>NC_068960.1:16542380-16844060 GCF_026419915.1 Harpia harpyja | reverse complement strand
GTTATTCCAACAAGGAGCTTTAAAACAAATTGCTTTCTGATGAGCAATGACTTAAAAGGACAGATCAGTGAGTAAACTATTTAATCCCACAATAATTATGGAGACCTCTTCAGAGACCTGGTTTTGAGCAGCCGCGCTGGTTGCTTGTTCTGGTGCCCCACTAAGCTAAACTGGATGACTGCATTATACCCCCTTTTTGAACATGTGGAGGGAAAAGTGCTTATCTCTGCCCGGGGCCCCAGAAGTATTAAACTGCATCTCTAGTCCCTGCTTAACATAAAGATGCTCACCTAGATACTCAGGTCCCTTTCTAAACTGCTTCAAAGAATTCTTTATAAAAACCTTGCTTTGAATTCATGTGGCATATAAAAAGTTATTATCCATTCTTGGGGAAAAAATGAATTTGTGTTTTGATGTTCTTTCCCCTTCCTTTTCCATGTGCTAAAGCAATTGTTGTTTCAGCTGGGTTTCCAGAGGAGATGCTGGTGACAGCAGTTGATCTGCACTAGTGTGATTTGTATCGTACTGCTGGATTGTCTGCTGTAGGATATTTTGGGCAAATCAAAGCTTTTGTCTTTTGCATTTAGTTTCTGCCTGCTGAATTCCTTAGTGCAGGAGAGGTTTGCTTTCCCCTGGAAATCACAATGCTCAGACTAATCTCATAAAAGAAGAAGGGACTGTCACTGCCCAACTGCGAAACCTAATCTGCTTCTAACAAACTCTTGGGCTCTGATAAGTCAGTATTTTTAGGTCATCTTAATATACCCCAGAGATTAGAAAATCAGTATTAAAATATTTAAAGTAAAAGTGTTATTTTCTAAGATGAGATGATGAATTGAAATGATGGGAATAACGTATCTGCTATCTCTCAATCTTCCTATCATCCTGAGGCCTAAGAAATGTATAATTATGTAGACCATTGGGGGAAAAAAACCACAAACCAGCAAAACCAATAAATCTAGGCTGTCAGATGAGGAGAATGGGGCTGGAGTCCAGGTCACTCGGGAGCGCCTGCGGTCATACCAGGTGTCTGTACCCATCAGGTAGCACCTGTGTAACCCATCACAGGGTTATCTATCCTGAGTGTGTCATCTGGCTGCAGTCGCAGTACTCTCCCAGAAAGAGAAGTCTCTGCTAGTGAGAAGATACCAAAACTTTACAAAAAGTAAAGGACTTTACAAAATCAACCTTTTAATCTCCTCCTCCCCACAGAGCCACATACAAGGTAGGGCAGACAGAGGGCTGTTGGTGTCATGAGCTCTTCTGGGGAACTGCTGAACTGTTACATTCACTGATCTGTTAAAAGATCTGCTGGTGTAATTCCTTGTAAAAGTCAAATCTTAACGGTGGTGAAAGTCATCATAATGATCAGTTTTCCAGCTCCCAAGGTATCCTTTGCCAAGGCTGGGAGAGGGAAGAGTAACTAATTTCTTACCAGCAAGCAGGCATTTTCTAATTTACCCTCCTTCTCCCTTCACCCCCCCAAAACATATGCTGGTTTTGGATGCATTGCTATTATAGTCTTCCTGGCTCCATGATGAACCTATTAAAGAATACAGCTGAACAGGGCAAAAAGAGAGGGAAAAGCTCATTGCTGTTATGGTGACGTTTTTTCCTATTTTGAATGTCATCTCCAGGGACTGTCAGTCCAGGTCCTGTTTGAGGACACTTTGCCCTTTCTTCACAAACTCCATGTGTTGTGCAGCCCAGTGCAGTGCGGTGGCTGAGGAGTGTGGTTCAGTGGCCCCCGGAGTCTCTGGCTAGTCTCCCCATCTCTCTGCTTGCTGTTAGCTGTGTTTGGAGGAGAGCAGCCAGGGATTTGGAAGTTTGTACACAGCTGCTCCTTCCATAAGCCAAACATAAGGAGCATGCTGTGGTCAGGATGAGCTGTTTGTACAAACACCAGGGGCTTTGACAGTTTGTAAAACCCCTGTGTTGTCCTTCATCTTCAGTATATGTAGGTCTAATAAAAGAAATGCCCCGTGGGTCATATGCAGATGGATACACACAAAAGACCTGGCTGTGTGCATTTGTCTTAGTTTCTGTAGTACTCTATAACTCAGAGTGAACCAGGAATATGGTACATTAATTCCTTCTCTGGGCATTGAGGTCTCACTTGTGGCCAAGAGATAAGGTGAGCGCAGCACACACCCATGCCTGCCCTTTTCTCTGAGTGATACTACGTTATCTGGGATACCTGCCTGGTGCAGGGGGATGGTCTGACAGGGACACGCATCCCTAAATGTAAATAAAGAAAATGAAATAAACATTTTCATTCTTAAAAAAACTGGTCTTATCAGAAACTGGTTTGAAGTTCATTTGGTTAAATGGGAGCCTCCAAGAAATAAGATGAAGATCGAACTTGCTAATATTAAACCTTGCACTGCCCCTGTTCTAGAACAACAGTTTCCCTCCAGCAGCTAACTGAGGTCCTCTTCCCTGTGGATTTGAGCTCCGTTGTCTTAGGGGACACCCTGAGGAAAACAAGTGTTTGTAGAGACCAGGCCAATGTTGCAAGGCCATTGGAAAGAGCAGTTGCCGAATTCCTTCCTTGTTACGCTGGATTCTTACCTGTTTTTGCAGCCGTAGCTGTCTTTTACAGGGCAGACTCCTCATAGATACTTGCCCTCCTGTCTCGCAGCCACCACCAATCCAGACCAATCCAGTAACACCACGGTTGGTGTTGCGAAGGGCCTGCCCTGTCATGAATTTGTCCCGGTTTGGTTTATGAAATGAGAAAGCCCAGGTGAGGCCAGGTAGCTCTCAGAAGGGTGCCAGTGGTCTGTTGACCACAGGTTGAGATCTGTTCAAGTGAGTAACTTCGAGTCTCACTGGTGAGATTTGGGAAAGGAAGGACAAGCGTTGGTTGTATCTTTCTTCTAATTGAATCAGCTCTTTCTTTCCTTCCCCTCTGCTGTACTGGGTGGCTTAAAGACCTCTGTTGTGCTTGAGTGACAGGCTGTGTCGATATGTAGTTGCTTAGTAAGTTTATTAACCTGCAGCTAAATCCAGGCAATGGCTAACTTGAGCTGTTTTTATATTTAAGCAAACTGCATCTAATCTTTCCAATGTATTTTGCTGAGCATGTAATTAAATAAGCATGACCCTGCAGTCTTTGTCGTGAATGCTTCCTGTTTTATAATTGTAATGATCTGAGAGATGTAATTAAGGGGTTCTTAATTTTACATAATTGGTGGTACTCCAGGTACAGCAATTTAGATACAACTTACAATAATTTAAAAACTTAGGAGTTAAATATATCTGTATTTGGAGGAATATTCTGGGGGTATGCTTTCTGAAAATTGTAATAACTTCTGTTTCTGCTCTTCAAGGTTTTCAGATGTCATCCTGGCAACAATTTTGGCTACCAAGTCAGATATGTGTGGCAAAAAGTTTGAACTGAAGATTGATAATGTTCGCTTTGTTGGCCATCCCACATTGCTTCAGCATGCCCTTGGGCAGGTACGGCATGAGGTCCACTCTGGGGACCTGCCTTCTTTACAAACTGCCTGGCTTAGTTAGGAAACTTAGAATTCAGAATGTGCGTGTTGGCTTTTGATCCTGTTTTTACTTCCTGATGCTCAAAGCTGTCTTTTACTTACTTCCAGATTAATACAGTGAGTGGCAAACTGCGGGAGCTGTGTCAGTGATTCACAGAAACCCTGTTCTGGTTACTGTAGAAAAGCAGTGTGGGTAAAGAGAAGTAATACTAAGCAGTCCAGCTCAAAAAGCTGTTTCTCACTATGTTAGTTACTGGAAGTTAGCTTTTTAGCACCTCTAATTAGTATGGCAGTTAAAAAAAAAAACCCCACCCAAAACCTTCACAAATGCTAGAAGCCGCGTCAGCCTTTCTGGCTTTTAACTCTTACTGGTGCTGAAGATGATTCACAAGATTTGATTGGAATAGGTAGGATGTTGAAAGAGGTCAAAAATTTTCTTGTGGACAAGTCAGGCTGCTGCTTGCATTGAGACCTTGCTCCGTGGCCTGTGTTTTAGCTGCTTGGAATGAAAGCACTTGCCACCTAGGCTATGGAAAAGGCCCTACATAAATCTAGGAAAGAATTTACATGCTTCTATGTGCAAAATATTCCCTGTCCCATTCCTTCTTCTTGATAGACTGTAAGAATAAACTAGGCTTTGGTAATTTCTGAATCCAACACTGATCTCTGTCGCTGAACTGCTTTGGTCTCATTTTTCATCACATTTACTAAGTCGTTCATGTTTTCAGTAAAAAAAAAATCTTCTTGCCAATTCTATCATCCTTTCTATCTATAATTAGAGGTGCAAACAGATTGTTGGCAACTGCTCCTTGATATTTAGAGGACCAGGCTGCTTTAATCCAAGTGAGGAGCTGGCCTCAAGCATAAAAAGATGCTAGTGTTCCACTTTCGAAACTCAGTCATGATTCTACAAGAAATGTGATGGAGGATCGGCAAGGCTCAGCCCTCAAATGTTTAAGCTGTTTTGGATGACAGAATTCAAGTGTCCGCAAGCTGTGCAATTGCATTGCCAGGCCCAGACAAGGCAAGTGATGAACCAGGCCCAGGGTCCGTACAGGGACCCCAGCCAGGAGCAAAAGGAGGTGGGACCAGAGACAGGGCTGGAGGACAAGGCTGCCATGTACTTAATCAAGGGTCCATCCAGGAGACAAGCTACATAAAATCCAGGAGACAGGGCTGGAGACAGGCATACCTACAGGCCCTGGGCTGAGCTTAAATGGGGCTCCAAGGCTGAGCTTAAATGGGGCTCCAAGGCTGAGCTTAAATGGGGCTCCTGGATCATGGGCTAGGGGGTGTGTGTGTGGGGACCCAGTTGGGACTGGTCAGGGCCATTAAGACCTTTTCCTGCCCTCAGGGCCCTGACAGCAGTGGCCTGTTCTCTCACAGTATCAAATTCCTTTATTTTGCTAATCTCGTCCAGAAGGCATAACTTCCTAAACGTGGTGTAAATGAGGTTAAAAATTTGTATTTGCATTTTTTCACCACGTATTATTATACGTTCTCTCAGCTTTCCAGTCAGTTTTATCCTAATTGCATGAAATGTCTCTTCATTTTCAATTTGTCTAAATAAAATTGCATTTGGGTAAATAAGCAAAGTTAGAAAGTGCTGTAAACACTTTTTTGTTACTTCTTGTAGGATCTTCTTTTTGGGTGTGTCTTATCACCCCAGTAGGCACCCCAGAACTTTCTAGAGTCCAGAATCTTCTAGACATGGTAGTCATCTCTGCTAGTTCATTTGAATGTAAATCTGGGACCCTTTTGCAGTTAGGAGGAAGCTACATGGAGCTCCTTTCCCATGGAGCAAAGGCAGTGACCAGAGTAACCTGACAGTCTCTGGTTTGGGTTCCTTTGGAGTTGATAGTGCAATAAGTTAATTCACGGGACAGCTCAGCAAATTCTTACTCACATGAGATACAGGAGTTACAAGAGCACAAATATTTAATCCTGTGTGCCAGACAGCCTTTTATGTAGCGATATTCTGAATTCTTCAAGCTCCTTCAGCATTTTCTTTTCCAGCTTAGTCTTTTCTTCTTTTTTCTGGACAAGAGGTGATATGAAATCTAGCCTGCGTCCCAATTGATGTTAATGGTGGTAGTTCCTTTGACTTTAAGGAACAGGCTCAGTCCCTACACTCAGAAATGCTTTTGAGTCTTTATTGAAGTTCACAAGACATCCAATAACTCCAAAACAAATAAACACGGTAAATTGTCTTTACCACCCTTCCATCCCTGCCTTTCTGATAGAACTTCACTTACACTTTAGAAAAAACAAAAATATGTATCGCTGCTTTTAGTTTCTATAATTTTTAAGACTACTGAGTGAAAGCACTCAGATTTCAGAGTTCACTGTTGAGCAGTTTGTTGCTGATGCTTGGGACCTGTCAGGAAGGGAGGATGCAGCTGTGCTTTTGCCAGCTTCTCTGCGTTTGCCCTGTCTCAGGTGCTGCATTAGCTACGTGTACGCATATGTTGGGTAGAGACCGAATATTAGGTTAGCTGGGTGTTTGGCCTGGTGGGTTATAGCTGTTTTAACTTGGGATTGGATGGGTGTTCAGCAGGGAGCTTCGGGGGTGGTGGGAATGTCCTCTGGATTTTGTGCTCCATCTTGTGGCGACGCTTGCTCGATTCACTATTGTTAGTCTTGGATATGCAAATTCAACTTGCTTGTCTGGCTTCCACTGTTCCTCCCCACCAGAAAGCCTGTACCTGTGTTAGGGATGAAGCTCTCTACTGCAGAAAGAATAGGGGGGGCTGGAGAATGTGTTTGAAATCCTGCAGGAAGGGAAAATCAACCCTTTTATTTTAGTATTGCAGCTCCAGAGCATATTTTTTCTGATAAAAGCAGTAGTTTGTAACATGATGCAGTCCAAATGGGGATTTTAGGAAAGCAAAGAATAGGTGTGGCCTGGGATGAGAAATCTATGGACTTCTCTGTAGTTAACAATATATATGAAAATTGTGCTAAGGAATTTAAACCTAGGGTCCCTAATGATGCTAAAATGCAATAGTAAAGACACCTAGTAAGACTGCTATCTTAGCTGATACTCATTTCCGTGGTCATGACCAAAATGCATTGGTTTAAGTCTTCACAGCTTCTCAGAAAAGGCAGTGTTGTAGAGTAACTGTGACATTTTAATAAAAAAAAAAAATCATAGTTTTATTTTCTACAAGTCAAATTCCGTGGTATAATTTGATTTGTCTGCGATTTTTTTCTCAGCAAGCTTGTTATTTGACTGAGTTAGGCTTTTCTCCCCCCCCCCCCCCTTTTTTTTTTCTTTTTTCCCTTTGTTACTCGATCCAACTGACACTAGCCTATGGGATTTTTAAAAAAATATTTTTCAGGTATCCAAAACTGATCCCTCACCAAAGAGAGAGATGCCCACTATGATTCTCTTCAACGTGGTGTTTGCACTAAGGGTAAGGACTGTCTTCAATCCGTCTGACAGTGGGATGTGCTTCAGATGTATAAGAGAATGCAGTAGGCTCACGTTCCAGTAATCCGTTATAAAACATTCAGTGCCTGATTTCATTGGGATATTTTAATTCGAAACAACGAACCTAAACAATGTAGGATATGACACTGACAAGTGGGAAAGTTTTTCCAGCCTAGTGGAAAGCAAGTACAGTTGTTCTGTTGAGGACATTTCCTAGAGTTTTTTGTTTTAAATACCCAGAGTGTAAAGGCATGCAAGAAACCACTTTGCAAAATAGATATGAACCCAGTTGCAAGTCCTGTATGTGTCTTGTCTTCTGTTATGAGTGAGCTGGTAATCTGCTGTGATTTTTCTAGACCCTGCAGTTGAGGCATGTTCAACTAAGCTGTGCAGGAAGGCAGCCTGGGTCTCACTGTCCTGTGTGTCAGATGCTGCTCTCTGTACGTGACTGCTCTACTCCTGCCCAGGATAGGACCAAATCCATACAGCTGCACTAGTGCTTTGCTGAGCCCTTGTGACTCCATGCAGCTTGGATCTTGGTGGTCAGTTCTGCTCCAGAAGCAGAGGCAGCAGGCAGTGTGGACAGTGGCTCATGCTTGGCCAGCCTTAAGAGTCAGGTCCCCACCATGGCCTTGGTCAACCCAGGCTTGCTCAGGGCAGAGTCATTCAGAAACATACTCTGGCTCAGAACAGCACTGTTTTGAGCCCTTACTCATGCTCTCTGTGTGATACAGAGACATGTGCCTTTGCTCAGTGCCTCTAGGCTTTTTTTTATAATTAAATGGACAGTGTTTGAAAGCTGCCTCCTCTTAGCAATGAGATCATTGTAAAGGGAGAGTGCCAGGGAGCAGCAGCTGTAGCATTCTAAATGAGAAGAAGGTACAAGTGAAGAATAAGTAGGTTTTGATGCTCAGCAAGAACCTGGAGCAAATAGATAGTTTTTACTTGGAATTTTTTTCAGGCCTACTCTATTGACTAGATATTGGCATCTGTGTTAAGGGATCCTGGCTTAGCTAATTAGGTGGTATAAAACCCTGGAAATTTCATTATGTTTGAGCATTGTTTGATTTCTGAGCTCTGGCTTTCTCTTCCCAGCCCACAGGTTGCATCTGTGGAGCCATCATATTATTTTGTGGCATGTACATATATGAAGAAACATTTAAAAAATCAAAGAGGGAGTTGGAATAGCTGTCTTTATGGAAGGGGTTGATTTTTGCCCAACTGGATGTAACATTATGATTTAAAAGCCTCCAGCTCCCTGCTTGTGAAATTACCTCTTCCCCCTCTCTCCCCATTTTAGCACTAGTACTTTTCTTACTACTGGCTTTGCAGTGGTGACTAACATGGACATGGCCACAGTCTGGATGGCTTGTCCTCACTTGAAGAGCAAGGTTTCACACAAGACAATTATTCCAGCAATCAGTCTGAATCAAGCAAGAAATTGTTCACTGAGTTCTGCTGGGGATCCAGTGTTCTGGTGCTCTGGGACATTCTTAGGTCAGGAGGTGCTGAATTTGCACTACGGCAATTGATTCTAGACTTCACACATTAAGAGACGTTAGCTTCAAGAATTTTGTTGTTTTGGTGTATTGGTAAAGCACCATGCTTTGGTTGTATGTAGGTGTGTGTCGATGCACATGCAAACACAAACATTCATGCATACTGAGTCATGTGGAAGCAGAAGTGTTGAAACCAATGCTCCTTCATTCAAAATATTGCAAGAGCTTGGTGAAGTGCAATGAAGA
Organism: Harpia harpyja; assembly: GCF_026419915.1. NCBI lineage: Eukaryota > Metazoa > Chordata > Aves > Accipitriformes > Accipitridae > Harpia > Harpia harpyja. The sequence continues at coordinate 16,835,382 of NC_068960.1, read as the reverse complement.
CTATATCTAGCCCACATTTTTCTAGAACCTTATTTCTAGTGGTTCTTCTAGGAAAACTTGCTTTTTTTTGCATTTTGGCACTGTGGTGATACTGATGTAATTGTGTGTGTAATGCAGCACTAAGTCATATTTGCCAAATGAGACACTCTTAGTTCACAGAGAGCTGTCAAGTTTCTAGAAAGTGCTGCACAAGAAGCAAGTGGAAATTTTTTCCTAGCATGGTGTAGTGCACTGCAGAGGGTAGGTGGAAGCATTCTGAGATAAAGATGAGAGTCCATCTGTAGTGGGCAGACAGAGCAGGCAAAGTCCCAAATGCTATAATCAGCACTGGTCCTGCTGTGTTTAAGCTTCAGGGTTACCAACGTGTCATGACTCAGCAAGAACAGTAGAATCTAAAAATGATGACTCATGGTTTGCTAGTTTACATGCCAAGTTATCACTTGCTAGAACCGAAAATTCCTTTAAATGTCTTAACAAACATGAAGCAGCTGCTTACTCAGACTGGAGCCACCGAGCCCCCCCCACGTTGTCTTACCCGATAGATTTTTCCAGCACTTTTCATTCTGGGACTTGCACAGATGCAGCCTTAGTAATAGGCCATATTTGTGAAATGTTGAGTGTAAATCCAAATTCATTCTGGTTTGGGATCAAATTGTTGCTCATGCATTGGTAATTCTTACCTAGTTACTGTCTTGTCAGTATATTAAGACAAATGTCAGTATAGCACCATGGAGTGAATGGGCTATGTTAAAGGCACTGCAGTCCTTATACTCCCAGTGAATTTAACCTGAGCATCATGATATTCTGCGTTTTCAAATAGCTTGACACTTTCTTTTCTCACTGTGTGAAATTGAGTTCTTTGGTCTCTCTGCTAGCAGAAGGCCTGTTAACAACGGGGAAGAATAAACCAGATAGGTGTATCATACTCCAGGTGCTGCATTCATTTGATGCACATAGACAAGCTTAGAAATCCCTGAGTCTTCTCTTTACCTTTGGACATCTCTGAGCTTCTGCTTTGTTGCTGCTGGAGAAAATTAATTTCTTTTGCCAGTTGCCAAAGAGGCTGACTTTTGATATCTACTGAAGATAATTATTGTGACTACTTATCCATCACTGTAGTAGTCCATATATGTGATTGTGGCTGAATGACCAACCCTGTTTCTTCTCTGTGTTGCCTGCAGGCCAATGCAGATCCATCTGTGATAAACTGCTTACACAACCTCTCCCGAAGAATTGCCATAGTCTTGCAGCACGAGGAGCGCCGCTGTCAGTACCTGACCAGGGAGGCCAAGCTGATCTTAGCTATTCAGGATGAAGTGTCTGCCATGTCAGAAAGTGAGTGCTGAGCTTAGCTTTGTGCAGGAGTATGTTCATCCAGGAGCACTTTTTCAGAAAAGTGCTGATTGTACCTTCTTACTTCTTTTGTGGCTGGGATCAGTATGAACAAGTTTTGGTGCTCTTTAGCATTCTGACAGCTTTTGACTGCATTTTGCCTCATCCAAGATTACTAACCCTATGCAGAGATGTCATCTTAGAAGTGAAGTACCTTGTTTACTTTCTTTGCTAGCTCAGTTCAGTGCGATCACTGGAGAATGTGCATTGAACCATCACATTTAGATCTGCCTGTCAGGCTGAGATGGGAGAACTCATATGTAGCCTGCTTCACCCAACCTAGGGCAAGTTTCCCATGCTTTAATGCTGTGTGCTGAGTCACCAGACTTCTTGTGTGGAAACTTTACTCTTACATATTGTTACCGTGGCTAGCAAATAGTTACAGAGCATTTTTATAGACTGTACTTCAGAGAAATTTACTATAATAATACACACTATTTAGGATGAACTCTATCTGACAGTGATGCATCATCTTGCTGCAAGCATTAAAAATTAAAACTAGCATGTATAAAACCAAAAACACTTAAAATTATCGCTTGTCAAATTCACAGTTTTGTGTGCTTAACCGAGTTGAGTTTTAGGAGAAGTTGGCAATAATTCACTATTATTATTTTAACACGTAACTTGAGTTATGTAAAAGCTTTGAAAGATAATTTAGATTTAAAAGATATGGATTCTGTCCCTAAGATACTGGTCAATACCTAGTGGGGGAAGAGGAAGCTCTCTTTGCTTTGAAATCAGTTGTGTGCTTTCTTGTTTTGAAATTTTCCATAGCCACAGAAGGGCCACAGTCACCTTTTCATCATATACTACCCAAGTGCAAACTGGCCAGAGATCTCAAAGAGACATATGACAGGTAAGTGGGATTTTCTTCCTAGCTCATAGAAGGCTGCTTCTCACTGAAACCTCTTGGCCTTTTTCCTTAGGGTATTATCCACCTCTTCATGCTGTTGACTCATTGGGATTTGGGTTTTAGACCAGGTGGAGCAATGTGAAGGCTAGCTGTCAGGCAAAATGTTTGCAGAATTGCTATCCTAGTCATTACCTTGGTCTCCGTTTGGATATGTTATGGTTCTTAAAAGTTGGTGATGTCTGTCACAGCTTTAAGAATTACTATTTTCTTCCTTAGCACAGAGTCACATAATGACAAGTGAATTGTAGAATTGAAAAGTGTCATAATATGAATATCATATTGCTGAAGAAGTGCTCTAAATCTGCAGCTAAGAGAAAAATGCTGCATCTAGCACCGATGGCAAGTCAGATACGGCCCTGGCTTCATTTGGTTACACTGTGCATGTCTGGACAGTGAATTTGGATTAGGTGGTGAGACTTTCAGCAGCATGGAAAGTGTAACATGCTGTTTCTTGACTGGATTAAAAGTTCTGGCAAGGATTTCAAAGGAGTGTGGAGTTAGTGTTGAATTTCAGCAGGAGCCGGCACCAACCTCCTACAGCGTACTTCTGCTCTGACAGCTTGTCCGTGCTGATTCTTCATACAGAGCAGACACTTCCATTCAGGATATGCACTTGGTGAAAGACCTCGACAAAGGAGCACAGAAGGTTTTGGTGGGGAGGAAGATGATGTGCCCCTTGATTAGGGTGTTTGTCAAGGCTTGGGAGAATTACTCTGGAGTTCCTTGATTGACTGTAGAGCACACTGTATGAAATTAGACAAACCCTTTAGCCTCCCTAGTACAAAGGCAATAATCACAAAGCCCTGTAAGGTAAGGCACTGAGAGCCTAAATAATTTAATGATTGCAGAACACATTAGAAAACTAATAAGCTGTTCCTTGTTATGTTCAAGAGCTGTGAATTTCAGCTTGTTTGGAAGGAATGTTGTATATTGTTTGATACAACTCGCACAAAACCTGTACTAAAATTTAAAATAAGGCACTTTTTATGTAGCCTGTAATTCTATATTAAACTTCACCTACTACTTAGTTTTTTCTGTTCCTCTAGGGCTATGTATTTGTGACTGGGCAAACCCTGATCTTGTTTCCAAACATTTTAGTGACAGAGTGACATCTTGTGGCATTTAGCTGTGACTGGAGGAACATACAGCCCAAGCTCATGGAGTGTGCTAATAAAACCCTTCCATGACAGAAGGAGGAATAGACTGACCATGGAGAAACACACATTGGTGCCGGCCCCCAGATGTAAAATAAGGCAGTGTCTCCCTCATTTAGGCATTGTGAGTGTGGGAGAAGTGGTGCAAGTTGTATTTTGCCACTTTGGCACGACATTGTCATAAGCAAATGTAAGAAATAAGGTGTTGGTAAAAATATAAAATGTCTTTGCGTTTGATTGGAAAGCTCTATTTGAAGAGTAGTTAACAGTGTCGTTGGCTGGCTGGCCAATAAGGTGGTGTTCTGCAGTATTTTTTCATTAATGCTTCATACAAGAGAACAGGAAATATGCTTCTTACACCTGCAGTCAGATCAGTTGAGAAGGGCTGCAGCACCTTGCCAGGCAGGCATAGAATTGAAATTATTTTTTGGTAAGGTAGAAGAAATGGTCTGGAAATAAGATTTTTATTCTGCACTTCCAAGATGAAGAATGCCTGCGTGGCAGCAGCTCTGGAGTGAAGTCTGTGTGGTCTTCTATGAAATGAGGGTTAGTCACAAGTGACATGGGGTTGCAGAAAAAGCAAATAGACAAGAATGCATAAAATAAAAGTCTTGTCTGTAAGATAGGAACCAATCCTGCTCAGGATTGTAAAGCCCATGCTGTAATGAATATTGTATCCAGTTTTGGGCACCACATTTCAAGAAGGATTTGGGCTATCTAGAGAGTGTGGAGGAGTGAGAATGACCTAGGAGGAAAGATTGAAAGATTTGGTCTCTTTCTTTTAGAGGAGAAAAGACTGCTGGAGATGGTAAGTCTTCAAATGCATGCAGTGACAATGTGCTGTTTTAAGTTTACAGAGTTTTCTGGCATAGCCTTTGGCGTAGGGGAACAGCGTAGTAAAGTGGAGAGAGCACTTTGAATTGCAGATGGGAACCCAGCTTTCCATTTGAGATTCACTCAAGCCAGCATTTCCTAGTGTCTGCTGATTTCTGCAATTCCATTTGAAGGCTTCTTGAATTATCACGGTTGCTCTAGAGGTGCTGTCTAGCCCTTGGTTTCCTGTAGATGGTGCTGAGGTATTTCAGGCAAGACCCAACATGTCCCTTAGCAAGTTGGTTTGTAGAAAACCACAAGTGTATAAATCTTTTTATAGTTCAAAATATCCCTTGCATTTTGAATGAAATGCCTGTATTTTATAAGGCAGGAATCAATAGACAGGTCATCTTGACTGCAACACTACTGCTGCTATAGTAATGGAATATTATTAAACTGACAGTTTAGAGGTAGTCGACATCTAGTTCCTGAGACCTTTTTTGACTCTAATGGAGAAAACTATAATGTTTCTTTTTGATTAGTTCAGAAAATAGATTTGAGAGTCTTCATTCATCTTGTCACCAAACTCCAGCATTGGTGTGGAACAAAAAGCAGTGGCTTTAGGACCAAGAAAGTCCAGTTGCCAGTACCTCCAGCACTGACAAATTTACCAGTGTTACAATGCGTGACTCTTAAGCCAGTGTTCAGTTTAGGGAATTAAGACAGCTTTCACCAAGTTTTATCTGCAACTGCAGATAGTATGTTAGCTTGTTACTAGCTAACTGCCTGTCTGTTTTTAGCAAACTTCTCTTAGCTTTATACTGGAAAAAAAGTGAAAGTATGGGAAGGTTTTGGGGGAGGATTGGATTGTTTGTTTCTTCTTTTTAATACACAAAAAGCCTTTATATGTTTTTAGCCTAGTGGGATTTGAACTGACTGATAGATCTAGGCTATCTCAGCAGCTCAGGGAGAAGTGGAATAATTATATGAGATTTAATGAATTATTAGATGTGATTGTGTGGCTGTGCTGTAAAATATAAACCAACTGCAAGTATTTGATCAAAGGACGGTCAATGTGCCCTTTACAAGGGAATGTGAAATTATTTCAAAGCTCTAAGTATTCACAACCTCTCGCAAAAATAAACAAACTCCAAACCTACAAGCTGACCTCCACCAAACTAGAAAACATATTATTAATTTCTGATATAAATAGGATAGACATAAAATGAGGTGTGTATATGTAAAAATTCATAAGTCTTTTATAAAATACAAGGTGGGATTGTCTTTTTTTTTTTGCCAATAGTTATGAAAAAGAAGGCTGCAGTTCTGTGGGATACTGGCCAACTTTTGGGTTCCCATTTTGGGGCAGTGGGTCACAGTGGCTGTTCAGGGCAGAGCAGAATAGAGCAAAAGAGCAGTAATATTCCCAAAATTGTTCCCCAGCTTCCTGCAGCTCTGGAAGTGGTTTCTGTATATTCAACAGCCTTCAGCTGATCTCACTTCCCGGAATTAGTCCACAATCCTGCAAGCCAGAATAAATATTTAGCAACCACAGCATCCTCTGATAAGGAGGTCCATGGCTTAACTAGTTTCTGTGTTTCTTTCTATTTCTTTTGAACTTTGTTCCTTCTAGTATCATAAGATGTCTCATAGCTCTTATGATGGAGAGATGTTAAACAACTTTTTCCTATTTACTTCTCTCTGTCTCAGTCTTAGACTATGATATCCCCTCTCAGCATCCTAATCCCTCACCATGTATCCCTCAGTATCGCTCATCATGTATTATCTAACCAGAGATTTTTTTTTAAAAAGTGTTGAAACTAACTTTTCATGGGATAAAATGGAATGTCTTTGACGGTTTAATAGCCAGTTAGAGTATAGGGAATGAAGTTATTTTTGCCCAGCTACTCTTGAGGTCTGTGGGAAAAAGGAAAAGTTGCAGCAAGGTCTCTGGATACCAGTTTACTGCTAGAACAGCAGATGAAATTCAGTATAGATAGATGTAAAGTAATGCATGTAAGGCCAAACAACCCTTATATAGTGCATAACTGCTCTGAAAAGAGCTTTTAGAATTACAGCAGATAGTTCAGTGAAAATGTCAACTCAGTGAAAAAGCTCAGGGTGCACTAACACTGCAAAAAATCCTCATAAAATGTGAAGAGTATTTAGGAATGGAGCAAAGAACAAAAGAGGGCCTTCTGTAAATTCCTGGTGTGCCTACTGCGCCTCTGAATCTTTGTGTAATTCTAGGTTTCCTATATCAGGGGCTACTTAAACTGTGTTCCTGAGGTTCATAGTGTGCCATGCAGCCAATGCAGTGTTCTCTCCTTCCCATGGTCTTGTGTCTTCCTGGACTCTTTGCTCCACAATTTTAGTTGGTTAAGAAGAATAAAGTAGAATTGCAGCTAGGTGACTCCCTGATGCGACTTTGAAAACTTGTTTTCTTGGTATTCTCTTCTGTTGCTGGTTTTTGCCATTCTGCTTCTGCCCTAAAAGAAGGTGGCTTCTGGGTCTGCTGGTCCTCAGCCAAAGATTGTGGGGCCAGTTCATGGACATTTGTGAGGCTCGCAGTAAAAATCTTGTTAAATAGATGACTTCACGGGGAATCTGTAAAAATGAAGGCAAATGTGGATCTGAACTTCACTTCCTGTGATTTGACTGTATGTCATGTTGCATGAATCTTTGTGTATATGTCGATGAAATAATTTAACTCTGTTGGCTGGCTAAGTGCAGTTGCATACATTGCTGCTGGAGGATGTAGTTTATTCCTTGTCAAATTATTAGAGACTTAAATTATTTTCCATCCAAGGAGGGGCAGGTGAAGGAGAAATCATGTACATAAAGCTGTAATGAAGGCTTGAAATCGTACAGTTGAATGCAAATGTAGAAGAATGAAATTAAGATCCAGATCAGAACTGAAAATCTGGTTTTCTTGTCTTTAATTCTAGGCTGTTGTTGTATAGTGCACTGTAGACAAAATTATGCTGTGGAGAGTGTAATTATGTAATTAAAGCTTCTGCCTTGGTACACTTGGACCAAAGAATGAAAGGAACCAACTGTATTTTTCTGTTTCCTGAATGTTAAACTATGCAGGGAAAATATCCTTGCAAGTGTTTCATGTTTTCATGTATCTCTGCTGTTTTTCAGTAACCTGTTTTAACAACCCCAATAGCTTTCAGGTAGTCTTTTAATTCACTTGTCCCTTTCAGTTATTGTCATGTTTTCTCTTTTGAGTATTTGGCCCGGTAGATAGTGTGGATAACTACTGCTTCAGGGTGCCCTTTACCTTGATGTATTTTGAGAGAATCCAGCTTTATCTGTCAGTTGGTTTATGTCTGGTGGGATAAGCAGTGTTACTGGAGTTGCAGCATTTAATGCAAGAAAAAAATGGACGTGTTTGCTGTGCTTTGCATTTTCCTTCAGGGTTTGGAGCCTCTGATCATATGTGAGGTGGTAGCGCCAGAGAGACAGTGGATTCATCCTTTCAGTTCCTTTTAAAAAAAGGAAAACATATGTAGTATCTGCTCCATTTGCAACTTGAAAAATCGGTATGTTTTGGAGGTCAGTGCAAGATTTGAGAACAAAACCGTGGCCTCTGCTTTTGAAAAGCATTGTCTGCAGTGAGATCTTCCCTAATGAGTCTGATCATGCACAAGGCAGGACAGGATCATGTTTGCTCTCTCACCACTCTGTTGTGGTTTGGTGAATAGTTATACCAGCAGCTGAAGCTACCCAATGTTTTTGTTTTAAAGCTGAATTTTCAGGTCTCTCTAAACCCTGTATACAACTTGAAAAAGAGCATGTTAGTTTGTGGCCTACAATTGAATGCTAGGTATAAATGTTTAAATCACCACATAAAGAGTTTCCAAGACACGTATTTGCTCCCGGCCTGTTCCTGCCATGTTTTTAAATCTGCTTTGTGTAGAGGGGAAATTCGTGGGTGTTATCAACACAAAAGTCATATTGCGAGTCTCAACACATTTGAATTTAAAATTCAGACTGAAATTTTCAGAGTGCAAACTTTGAAATTTGATTTTAGGCCAAAATAAATTCATTTGGAACTAAGTTTAAATCAAAGGACATATTGAGAAATTCAGCTTTCCAGTGTAGACAAGATTAGCTGTTGCTTGAGATTGATTACAAGTTTATATGTGTTCCTATCTCAGTATACATGAAAAGATGTGGTGGGCCTTGCCTCTTCCTCCCTGCTCAGTCCCACTACCTGTAGGAAAGCTGTTCCTAGGCCAGTGTTTCCTGCCTGCGGGCTGGGCAGCCTTGTAAAGGTTTGCAAGGTGGTGCTAGCTTAGCTCCTTATGGTATCTTTACCCATTTTTAAGTAACCATAGTTACCTACCTAGGTATATTTCATCTGTTGTCTAGATTTACAGACTTCTGTAAAACTACCTGAGTGACGTTCATTGCTCTAATCTCCCAGCTTTTTGCGTTTTTTCAGTAAAAGAGGCTTATAGTTGCTTTCAGGCTGAACACGAGGGTCAGACTTTATCATCATTCCTAAGATGTCCATCATTTCCACTCCAATCCTGTTGTCTGAAGTCAGCTTAAAGGCTTAGCTTAGTCCCTGTGGTTTCCTAGAACGAAGAAACCATTTAACAAGCACGTTTGTGATTTCATGTGACACAGAGAAGCAGGTTAGTAGGAAACAAACAACCTAAGCAGAACCAAAGGAGTCCATTATTGTGGAACCATGCTGCTTGTAACACCCCTTGCCCAGTACAGACATCTCCTTTTCTTTTTCCTTGGAGAGGAAGATGGAAATTGGAGGCGAAAACATTGTGCCCAGTTCATCTTTGCCCTTTGCAGCTCCAGTCTAGGGAATTTTCTAGTGCCTTGCAGTAGATCTTCAAGAAACTCTTTTAACTTGAGATACTGCTGCAATGTTAAGAGCAGAGGGACCAGGGGGATGAAGTCTTTCAAATCACCCCAAAGCCTCGTAGGGGTTAATGCTCTGTAAGTACAAGCTAAGGATGCCCTTGCAGCTAGGAATCAGCTGGTCCTCAGCCAGTTTGGGGATAGGGTACATTCAGTCTTTTCTTGTCCTGATGCGATTCTTGTGCAGGGTGAATCTGGACCACTGTTTTCATTTATTATACATGGTAAATGCTGCATGTATTTATTTTCTTCCTATTTTAGTCTCTGTACAACAGGGGTGGTCCGTTTACACATCAACAACTGGCTGGAAGTGAGTTTCTGCCTGCCTCATAAAATCCATTATGTTGCCACAAACTTCATACCCCCTGAAGCAATTGAGAGAAGCCTGAAATCTATCAGGTAGGAGCAAGCCCTGTCCTTCAGAGTGTGGCTGGTCCTTCCTCCAGTTCCAAGTGTGGTGCCGCAATTTTCTGTGCTGGCACAGCTGGGGGGATGATGTGACACTGAGCTGTAGCGGTGGTGGGGGTGTGGGCTGAGACAGGACTCCCTGAAGCTGATGCTGTGGTACCATGATGCTGCTGTATACATGGCAGTATGAAGCCACAGCCTTTGTGTTAACATTAGGTGGTTGTACTGAGGTGATGCTGCCCGAGAGGTCTGTGCTGTTTCAAGTCAGAGGAATTGTGTGTTCATTTTAATCTGTTGACCCAGAAGTAATTTTGCTTTTAGAAGAAAGAGAGCCCAGGCCCCGTGATACCTTATTTCCTGCATTCCGTGTTCACAGCTTTTTACCTGCAAAAGTAACTAACTCTTGCTTTCTTCCTTTCTTCTACTCCATTTTGTATTTCAGTAATGCAGATGAGCAGTTTTCAGACTAGTTCTCGGGCTTAATTGCATACCAGCACAGTGCAGTCTTTTTTTCCTAGTCACTGGGGCATCCAGTTAACGTATAACCATCTATCCCCTTTTTACAGGGACCATCTTACCTTGTGACATAAAAATAAGCTTCTTCTGAACCAACTTACCACAAAAGGATGATATTAGTTCTTTTTTACCAGTAGATTGACCCCAGGTATCATGGTCTGGGAATAACTAAGCCTTCAGGAAAAGCTGCAGTTTACTGTGCAAATGTATTCTATTTTTCTGCAGGCCTTACCATGCCTTATTACTTTTAAATGATGAGAAGTCATTGCTTAATGAGCTCCCATTGGACTGCTCTCCTGCCCTGGTGAGAGTAATTAAAACTACCTCTGCTGTGAAGAATTTGCAGCAACTGGCTCAAGATGCTGACTTAGCATTGCTGCAGGTACGGGGAACTGTCAGTGGCAGCTGAAATTCTTTTAAATCACAAGGTGTTTTCTTTCTGTGTGCCAGTGGGTTTCTGTGGTACATGAGCATGTCAGTTCTCTCGGTGTGAGCAGAGTGCACAGAAAAAGCACAAGCTTTTGGGGAAAGGTTGGAGAAATGGAGGGCAGTGGTGCAGTGACAGGGCTCAACAGTCCTGCAGCCACATCCAAATCACAAATTGCTGTGGGGTAGCAGGGGTGCCTGGAGGTTTCTAGTCCACACCACTGCTCAGAGCAAGTCCATACTTGTCCGTTCAAATTCTGAATACTTCCAGGGATACGTCCTACAGCCTCTCTGGGCCCTGGTCCACCATTTGACCAGCATCAGAGTGAAAAACTTTCCTCATATCTAATGGGAATTTCCCATCTTCCACCTTGTGTGTGTCGCCTCCTGTGCTATCCCTCTGCCCCTCTGAGAAGAGTGGCTGTCTTCTCTGTGCCCTTCCCATTAGGTAGTTAAAACCAGAACAGATAGTACTCTTGACTTACACCACAGTGGTCTGTCTTGGTTCTGCTACATTGATGTCTATGTGCAAATGGAGGCACCCAAAATGCAAGTGAAAGCTTACAGCTGCCATGGCCAAATACGTTGCTTCCCCTGGATCTGCCAAGATCTTTTCTACTAAAGAGCTCTGAAAGCTTGTGCAAACCTACCTATCAATTTCCCTTACTACATTAGTGCATGGACTTTGCAGAGTCCCAGAGTCCCCAGGAAGAAGCTCTAGTTTAGGCTTGGGCAAAAATTTTGAGCCAGTCTCTCCAAGCCAGAAGCTCCTTCCGAGTTCGTTTCCAGTATTGACAACCAGATTTCAAATCTGAATTGCTCAAGGTGATGTGATGAGCCCTTGAAAAGGGAGCTTTGTGCCAGCGGAGGGAATGAAACTCTGGCAATCATAGGAGGCATGAGGCCACTGTGAGACCACTGTGGATGACTGCGGTCATTGTGGCCCTTTGCCTGTCAGACCTGATGATTACATTAGATGATACGGGAGAGGGGAGAGCCACTCCATGCTTCTAAGGGTCGATTCAGACCCGTGAACATGATCTATGCTCTGTGTGACAGGGCAGAACACAGTTTGTCATCTCAGACGCTCCTGATCGTAGATCCGTGCCTTCTCTTATTTGAAGGGAAAGGTCCTGTTTTGTAATAAAATTTCCAGGTCTGCTTACAGGGGTCTGTGGTGTTACTTGGCATTATATAGCTATGGGATGAACTCTGGAAATTCCCTACTGCTTCTGTAGTTTTGTTCTCCACAATAAAGCAAAGTTAAATGCATCTAATGATACAGGCTGGATTTTATGTCTTGTAGATGCTATTTATGTGGCTCTTCCAGAGCCATTAACAACCACTGACTTGTTTAACACATTAAAATACTTTGTGTAACTCATTACTGAAATATCTCAGTGCATTAAAAAGGCAGTGTTGGTTACCTTTATGTTTGTGTCATAGTAAAGGCTGATTCTTTTATTTTTCATGTATAACACTTAATGCATTTTGTGCATAAACAAAAATAGGGTTTTGGGGCATGAAAAGTAACTAAACTTCTATTGATATAGTTTGAAGAAATTCCTTTAAGGCAGGAAATACTAAGTTGCTTAGAAATGTGAAGTGAACCTCTGGAAATTCATAACCTTGTCAAATGCTTTTTGATGTGCCACATGTTATATTAAACCATGAATTTATTCTGAAGGCAGGGTTAAAGGATGGAACATTTTTCTTTCATTTCAGCTCAAACAAGATTTTTCTGTCATTGTATGGAACTCTTGCTGAGAGTTTGAATTTTGCTTTTGCTCTCCTAATTTTTCCCTGTTTTCTCAATGCAGGTTTTCCAGCTTGCTGCACATCTCGTTTACTGGGGAAAAGCAATTATTATTTATCCGCTGTGTGAAAACAATGTCTACATGCTTTCTCCAAACGCCAGTGTCTGTCTGTAAGTAGAAAGAAAACGACTGACTGTAGCAACAAAGTGGTGAGAAGTGCAGATATGCTTTCCTTCCCTGTTTTACTGGATACAGAGTGGGATCTTTCTTCATGTATGAATTTGTTGGGACTGTACAAAACATAAACCATTACACGTGCCTGAACTTGCAAAGCCATATAGGAGTTTGTGTGCGGTAGGGAGGAGCATCATAGCAGATCAATATGCTTCTGCAGTGATGTGGGCCTTGGAAGCAATATTTACCCTGTGAAGCTACTTTTAGTATTTTTAGTACGCTTGCTCACTGAATGTCTGTCTCAGGCTGTATGAACCTGAAGCAATATGGAAACATTTACAAAACAAAATACTTCATGGTTAAGTTAAATCAGTGTTTCATAGGACTATCTGTGTATCTGGCACACAGCATCACCTGAAATTAATCAAAAGTAGCAAATCAGGGTAGTGTTGCTATCACTATTGTATTGTTTTATGTGATCGCATTTTATACTAATATGCCTTCTCGCGGACAGAAGGCCTTGCGGCCATTTTGAGAGCACGCAGTGGCAATGCAAGGAAGATGTGGAGGCAATGGTGGGTATTTTTGCTCTGCTGAAATTGGCAACCCTTTCTGTGTTGGATTTTGAGATGTTTTTAGAATCTGTGTTGGATCTCAGTTATAGGAAAATAGTTTTAAATCAAAACTTCTGTGATGGAAGTATAAAAATAGGGCCGGAAGGGACCTTGAGGTCATTCAGGAACAACTGTGCCTGTGTCATATATGGCAGTGCTGTTCTTGAAGACCTTTGTAGAAGGAAATCCTAAGACAGACAGTTTTCCTAATATTTAACTTGACTCTCCTTTACTTCTGATCGATCATATTGCTTGTCCTGTCAGCATAGGCATGGAGAACAGTCACATCTGCAGCTGCATTTTGCATATTAAAAGATTGTGTGTTTATCCTGCCCATCTCTGTCTTCTCTTGACTGCCCAATCCCTGTTGCTTTGATCAGAGACTGCGCAGGTCTAGACTTTTTATCATTTTTATTTTTCTTCTCTGGATTCCCTACACACCTTGAATAATGTACTGGAGCTTAATGTAACACCAAGATGAAAGTGCATATGCTTCTTGCTTACTTTTGCATGATGCAACATGCCATAAACTATCCTTACTGTTTTTCTAGGTCACAGAGAATATTTCATTTGGGAATTGGCACTTCTGTAATGCTTAAATGGGTAAATGTTACACTGACCAGCAATATAAAACTGATTTCTGCCTTTACCTCTTTTCTGTAGTTATTCTCCATTAGCAGATGCGTTTTCTTGTCAGTTCCGGGGCCACAACCTGCCGTCGATGCTTTCCAAGTTCTCCCTCCCAGTGTCACTCTCAGAGTTCAAGAATCCGCTCGCACCGCCTGTTCAGGAGGTGAGATGGGGAGTGTACAAGAGCTCCGCGTTCTCCTACTAATGAGAACAAGGAATGGTGTTGCTTCTGGAGTACCTAGTCAGGAACCTGCTATTGCAGGTTTAGAAATTGCCAATTACTGTGTTTCCAACCATATGATTTGTTGTTTCATATCCGCATGCCAAAAAGCTGTGGGGATGTTCAAGGTGAAGCTGTGCGGATGCTCTGTGCTAGCAAAGCACAATCCTAAAAGAAAAATCAGAATGTTTCTTTTCCTTGAGTGATATAGTAGGGAAGACCGAAACTCCATTTGGTCTGTTGAAAACTGTCATAAATTAGTAGGGCTGAGTGTAAATTTGTGGATTCCTCTCAATCACACTTGATTTTATTATATTCCATCTGCTTTAAGTTCACAATCTGGTTTTAAAAGCAAACTGTCTAGTCACTTAGCTTGTGCTATGAAACTGGAATTGTTGAAAGGCCATTAGAGGAAGTAGACTCAGCATGTAGTCAACAGAAGTCCATGTGTTACAGCATCAGCATTTTAATGTTCAGATTTGGGATAATAATATATGGATTTTGGATTCGTGAGCTGTTGTTTTGCTTATGCATAGATCATGGCTTGTGGCATTTCTGGGAACGGTAAAATGCAAGAAAGAGCCCAATAATGTGAGGTCTCCTGGCTGACACTGTTGTATTCCCAGATGAAGCAGCTTGGACCTCTGAACACACTGTGGCAAAAGAAGCATAGGCAGATTTCTTTAGCTGATTTCTTGTAGTGTTGTTTGCTAGCCTTCATACTTTGATGACTTGCTGGCTATATGAATTTAGCCACTGTTCAAATACCTGGAAGATTAACATCAATTGCGCACACAGGCACAATTGTGAGAGAAGAATTTGTTGTAATTACAGGTTGGCAGAGATTATGATCAGAGATAAAGGCGAGTAATGATGTAGCGTCTAATCCCAATAGTATGTACTGGTCAGCTGCCACCTTGGGAGTCAGGGGAAGAGCAGTTTTACTGTTTTTTGTCAGTACTTCATTGTAGTTACAGACAAATCAGCGTCCTGAAAATTGAAGCTGAATTAATAGCATTAATTTTATTCTAGCTGCAGTAGCTTCAGCAGGCATTCTTATTCTCAGTAGTCCTTTTAAAATTAATTACTTGCCTTAATACTTCTCCTTCAATATTTCTGGTTATTCTCAGACGTCCTACTTTTGTTTAAAATACACAAATAAAGTCTGCCACTTACTGCTGCAGTTATGCCTTGAAACAACAATGTGTGATCAATGTTTGCCAGAGCTGTTGGAGGGCTAAAATGGCTCTTCTGGAGCGTGCGCCTTCTCTCTGATGCTCACCTGTCTGTGGTGGGGTCCTAAAGGTCAACGGCACGGCTTGTTTTCATCATCCTTTCAGCCTGTATGGAAGGATGAAAGATGATGCTGTGAAAGCTATGGAAGTACCTTCTATGGTCTGACAAGGGGAGGTGAGAACTGTGGTTGCAGAAGACTCGGGGCCACATTGGCAAGACATGTACATGAAGATGGAGACCACCGTACACTTGGTGGGTTGTTTTGAGTCACGGTGAGCTTCTTTTTGACAAAGCTAA
This sequence comes from Harpia harpyja, assembly GCF_026419915.1. Lineage (NCBI taxonomy): Eukaryota > Metazoa > Chordata > Aves > Accipitriformes > Accipitridae > Harpia > Harpia harpyja. Next base: position 16,819,942 of record NC_068960.1, on the reverse strand, counting down.
GCATGGCAGTTCTTGGGGGAGTTTAGGCTAGAGAGAGTTTTTAGATGTTTTCATATCAGTACATTTTCTTCTACTTTGATTTACCTATGTAGAACTCTTTGTATTATTGTTTTGTTAGGAACTAGCCTTTGAAGAGAGATGAGTCTAATCCCTGTCCTGAAGTGGTCAGGCTCCAATTGTAATTAGCAGAGATCTAGTCGATAGAGCAATAATCTGATTAAATGTGGGTGGGTTTTTGTTCCACTGTGCAGTGATAAAAGATGCTGTACTCTGAACTGTAAATATTGTCAGATTGTATTTGCTTTGCCTTTGAAAAAAGTTAACAAAGTTGGGACCTTTCACTGTAATTTTGTTCTTTGTATACATAAGAGGGGATGTGGATTTTTTTTTTAACTTTGAAGATTTTCACTAGTAGTCTGTTATCTTATGCTTTTCATCATGCTGACTGTACTGTCTCTGTATTTCTGAAGGTCATCTGTGCTAGAAGGTCAGTACTGTGGGAAGGGCTGTATTTTTGGCAGAAACTGTTACTGTCTCATGGCATCCATCCCATTTGATTCTTGTCTTAAGCATGGGATTGGCTCCCTCCTTTTGGCATGTGCTTCTGGACGGGCAGAGAATACGGAAGGCATTAATAAAATCCACGATACAAAATAGGAAAGCTGTTAAAGAGCCCTTCCTCCTGTTTTTATACAAAGTCGTACTGCTTGATTTGAAAGAGGACAAAGTTATTTTTGGTAGCTTACTGTTATATGGGTGGAATTGCACCATTCCTTTGGGTAGATGAAAAAAATGTGACACTGGCATTTTTATACTTGGGGTGCTGTGGTATTTTTTGGCGGGTAGGAGGTACAAACAACCTGCGATAGCCTGAGCAAGGACAAGGACAAGACTGCCTTGAATGATGGAGTGCATGTCTACATTCTGCTTTTGGTGCCTGTCAAGTAGGTAGGAGACGTCCAGCGAGTGGTGTCTGCCAGGACTGCCAGTGCTCTCAGCCATGCCCTGTGCTAGAGACAGGAATTCTTCCTGAGCCTGTCATCTTGATCTCTTTTCTTGCCTGTGATGACAAGCAGTATATTCAACTGCAGTTGAACTCTGTGGTGCTTATAAAAGATTTTGGTATTCGTGTAGTGATTTCTATGCTAGCTTCCCTTTCTCTCTGTTTAACCTGCCTTGCTTGGATAGCAGTGTTGCAGCAGCATGAGGATGAGCCTACGCCTACAGCTCAGCTGATCTAACGATATCTGAGTGCTGCTGAGAGGACAGCCTGTTTTTCCCTTCTACTCTCAGGTGTGTGCACACATGCCTTCCTCCTTTCCCTCTTCCCTTTGCGCTAGAGCTCTGGCTCCTGTCCAGCTTGACTCTATTCACTTAACTTGTTTCAGCTGCATTAGTTTTCTGCCAGGTTAGCAGGTGGAATTTGCTCAGGGGGAGATCCAGCAAGTGCCAGCACTGGTGCAGAATGAAGGAGGCACTTCTGCAGCTGGGGATCAGTGAGGAAAGCAGAAGCTATTTTCCCCTTTTCATGGCAGTGAGCTGTCTGTTAGTTCCACTGTGCTGTGTAGTGTCACCTGGACTTGCAGCAATCCAATGCAGCCTGGGACTGTCCTGAACAGCAACCAGTTTAGCTCATGCTGCTGGTGCTGGGTCTCACCAGGGTGCGGCCATGGGGTGAGGAGATCCTGCCAGCTGATATAATAGGGAAACTCATTTGCCCTTTCAGTGTTTTTACTGGAAAAGAAGCAGTTTGTGTCTCCTCTACCCTGACCCCAGAGAAGCTGTCCTTCCTTCTGCTGCCTGTGACTGTTGGTTCCTGTCCCTGTGCTGTCCCTTCGTGTGTGGCACAGCCTTGATGTGGCCGCAGAGCACACCAGAGTGGAGTTCTGGTGGTGTTCAGTGTGGTGCACACAGCTTCATAACCTCCTGTGAAAGCACGGAAACACTTGGTGACCTAAAACCTTTAGGTCAGCACACATTCATTGACAGAGTATGTGTACTAGGCACTGTAGCTGGTGCATGGGAATGCTTTAATCTGCTCTCAGAGCGAGGCTTTCTTTGTACAATATCAAAGTTTCTTCACCCAGCTACTCTGCGCTGGGTTTGCAAGTTTCTTTGCAAACCAAGAGAAAGGGATAATGCTTGTGGCTTCCCCTCATCCGTGCATTATGGCCTCAGTCTATCTTTCAGAAGAAGCTGTAACATCTCTCTATGCTGCCTTGAGGAACAAACGTCGCCTAGCAGGAGGGTCTTTCCCCCGTAAGGTAGAAGGAGTGTACCTAGGTGAATTAGACATCCCATTTCCTCCCTGCATCCCCTTCACTACAGTAGCTCTTTATCATAATGCACATTGTTATTATTATTGTAGTTATCTAACTCTCCCTTGATGGGGCTAGGATAACTGCGGAAAAAAACAGGTGGGAAAGTATGACAGCTGCTGCTGAACAAAATATGTTTGATTTTTTCACTTTTAATAAGTCTGGCCATCCTGTTGGGAGTAAGGCACCAGTAGATGAGGCCTCTGCCTTATGTATCTGGAAAACGTGCTGTGCTTTGTGTAACAGCTCAGTGGAAAATGAGCGAGTATGTCAGGGGATGGGAGTGGGAGGAGAGCTGCATGCAAATACTGAATAGGCAGTTGTGTCTTCTGAGAGACATGCTGCAAATGGGACTGTTCTGCTGGGCATCTGGAAGGCATTAAGAGTCACAGGAGCTTTTGTTGGCAGAGGTATGGAAGTAGTATTAAGGTGCATTTATATTCAGTTGGACTAGGTATAAAATCAGGATTTTTTTTAGTGTGGCAAGTTAAAAAAATATGTCTTTCTATAGGCCTAAATGGAGGGAATGGTTAAGCTGAGAATTCAAAGCTGTTACCTAATGATTAAAATGGCAATATTAGACAATTAATTTTTTGTCCTACATTAATAGGGGTCTTCAGAGTCTGTTTTCTGTAAAATAGGGAGAAATTTTAATAGCTGATCTGTTTTTCATAAAACAGCGTGGTTTGAATTATAAAGGTAATATATTTCAGAAAACATCCATTTACCCCAGTGACTTTGAAGGCGCTGTCCTACTGACCCAAGGCAGCCCTTAGTTCTCAAGTCAGTCCTTGAACAGTGCATGTGTCAAATAGCTAGACTGGAGAAAGGGGGGCTCGTATACTTTGCTAGGCAAGACAAGCTGTTTTAACTAAGAGTCTATCCTCAAGTAGTGAGAAAACAAGCTAGGATTGAGTGCTTCTGGGTTGCTGTTTTCCCTTCCCTTTCCTGAACCTGTTGCTGGTCCCAGTTATCTTGGCGTTCTCCTTGGATTTTTAGGCCTGGGAAAGAAAACAGCCTTAAAGAATCCTTGCAGAAAATGCGTTTATTTAACACATTACTCAAGAGTTTTACAAATGCTCCCTTTGGTTCCCAGAGGGAAGAGAATAATGAATGCTGAATCTTGTCCCTCCAAGACTTGGGGATGAGCTTTCCTCTGACTGTCCCAAACTGCCCAGATGGGCTGACATGTATAGTGCCCGTGTTTTCAGAAGCTAATACATCTTCTCTGCTTTTGTCAATAAGCACAAAGCAATGTATTGTTACCAATGCCCTCCATGCCGCCTTGCATGACAACACGCTCTAACTTTGCCTGGGGCCTGCTGCACCATGAGGTGGGGAGAGGAAGGGGATGCCCACGGCTGATCTGTGCCAGCAGGAACGTTCCAGATGGTGTGGCAGACAGGACCCCCCCACCCCCAGCGGACTGGAAAGAAGCAGCATGGGGGGACGGGAAGGACGAAAGGAATATGGATGAAATTTAGAGTTGATTGGTAGTTAAATTAAGCAACAAAAAATGTTTCGTTTTATATTTCCATCATGGTCCTGGTGTTTCAGCCAAAAAAGGCTGGCTATGGATTCCCACCATGCCAGATGATGAGTGATGAGTGAGTGGGTGGAGGCAGTCCTGGGACTGAAGTGTACCCTCACCTGGGAAGCTACTCCCAGCCCTTTTGGCTTCAGCAAGGAGCCCAGCTAATCAAGTAGGCTGACACCAAGCATGAAGATAACCCTGTATCTCCATGGGAGGAAGAGCATTTCTGACAGCCAGCGCAGCACAGATGGTGCAAGGAAGCCTCTTCTCCTGCAGACCTCTCTGTAAGCTCCATCAGAGTTCAAGAGGAGCTGATGGAGAATGGACGTTAATTCAGTGTTCATGTTCAGAAGGACAAGCAGCAGAACATATTTGTATTGGGTTTGTGTGGCAAGGTTTTGGTAGCGGGGGGACTACAGGTGTGGCTTCAGTGAGAAGCTGCTGGAAGCTTCCCCTATGTCTGACAGAGCCAATACCAGCCGGCTCTAAGGCGGACCCACCACCGGCCAAGGCCGAGCCAATCAATGATAGTGGTAGCACCTCTGTGATAACATATTTAAGAAGGAAAAAAAGTTGCGGGGCACACAGAAACGGCAGCCAGAGAGAGGAGTGAGAACATGTAGGAGAAACAACCCTGCAGACACCAAGGTCAGTGAAGAAGGAGGGGGAGGAGATGCTCCAGGCGCCGGAGCAGAGATTCCCCTGCAGCCCGTGGTGAAGACCATGGTGAGGCAGGTTGTCCCCCTGCAGCCCACGGAGGTCCATGGTGGAGCAGATACCACCTGCAGCCCGTGGAGGACCCCATGCCGGAGCTGGTGGGTGCCCGAAGGAGGCTGTGACCCTGTGGGAAGCCCACGCTGGAGCAGGCTCCTGGCAGGACCTGCGGATCTGTGGAGAGGGGAGCCCACGGAGCAGGTTTTCTGGCAGGACTTGTGACCCCGTGGGGGACTCACACTGGAGCAGTTCATGAAGAACTGCAGCCTGTGGGAAGGACCCACATCGGAAAAGTTTGTGGAGGACTGTTGCCTGTGGGAGGGACCCCACGCTGGAGCAGGGGAAGAGTGTGATGAGTCCTGCCCCTGAGGAGGATGAAGTGGCAGAGATAACGTGTGATGAACTGACCGTAAACCCCATTCCCCGTCCCCCTGCGCTGCTGGGGGGGGTAGGTAGAGAATCCGGGAGTGAAGTTTTGCCCAGGAAGAAGGGAGGGGTGGAGGGAAGGTGTTTCGAGATTTGGTTTTATTTCTCATTACCCTACTCTGGTTGATTGGTAATAAAGTGAGTTAATTTTCCCCAAGTTGAGTCTGTTTTGCCCGTGATGGTAATTGGTGAGTGATCTCTCCTGTCCTTATCTTGACCCACGAGCCCTTTGTTATATTTTCTCTCCCCTGTCCAGCTGAGGAGGGGGGAGTGATAGAACGGCTTTGGTGGGCACCTGGTGTCCACCTCTGCTAGACCTTATCTGTGAAAACACTTGCTGCTTTTGGTAAGAAATAGGTTTAAACCTGGAAAAAGTTGAAATGGTGTGAGGCATATTTGCAGTGATGGCACAAAGCACGCCGTTTTGGGCATGATGCCAGCTGCATCGCTTGGGCTTTTTTCTAGGACTAGATTTTAAGAGGTACCAAATTCCCGCTGAAGCCCAGCTTATTATCGATAACTGTCAATGATCATCATTCTCTCTTATCTAGGGATGATTGTTCAGGCTCACTTCAATATGGAAGAACAGTTTTCTCTAGTTCTCAGGTTAGTCTCAGCCAGTCTCCCACTCTTCCACTTACGGCACAAAGGCATTTGGCAGTCATTGGTTGTACAATGTTATGATTGTAAAGCTGTAACACCACTTTTGCCTGGCTTCTTGTTCTGCTGAGCCATAGCTGCTGGCTCAGAGGTGGCTTTCTATATATTTGCACAAGAGCGTAGAGGTGAAGGTGTGTATGCAGAATTAGAGAGTGTTGAATAAGACTTTCCACACACATGGAGCTGTAAAGAAAGCAACTGGCTATTTTTGTAATTCACGAAACCATCAAGGTGACCAGTGGAGGCTGGTCTAGGTCAGGCCCTACCCGGCAGATTCTGCAGGTCTGGTAGAGCCTGTCTTACTGTCTCCTTGAATTGCCTTGGATTTTTCCAGGGTTATTTTGTGCTGTGAAATGTGCAGACCTCTTTCATTTGATGTGAAACTAGCTAATCAGACATTGCTGCATGCCAACAGGTTGGAAATTTAAGTAAAATATGAGACATCTTTCCATCCAGGCCTGCATCTGGAAGGAAGGTTTTTAGCAATGTAATCACTGGAGTAAGCCTCCTTGCTCTTCCAGGCTGATTTCAGATGTTAGCAAAACACTATGCATTTGGTATCTTTTGCCAACCTTCCTCTTAGATTTTCTATTAAACACGTAAAATGAATTATGGCTTTTCTGAAAAAGATATTTTTGAAGGCAGTCCCAGATAATATGTTTTAAAATTAAAATCCGTTCAACCCCCAAAAGTGGTAATCCCTGAAAAGACAGGGTGTGAGTCTGTTTGCAAACAGAAGATGTTTCTTTTGTGATTTGGTAGCAGAGGAGGAAGTGAGAATTAAAAGATTTATGGAAAAAGGAAAATTATGTGAGCTGATGAACTTCGGTTTGGGGCTTTTACTGAGATTTGGCCCGTTATCCTGATGATTAATACAGCAGAGCTAGCTTCCTTCTCAGAGTCTGAGCTCATTCTGCATGTGTTTCTCACCAAAACAGTGTTGGTTGCTATGAAATCCCCAAACAGCTTTTGTCAGTGGATCAGTGTTTTCAGAGCCGTTAGCTATGGGAAGGGTTGCCTGCAGTGATATGAAAAGGCTTTTTGTGCAGAAATTCAGACACGATGATGTGTTTTGAATGCTCCTCCAAAACTCCTGAAAATAGGCCATGCCAAGAACCTACAAATGCTTGTCCCTCACTCTGCCCACTGCTTTCAGCATCGCTCTGGGGACATTGTGCAGGTCTTCAGCTACTGTAACACAAAGGTGTTATGCATGTTTGTTTAATACAAGCATCATCGCTCGGTGCTTTTGGAACTCTTGCTTGTCTGTACCCTAAAAAACCTAGGTGCCTTAATAAGCTTGGCCTGTCCTATTATCGCAGAGGGATGGCGAGCAAATGGGGGATATTAACCCTTTGCATTGAGAGGGGACTACTTGGCAGTGGCAGGCTGCTGTCTCTTGCCAAGGTTTCTGCTGCTGTTAGTGCTATTTCTGTATCGCTGAGTCCTGGCATGGCTCTGATCTCCAGAGTCTCTCCCATAGTTATGCAGCAATTTCCCATCTGACAGCAAATGGCTCCTACTTCTGGGCACCTGTCTTTATTGGTTCAGCTCTGCCCTATCACCCTGCCCTCTCCCTGGCTTTCTAGGGGAACCTGCACTTTAATCTGACGGCTCAGAGATTAACGCTTCAGTGATTACTGATTTTAGTGGGCCTTGTGTACAAACCAGCAAACTGGTCTCAGGGCTCACACTGTTTGGCCATGGACATTGGGGCCTGCATCTGGTTGACTCATTTTCCATGTCTGGTCTCTCAGAAGGAAAACTATCCTATTTTTTTAGCACCTACTAAACTTGTTTTGTTAAAAGAGGACTGAACAGCTCCAGGTGGGGTTGTATGGCTACATTTGGATGGCTGAAGCATTATGTGGTGAGGGCATTCAGCTGCTCTGCTAGAACATAGCAGGTGCTAGAGCTATGGCAAGGGGGTGGGGCTGGTTCGTTTGAGGACACTGGTTGTGGTGGTCAGCATTGCGTAAAGACACGGTGATCATTAAAGGTTTGATTACAGCCTAAGCATCCACAAAGGCTTTGGATGTGATGAACCTGTGTGCCTGGTCACCTTTTTATGATTGGAGAAGAGATAAAACTGTTGTGTGGGGTGGAAAGCATTTCTCCTCGTGACTTTTAGTCACAAAGCCTAACCTTTGTACATTGTTTTCCTCCTGTGTTTTATTTCACAGGTGTTTAATACCTCATTTCTTACTCTGCAGACCCAGCTCATTCAAATGGTGATATGGATGCTCCAACACCGGCTTCTTATTCAGCTTCACACTTATGTCTGTCTGATGGTGCCACCAAATGAGGAGGATTTCCGAACCCAAGATGAAGACATGCCCTTTACTGCTAGAGTTGGAGGCCGAAGTTTAAGCACCCCCAATGCTCTCAGCTTTGGTTCTCCAAGTATGAGCACACTTTTCTCTGCTGTTCAGACCACAGCCCACTTCTAGAGCTTCCCTTAGCGATGCTTAGGGTAATCAGGCATTGGTAACAAGACAACTCGTCTTTGCTGGAGTGCTTGCTAATTAGGTCCAGCCCTTCTTTAAATTTAGAGCTGGGCATTGGTGAAAGTCCTAAGGGCTGTTAGATCTTAAATTCTTGTTTTTAAAAAGAAGTAGTGCTTTGTAACTTGCCAAGTTCTCATTTGATTATGTGAAATATTTTTATCAGAGGTACCTCTATTTTTTCGAAGTAACTTCCTTGCTGCACTCAAAAGTAATGGCCATGTTCCTCTGGCTGCACTGCTGTTACTACATGAACTTTGGTTTTCAGGAGAGGAAGAAAACTGAAAATTTGTTTCAAACAGCATTGGTTTCTGTGGCCTGTAGAGCCACCTAAGGAGATGCAAAGATAGCTGTCGTTCTTACAGATGGTTGATTTCTGTTTATGTCTCCTGATTTCTGTAATCTCCGCAGTGCCATTCTTCAGGGTGATTCCAGGAAAGCATTTTTTCAAGAGCACAAATCAGATACAATGCTGAAATCCCCAAACTTTCCTGCCTGTGCTGTTACAAGCAGCATTCTCAGAATGCCACCGAGGTTGGATATCAAGAGACATTCTCTGTACAACTTTCAGCTTTACAGAAGCCATGAATTAGGGCAGAAATCTTGGAACGTTAGTCAGATAAGTCTGCGATCTGCTTATTCTGGCTTGCTCACAAGAGGATATTGCTTCTTGGCCTTTCTTTCTGCTTGCTCCCACCTTCTGTGCTGTTAGGCTTTTCATGTTACCACTTCACGGTATTGCAGCAGAGCTGGCTGGGAATTTTCTTTTCAGATGTTTTTTATGGACTGTTTATAGTCTCCAGAAGTACAATTTTCCACATAAATTGATGACTTCGTTGAAACATTTGACTTTACCATTGAGAAAATCGCTGTGTTGTCATATGACTAATTGCAGATACTTGTAGCATTTCGAGAGCCACTTTGTTTGCTCTGCAAATCTGAAGGGATTATTTGGAAAGACTACATAGAAACAGCCTGAATTGATAATCTTTGCATCATTATGCTGAGGAATATAAAAATTCTGTGTCTCTTTCTCTCTTCCCCTGATAGCTAGTAGTGATGACATGACTCTGACAAGCCCTAGCATGGATAATTCCAGTGCTGAGTTGATACCTGGTGGGGACTCACCCCTAAATAAAAGGATGACAGAGAATCTCCTAGCAAGCTTGTTGGAACATGAGCGGGAAGCTATCCTTAATGTCCCTGCTGCCCAAAATCCAGAAGATCTTCGCATGTTTGCAAGGTAGGAAATGAGGAGTGCAGAATGTAATCTTTTTTTCTTATCCTTGCTGTTTTACTGAAGGATTTACTGAGCAAATCCCGTTAGCTTGGGATTTTGGAGGATAATTTCTTTTGCGTTTGTTCCCGTTATACCTATTTCATCTGTGCACATCAGTTTTTCACAAAAACTAATATATGTGTCACAAGAACACTTGTTAACAAAGAGTCCTGGATGTGTGAAGGAGCATCAGGGCTTATGGCTGGACAACAGGGACTTCGCTGGTTGCCTGCCAGTTTTCCAGTGTCCACACGTGGTAGCCATAAAACTGCATAGCCTGAAAAAACCTTCTGAGCATGCAAAGCAAAGACCCAGTCATGCTGATGCTGTCATTTTGTGTCCATTGATACTTCCAAGCTAGCTATCCTTTATTTTAAGGTTTGTAGACTCCATGCAAATATGAGACTGAGTAGCACAGTTTTGTTGTTACAAATTTCAACACAACAAAAATACGCAAGATGTGGTTCTGCACACAGTAAAAAGCAGAATGACTTCCTAACCAGCAATCTGGGAAAAAGGTGTGGGGGAAAATACTTTTTTCTTCCTACGCATTTCAAAACACAGTGGCATCACTGGAATGCAACTTTCACTGGGTTTCATACTTGTGGAGCAGAAGTACTGCAAGCAAGTACTGAGGCAAGTACTGCAGCTTTTCCTATACTTTCTAGATTCAGTTGGTAATCCCCTGAAAACCTGGTTCTTGCCCTAGGATAGATATAGTCAAGTAGCCTAGAGAAACCGCAATAGCAAGAAAATACTTTTCTTGCCTGCGGCAAAGTTTGCAGCTATGCTGTGCTCAGGTATTCTCATAGAGCTCTCCCAAGCTTGTGGGTAGTTACTGCTCTCTGAATTACTCATCTCCTTCTCCATCTTCAGAGGATATTCTCTGATTGAGAGGCAACACTTCAGCCATTTGAGAACTTTGAAAAGTTTTTTCCTTATTACCAGATAAGTCATTACAAAACCAGTGAGAAAGGAAAGTAAAAACAAAATCATAATTGGTGATATGTTAAGACAGAATTTGTGGGGGATGCTTTGGACCAGTTTCGTGGCAATGCAGTTTCTCAGTTATCCTAGAGAGGGGGAAGGATTTCAAGATTGCTCCCCTATCACTTCCCTCATCTGGGTAAAACAGCCATTTGAAAGCTTTGGAATTGCAGATACAAAAAATTACTTTGATTTCTTCATAAAATCGGCTGCCGTAACCAGGCAGCTGTCTGAATGATGTTTATTTTGCACTTTGCTTGTGCACCAGGTTCTTTTGCAGATCCCCAGGATGGCGTTGCTAAGTCTGAATTTCCATTCTACTATAGATTGAAGTGACAACTGCATAGCTTACTCTTTAAGTCAACAGTGAGGAAGAGAGAAGATATGATAAACAAATGGGTCCTATGGGTAGGATGCTGGAGTGTACAAATAGAAATGTTTATGCAAGACACTCCTGGTTACCAGTGGCTTTATGAGACACCATAACTTGGAGGTTGTGGGTGTGTTTTCTCTCTTTTTGTGCTGTAAACCATCAGAGGTGAGTGTCTGGGTAAACCTATTGCTCTTAATGAAAGTATAAACAATTGCGGAGAAGCTGCTGCAGTGAATGAGCTGATCTTCCTCATTACCCTAGTACAGGTTACTGTGCCAGCGCTTCTTTTTGCTTCATTTTGAGGAATAGCAGCCTAATGAGGGCTGTGCTCTGGCAAATAGCTCTGCTGTATCAGCTGCCTCCCTGAACAAACTCCTGCTATAACTGCATAGTTAGTGCACTAAATATACTGCAACTGCCCTTCCAAGCGTAGTTGTGTGTGCACACAAAGGGATGGGCTATTTTCAGCAGAGTAATAAAGTTCAACCCAATACATTTTCTCGTGTCTATGCCTCTGAACGCCTGTTATTCATTAAACAGATGGCAGAGGCTTCACTGATGGCTTGTCTCCCAAGCCATGGGTGTGGAATCACTTTCAGGATTTTTTTTTCTTGCTCTTAGATTGGGAGATGGAGATCCTTCACTCCACTGAGGAATGCTCATTGGTGGCACTAAGCTGTGGACAGTTCTGCTCCACTTTCAAGCAGTGCTGGTGGAAGGGATATCTCCCTGGCCAGGAATAAGCTAATTTTATTTGAATGACTAGTCTGAGATAATTTTTTTTTTTTTTTAAGCATTTAAAAACACTACACTGCTGTTAGAGGGGCAGCTCTTATCACTTGAAGAGGGCAGAAGAGTGATGAACAATGGAAAAGCAATAAGCTTCCATCCATCTGGATCTGGAAGTGCACATCTGTCAACAGACGAATCTGTGCAGCTTAAAAGGGACTCAAATGTAGTGTTACTGCCCCAAGAAGTGCCATCTTATCTCCTGTTTGGGTCCCATAATTATTCATTGCTCAAAAAGGCGAAGGTAGTGCCCGTCTTCACTGGAGCTGTGAGCCCCAAATCACAGCTTTGTAGATTCTAGTTAGACTTTTAGGAAGACTTCTTCCCTGGGAGGGTGGTGCAGCCCAGGACAGATTACCCAGGCATGTAGGGGGATCTCCATCCTTGGAGGGTTTCAGAGCTTGGCTAGAAAAAGCTACAGCATTGGCAGTAGTCCTGCTGGAGCAGGATGCTGGACTAGACTTTGGAGGTGTCTTCCAGCCGGCATTTTTGTGATATTCTTTAATATCCTCTCTAGCTTTTATTGGAGTGGAAAGTATTTCATCTTGACCAGTTACAAATCCAGACTCTTTTTGAATGTAGGATGGATTTATTTATTGGAAAACTCCTGCTTGGTCTGTGTTGCTGTTGAAAGCCAGGTCATAATCATTTGCACAGAAGACAGCTGTGCCAGGAGATGACAGCATGGGCAATCACAGTGAGCAGCTTTGTAGAAGGGAGAGAATATGTAGCTTTAAATTTTTTTCAGAATCACTTTCTGAACAGTGATACAAGTTATAAGATACAATATACAAAAATTTCTGTTAATACCTCAGGGAATGGTCTGGTTTTGACACGTACACGCACAAACTGATGCTGTTCCTGCTAATGGCCACTTCTCAGTGTCACACTGGTTGCCATTGGCCCAGGGGAGGAAGCCAATTAGCCTGATTTAAATACCCAGTGGGAGATACTGCAAAAGGCAAATGCACAGACCAGATAGTGGAAAGGTAAATATGACTGGAGCTTGTCCATCTGTTGTTTGTTTGTACTGCAGGTACAGAGATGTAGCAATTGTGTTCTACATAATGGTGCCAACTTGAGAGCTGGCAGATGAACATCAAAGTGGAAGGGAGCTTGCAGTGTGCTGGGGGCTGCCCTGGGCTGCCAGCAGGGATGAGGCAGTGAGGCTCCTGGCTCTGAGCTTACGTACAGCTGTTTCAGGAACAAGAAGGGGGTGAGAGGAGGGACGTGGCAAACTGTGGAGCAGAGAAACACAGATGGCAGTGGATTGGAGGTGAAACCTACTCTGTGCAGTGTAGAGGGAGGGTGTGATGGAGGGAGACTTGTGCACAGTGACTCCTTTCCAGTCACCCATGAAGGGTAATGGGTGACAGGAGTGCCTAGCCTGAGCAGCAGAAGACAGCCAGGCAAATGTCAGTCCTTCAGGGAAAGCATGAGAGGCCCCATCCTGCTGTCATGTGAAAATACGCAGGAGTGCTCTAAGGCATATTTGGTGTCTTTCAAGGGCTGTTCCTGCATGAGGGCTGTTTGAATGAATTGGAAAACAGATCTTGTCATCTCCACTCATTTTTACTGTCAGTTGGCATGAAGCAGCAGGCCAGCATATTCCTAAACTGCAGATGGGTATGGAAACACGAGCAAAAGCTGCTGAAGCACAGAGCAGAGTGTGATGTGTAACACCTGCAGACACACATCTGTCTGCATAGCTGGGGAAGTGATTCTGGCATATGTGTTTGGGCCTTGATGGGTAGGAGTATTTGAGTGACATGTGCAGTACGGTTCCTATATTTGGGCGGTTGTTAAGACAATTAAGAGACTGAGCAGTGAACCTGAGCTTCGTCTGGAGGGCTGGCTTGGTGTTACGGCTCTGAAGGGTCTCTGGGGGGCAGGTCCTCAGTCATCAGGGTCTTGCTGCAATGAAGAGGCTGCAGCGGTTTTTCTTTGACCCTGCCGTGATTGACTGTGCAGGGCCGAGGTTAGCTGATATTTGTAGGATGTTGATGGCCAGCAAAGGGGTATCTGTGCTGTCTCTATTTAAAAAGAACTGAGAATTTAAGAAGCCAGTGTGGTTTGAGCTTAGGCTTCAAGGTTTTGGGGCACTCTGGGGCCTTTATAACTCCCAGAGCTTCTGTGGTGCCTGTCACCAAGATTTCCATCTCCCTGTTGTGACTGTTCCACCTAACCCAAGCTGACAAAACCTCAAGAGTGCATGACCTGTAGTTACCAAGCCCTTTGGGCTGCTGTGAGGGGAAAAAATATGCTCCTCATTCTAAAAGCAAGTGTAGGTACCTAGGCCTCTGATGCAGAGCTGTGATGAAGGGCATTGTAGACCCAGCTAAGAGAGGGCAGAAGTAAATCTGCCACATCCTGACTTCTCAAGGCTTGTTGGCAGTTGTGGCTCCTTGATTTCTGGAGTAAAAACTATGTTGAAAATTGACAATCTCAGGAAGTGCCCCAGGCTAGGAAACCTTTTGATACAAGGAGGACCTTTGCAAAGCCCCAAAGTGGGGGAGTCCCCTGCTTTTCCAGGTGATTTCTGTGGTAGGCATGCCTAAGGTAAGAACCAATTTAATATACTTCACTTTTCATGTAAATGAGGGACACAACCCAAATGCCTTCTGATTTGGGTCCCATGGGAGAAGAAACCTTGAGGGTGGCAGTATCAGTTCTAGCTTTGTGCACTTGCTTTTGGCTCACGTGCCTCTCTTGCTCTCCTTCCCTGCAGGTTGCTGCACTATTTCCGAGGCCGACACCATTTGGAGGAGATCATGTACAATGAGAACATGCGTCGCTCCCAGCTGCTGATGCTGTTTGACAAATTCCGCAGTGTGCTGGTGGTGACCAGCCATGAGGACCCTGTGATTTCAGTTTTTCAGTCTCTCTTAAAGTGACTCTACTGGCAAAGGAAGGGTACCTGCTACACTCTCCATACTGATAGTCTAAAAGATGCCTAAAAACTAAAGGAGGGAGGTGATTTCAATTCCTTCTTGCCATGTGACACAGAGCAGGTTCTCCCTGGTTAAACCATGACACCCTCTGTGCCTCAATTTCCCATCTGCTCCCTATGGTGACACCTGAGGCCGGTCTGTGTGAGGGCTCTGGGGCCTGCTGCAGGACAGCATGCGCTTGCTCAGCCTGGATTCGTGCTGTGCCACATTCACAGCATGGGAGCTGCCAGTTCACAGCCCTTCCCTGACCCTGCTCCCTCCCCAGGGCTTGTGAGAGTGGTCCAAGATTTCCACTGCAGTGTTACTGACAGTACTTCACCTTTGGGTGTATGCTGGTGCATCTGAGATGCTTTCTCTGCTGTCCAACATGACTGCTGGGTCATTCAGCCTATCCCCATGGCAAAACACGCATGGCCTCTGCTCAAGGGCAGAGTGGAGTTGGCCTGGCTTTTAGGGAAATGTCCCTGGGCATTGAGGAATGCTGTTCGATCATTGTTATCTGGCAGCAGTGAGGACATAGGTAGGAAGGCAAAGTATCACAAGTAAATGGGAATGGGAATGACTTGCTCAGTGTGTTACGGCTTATTATTTCTTCTCCCCTTATTACTAAGTGTCTATTGGAGCATAGCTGTCACCGAACTCCCTATGTGTTTGTGGGTGTTCAGGGTTTCCAGTTTTTGGCTGGGGTTGGGAAGCACGACTGGAAGTTAGCTGGCCAACCTGCAAGTGCATGGACATACTAGTTCCACAGAGCCAGAGGCTGGTGCTAAGGGCACTCAGACTTGTCCCCTAGGGCTTGTTTTGTTCCTCCATTCCCCTCCCTGCAAGCATGGTTGTGGCTGCAGGGAGCCAGACTGGGAACCTGGCCTGGGTTAAAGCTAGCCAGGTGAAAAAACAAGATACAGGTCTGTATGTGGCTGTGTTTCCTGATGTGGCTTCTCCAGCTGTGCCAGGGCTAGAACAAGAGCCGATAGCCCTGTTTCTGGGGACAGCAGGAGCTTATGCTGGCTCAGGCCTGGCCTGCGTGAGGCCACTTCCCCACAGCGGCTCACTGCACTGTGCTGCACACCCAGGGAAGGGTGGGGGAGACCTTTACCTCCATGGTGGAGGCTTCCAGGGGTGTGTGTTCTTAAAAGATTGTCAAGCTCCTCCTTAAGACCTTCCCTTATACCACACACACAAGCTGGAGTTTTTGCCAGAGTTGCAGGCTCTCACAGAGCAGCTTCACTTGCCCACTCAAACTGGGTGAAACTGTGAGCTTTATATAACTTATATACCATCAGCAAGGCGCAGTGTCCACAGTGCATCAGATACCAGATGACAGCTACTTACAGTCCCTTCAGTGAGACTTCCCCTGCAGCTGCAAGCAGGGATGTTATATAAAAGCAAAAGCAATATCCGACCTAAAAATCAGATCAACATTGTAGAGCCTCAGTCCAAACCAGCCCCCAGCAACTGTGTCTCAAGGTGAGCTACTGAGATCAACATTAACAAGGGCTGTTCAGAAGGGGCCAAACGAGATTTTTTTTCATGTGATGGGGACAAGGGTTTTGAAAAACTTGAGCTTTTTTCCTTGCATGTGAATCCTAAGGTAGCGAGGACAGGGTGTCCCTGTCACCCTTCAAGCTGCCAGCGTGCTGCAGTTCTGCAGGTTCTGCCCTGAATCCTAGTGGTTTTTCCCCCCCCCATACCTCATGGCAGGCTGCAGCACCACAGAAATCTCAGCATCAGTGCTTTCTCTGTGTTGGGATTCACACACTGGTAAGTTTTGAACTGGTCTCAAAAGCAGCTGGGAAAACAAACAAAAGACATTCTTGTTCTTCAAGCTGGATGTTATAGACTGGTATAGGTTGGAAGGGGTGTCTGGAGGTCTTTTGAGCAGAGGTTTGGACAAAGAAAATGTGTTAGATCAGGTCACGCAGGAGCTTGTCCAGTGGAGGTTTAAATACCCCACAGCTTCTCTGGGCCCCTGTTCCAGTGTTTGGCCACTGTCATGGTGAAAATTTTTTCCATACAGCTAATGAGAATTTCCTGTTTTCCGGCTTGTGCCCATGGCCTCTCATCCTGTCTGACAAAATCCTGGCTGTCTTCTCTGCACCCTCCCACTAGGTAGTTGTAGACAACAGTAAGATCCCTCCTTTACCTCCTCTTCTCCCAGCTTGCAAGCTTTCAGTCAGCCCTGCTGCCATCCAGTCTTTTGACTATTCCCCTGCAGCAACCAAGTGATGGCCTCTACGGAGGGCCAGGGGTGATGGGAGCAGCACAGCAGGTCAGAGCCGTGAACCTTCACCATTCATCCACCTTAATTAAGCTTGGCTCCATTGGCAACGGAGAAAGTGGCCTTCAACGTCCAAAACCAACCTCAGCTCTGGCTGGGAGACCCATGGCTAGTCTGCCCCACAAATGAAATTCCACCTTGCCCCATTCATTGTGATAAAGTACATTTATTGTTAAAAACCCCTGAGCCACTATGTCTGCCTTAGCTGCTGCCATGACAGCTTGAAGCTATCACACAGAGCACAGCTCAAATCCTGGTCAGTAGCGTACTTGCAAGACTTGTCAGCTGCAAGAGAAGTGTCCCATTGCTGCCATCTCTCTCTCTCTTTTCTTGTCTACAACACTCACAAATTTGTTTCCTCGTAAATAGAACCTGAGAGGTTTCTGTGCCCACTCTCCCCTGTTGCCAATACCAATCCTTGTTGTGGCTACCACGTCCTGCTCCCCTGGTAGGTCATGTCCAGGTGCCATCCAGATGGCTGCATCTTGAGTCAGGTCTCTTTGGTCAAAAGCCTTATCAATCCCAAACGCTTGGCAGAGCTTGGAGGGCCCATTACACAGCTGCCAGTCCTTCAGCAGCGTTGTGGGTCCTTTCTTTGAAGCACTGCGCAGCTCTCTCATCGCATCTAAACCCTGAAGAGGTTCCAAAGAGCGAAGTAATACTGCAGCCCCTTCCCCTGTGCAGAACAAGAACCATGTGTTAGTACAGCGTTGTTCATCAAGAACAGCTCAGCTTTCAGCCCCGCCACCAGCAGGAGCATTTCAGCTCTGAGCCTGTGGCTGAGCTTAGCCTGATGGGGCAGGGAATTGCCTGCAGCACCCAATCACAGGGTCTGTCCTATTCTCTCGGGCCGCTTCGCTTCAAATGCCAGGCTCTGGAGTCAGCCGCTAACCCGTGATCAGTGCACTCCCTTCTGTCTTCTGAATATCTGGTGTCCCATAGCTCTGTGTCCTTTATTTATCAGTGCTGACTTGCTCTTCCCCAACCCCACTTCTTGATGTTACTAAGTCTAGCTGCTGCTCCATGGCTTGCCAGAGGGCAAGAGGTTTTTCTTATGTCAGCACAATGTTCAGGAATAAATACACATATGGTTCAGTTTTGGCAAAGCTATCCAAAGCTGCTCCCAAACCCAATGGATTTATAATTACAACAACTTCAGCTAACAAAGGAGAAGAGGAATGAGTCTGGATGCTGCCAGCAGAAAGAGGCAGCTTGCAGAGTTAGAAACCTGGGAAGGAGCTGCAGGCACCAAGAGCAGCTGCTGTCTGTGCTGCTGCTGCTGCTGAGGGAGCCCCAGCTGCAGGTGTTACCAATTCAAACACCCACTTGGAGGTGTAACAGCAGGTGGGATGACCATGGCTTTGGGTAACTGCATAGCTACAATGGAGAGCAATCCGAACCCTTGTGCCAGGGAAGCTCCTGCAAGATGGGAACCTGGGGCAGGATGGGGCTGCACAGTCTCTGGCTGTGGGAGCATCACTTCAGCAGAGAAGGCCTTTCTATGGCAAGAAGCAAAGAAAACTGACAGATTCTCTTCTCAAATGTGATTTGCACCCTGTCAGGAAGCTTAGGAAACTCCAGCCCCCGCAGCTGTTGTAACCAGCTGCCCTCCCTGATTTTGGTGACAGTGAAGCAAAGATGTAGCTCTGGGCACAGACGTTCCCCTGTGACAAGATCTCCAGCCTAAGTGGGACTTAAACACTTCCTTGGTATTTTCCACTGGACAGCAAGGAAGGTCTTCTCATGACCTTGAGTGGGCGAGGAGAGAGCCTGGTAAAGCGGTCTGTGTGCTGCCCCACACAGCACCCCTTGTGCTGGGGCCACCCACGGCATTCCTCCTCGCCAGCATCTGCGTGCTCAGTGATGCCGCTCCACAAGAATCCCCTCTCCCTCTCCAGCCTCAAACATCTGGAGCCATGCTCATGCCTGGCAAAGGCTTTTTTTGTAGGCACTGACAGATCCCTAAGGACCTGCGATTTCCAAAAATAGAATCCCTCTCATATTTTGTACAAATCCCACACTAAATTACCCTTCTGGGCTCCCAACTGAGCCTATCAACCAAGGACCTGATTTCTGGCTTTGCGAGGTGTGCCTTTTGCCCTGAACCTGCTCAGAGCCCCTGCTGCCCTCAGTACAGATCGGTGAAGTCAACAGACTTATTTCCAACAGCTGTCAGCAATCTGTTCCCAGGCACTCCCTTCTCTAAGGAAGGGGATTGATGCTAATCTGGCAGCGAAAAGCTGCTTCCCTGCACTACAGTGATTTAGAGCTTAAAGGTCATTTTAGATTTTTAAGAACATGCTCCGTGTCCTAATTCTGCTTTTTATCCATGCACAAAGAAACATCCTTTGCATCGGGATGCTGCCTCACTCGCCAGAACAACTGTGGGATTCTGAGCGATCACTAATTACACTACTTGCTTTCATCCATCACATGCAAGTGGGAACCGTGGTTACACTTGAATTGAACCGAGTCCTTGGGTGTTCATGTGAAGAGAGACAAGCACTCAGAGAAGCTGCAGGTGCTGCCAGAGCATCAGCAGAGCCACGGCAGAGGGTACCTGGCATTTCTGTCTCTGGCTGCTCTTTCTGCATTTCCACCAGAAAGTTTTCACACTCTTTCTAGCTGTGCACAACACAGACACTGTGGTCTGCTCAGAGTCAGCAGCCCCTGAATGTAACAGCAACACCACAAGAGCTTTGGGAAGAGGTGGAGACAGAAGGCAGGGTAAGAGCGTGGGGATGCCACAATGAGCTATTGCCTTCTCTGCCCCAATCTGTCCCCACACCCCTGGGCCGATGTTTGGGTCCTCCTGACCATACTTGCCCATCAGAAGTTTTATTTTAACTATCAAAGAGTAGCTGAATCCTTCTGACTCAACTCCTGCCTGCCAGAGTGCTTCAGCCTTCTGCCCTCCCTCTCTGCAGCCTGCAGCAGTTTGCTCTCAGGCGTTATCTGGCTTCAGCATCTGCCCAACATGGGTACGGCTGCTGACACGCCATCAGCAGCACTGCCAGTCCAGAGATGCCGAATATCTACCTCCCATGCCCAAGAGTCACTCCATATAATGACTAGCATTCAGAGCTAAAAGCTGGGATCTAACAACAATGCAGAGGCCAATTCCCTCCCTGAGCAGCTAGAAATCATAAAACGATAGGGAAGTCCCACACCCCCACTGCACTGCTTGCTGCTCCTTCCCTGGAACGGCTCCAGCTCCCATTCTTGGAAACAGCTCTTGGCCACTGGAGAGAAGAAAATTTTCTCTTTCCACCCGTCTGACTCACAGCTCCCGAAACACTTCCTTCAAAGTCCTAGTCTAGGATCTGAAAGTTAGGGAGAAGTCCATGCAGTGTGACCCTGGGCCTGGGTAGAGCATCACTGGGATCTCAATTTTACAAGCTATTCTTTCAGATCTGGCAGCAAAATGCACACCTTGGCAAGTTCCAGAGAAACAAATCACAGCAAAGTCAAAGAGAAGCTTGACTGGCACTTACCCTCTTCCTGAAGTGAGGGAAGCCCAACGTCCCTCTTAACCCTAGGGAAAGCTCTTTGTACTAAGATTACTGTGCCGCTCAGGATGTACTGTCAGATTCATGCAGACTGAAAGACATTGGTTATATTTTTTCTATAAACTCTTCTTCCTCTATCATCTATGATTTCTCCAAAAAACAATATAGTGATGCCCACCATGGCTTCAGGCAGTAGCAGTATTT
The DNA here is from genome assembly GCF_026419915.1 of Harpia harpyja. NCBI lineage: Eukaryota > Metazoa > Chordata > Aves > Accipitriformes > Accipitridae > Harpia > Harpia harpyja. Next base: position 16,799,416 of record NC_068960.1, on the reverse strand, counting down.
GACCCAGTGATGGGAAGATCTCTCTCAGTAAAATCCCACATATGATGCAGCTTTATCTCAGTGATGTGCACAAAGATTTCCCCTTCCTTGGTGACAAAAAATATTTGAGACCACCCTTCAACTCATTATGGTTTTATGAACACAAAGATACATTGAAGTGAACTCAACTGAACACATTAACAGCCACAACTTCTTCCCCCAGCAAAGTGGCAAAACAACATGCTACAGCTGAAGTGCTTGTGATGTCTGCTGGCAGCATCAGCCTGGGCTGGGGACATACTGCTGAGGACACTACAGTGGTGGTGGCTCTCAAGGTAAGGTCTGTGCTTTTGTAGCTGCTCTACCAAGGACTCTGCCAGCACAGCTCTGCTGGTGACACACCTTTTCCTATCCCCGAGTGATACTGCTGAGCCTGAAGTCTAGTGTAAGCCAAACATAGAAAACAAAAGAAGGTTTATTCCACCTGGTGTTAAAACAGATGACGCTACGAGGTTACGTATCAAAACAAGGTCTCTGAAGAGCTAGAGTCTCATGAACTAAATACCCCATTCTTGACAAGCTAAGCAGAGGGGACCAAGTACAAGCAGCACATAAAGCTTTGCACATCTTGTATGGGCCTCAGATCCTGAGCTGATTAAGGACCAAGAAGGGCCCAGCATGATTCAAGTCAGTGTGAAACTACTTTTTAAAACAAAGTCTGCTGCAACAGTCCAATTCATGCTGCTTGCCTGGTCCCAACAGCATGTGTGTCTCGGACAGCCCCGTGCAGTGTCTGTGCCAAGAAGGCAGGCACAGACAACACAGGGACAGTGCAGCAACTCTGATTCTCTCTCCAGTAAAAGGACAGCTGCCTTCATTAAGCTAGCAGCTCCAAATCAGTTCTACAGTCACTCAGTTCAAGGGTCTGAGAAGCAGCAGGACAGCAGTCACTGCCAGTACTTAAGAGGATATATACTGGTTCTCTGAACTGCTTGCCTTCCTCCCACAAGGATCCTGTAATTTAAGCAGTACAAGGACTTGCCTACACTACAAAACTAGATAGTTTACTCTAAGCCAGCTAAGAATTTGTTTGTGATTATTAGTTTATGCTAACTTTAATATACCACCTAAAACCATACTAGATCTCAGTTAAATCTACATGCTTGTTCCAACAGTCTCCAGAAAGAAATGTTTTGTTAAAAATCAGTGTATGATTGCATGAGTATTTTGATGCAAACCACGCGATGGCCAAACAGACACATCTTTCAGGAGTCACTTGGAAAATCTCTAGAACTGATTTCTCCTGAAATCAACCTCAGGTTTTCCCCTAATTCTCATGTCATTTAGTATGACCTTTGCTAAATGCACCTAGGTCAAAATTGAAATGGCTTAAGATGGGATCAATTTGTGTGTGTTTGAAGACATCAGGGAACCCCCAAAGACCTTTCCCCTTCTCCACTGCTCCAATTTGCTGCAGCAATGCCATACAGTATTCCCAGATGTAAACCCCAACTACTCGTCTAAAGCAAGTTGCTCTGCTGTCCCGAAATTTGTGTGCATGTCTAGACTTGTTCTGCTCCTCCCCTCCATCTACAGAAAGATATAACAAAACTGGAAGAGATTGAGGGACAGACAACCAGGATGATCAATGTTACAGACTAGCTTTGGAGCAAGAGCCTAAGCAAGGAAGAACTAAGCAGACTAGAAACCTTCAGCTTGGAAGACAGTTGAGGGGAGAATATGAAAGATCCTGGGAGATCACAGGAAGATGATAATACATGGGAAATAGATGCAAGCATTCCACATTCTCCACTGTTTAACTCCTGGAACTCTGCAGCTTTGCACTGCCAAAAGCCAAGAAAATTGTGATGCAGCTCTGGGACATCACTGGAGATGTGCCTTTTGAAAAGGAAAAGCATTTAGTGTTCTCTCAGTAATTTGTGTTCAGTCTTTCCAAGCAACACCTTCAGAAATAATATGTTCATACTCCTTTTATAGTCTCCTGGTCAGTCACTCCGGTTTTTGCAGCATTCCCAGGGAGACCCTGGAGTACTTAGATATTTTGCATCAAATTCCCTGCATAAAGATGATGAAACCTATTACATCAGAAGTTCGTGCTATAAACAGAGCACGGTCTGTGCTACTAAGAAGGACCAAGCTATGCTACAACAGATGGGTTTTTTTGCCAGTGTTTCCTTTTGTTTTCTGCACAGCCAAAGCCAGATTCAAATCAGAGTTTCCAAGATCCATCCCATATCCAGAGAATGAAATGCTTTTGCCTCCTACACAGGTGCATAAGAGCCACCACGAAAGACTGACATCCTCAATCTTTCCCTCAGACTAAACGACAGGACAGGCTTCTTCTCCATGTATATTGAGATGAGAAAAGCATCTCAGGTATGATTCCTCCTAAAATTCTTTCTTTCAACACATCTGCACATGGGCAAATATACTGAAGGAGTAAATCCTACTTACGTAGATGGATCTCTGATATACAACATGCACAGCCATGCGATTTACTTCAGTGCGTTCCTGACAAAGCTGGTAGTGACAGCTGTGCTTGTGTCAGCATAGCTGCATGTATGACAGACTAATGGAGAGTAAGTTTGTAACAAAAAATCCAACTAAATCCATCACAACAGTGAGCTCTCTAACTGATCTGCTACAAAACTAAACAGGTATATAAGGGAAAATTTCCCAAAGTATAAATTTCAAAGAAATCTTTTTAGAATTCAAAGGCTAAGGATCTTTTTTAATAAAAATTATTATTCCTAATATTTCAAACACTAAGAATCCCATCCTGAATAACAAACAATTCTGCTTTCATTATATGAACAGATTTGGCAGAGGCAACATAATGAAATTCACATGTGTTCATCCACCAGACTCCAGACCTCCATTTAGAAAGACAGGCTCTTCTCACACAGCATAACCTGGCACTGTTTTTCTGCTTGGCTCCTGTCCAAAGGCCAAAACCTGAAGATTAATGGTCACTGTTACAACATTTGCTTTCTGCTTAGGAATATACAAGCAGTGGGGTTTTTTAAGCTATAACTTTGAAATGGCAAAAAAGAAAAGAAATTATTTTTGAGATTTTTTTCTAACAAAATTAGTATTTATCTAAGAAATACTTGCTGCCATTTCAACGTGTCTAATTAACCAATAGCTTTATTGCAAGGCAAACACTGTCATTCTTACAGGAAAGAAAAAACCCCAAGTTTTAGAAGTAACACTTGCATGTTGAGAGGAGCTGTGGAAGGACAGTCTCAGTAAATTCCAGAATAATTTGATTAGGGGTTGATTATATCATCCTGAGACTAATAAAATAAGATTGAAGATTCTGTAACAGTCTGGGTATTTTGATTTGGTTTTGGGTTTTTTTGTTTTAAGATACAGCAAAGCAGGTAAAATGCTCCTACACTGACTCCTTGCTTAAGCTTAGGACACCTCAGACCTTTTTGTTTTCCCCAACATTTACAGCTTCTGAAGATAAAGGTAGGAGACAGAAGAGTTTCTTGTCATGACAACAGATGCCAAGATTTAGGCTGTCGTTAGACTGCAGATTTACTTCTACATCACTACTTTCAAGGAATGAAGTTCACTGAATCACATGAATAAGGCAGCAGCCCAGGTCATCAAAACTGAAAGCTCCATTCTACCAAGATTCTCTTCCAGTCCTTAGTCTTTATTTCTGTGCCCGAACAGCTCACACAGCTCACAGCTGGGACCGAAACCCCAGTGGGCTGGTCACTGTGCAGCTGAAGATAGGCCCTACTTGTAATCTTGAAAGTTAATACACTGTCTGTCAACAGCTACATACTGTTCACAATGGCAAAACCCAGGTCCCAAGGGAAGATTATGACAGCAAGTCATTGACTTCACAGAGCCCATAGGGAGCTCATATCAGCCCTATCCTATAGGCATTAAATCTTTCAGCCTCAACTTACCTTGGCTGGAAACATTCACGCAGAAATAAATCCCGTAGATCTGATACACATACAGAGTTCCTGGTTTCATGAACATTGCTGCATTTCGTTGAGTTTGCTTCCCACCTTTTGAGTGGGAAGCCTCATCTTCCCCACCCAGATAAGCTTCTGTTTCAACAATCCTCCCCCAGAGTTCTCTGCCATCAGGAAGTTTGCGAACTAAAATCTGAAAAAGAGGTCAGAATGCATCAGTTAGCAACCCTCTGTACAAAATAATCAGAGCACAAGAGCTTGGAAACAAAGAAGTTGGAAAAAAGGACCTGATGGTACTACATACTCTCTTCTCCATCTAGCAGTCCAGTCTGTAGGCTAAAGTGAACTTTTGCAGCTTCTACTGTCCAGGCCACAGCCCAGTACAAGAAGTTCCTACCTGTCCTTCACCCCACAAAATGCCTGGAGCATCTAGACGTGGCAGTATCATAAAGAACCAATTTATGATCCTATATACAATAAAGCCCACAGAGTTGCTTTTGTGGTTTTTTTCTGTATTCTCCACCGCAATCCACCAGGTTTAAGGCAAAAAAGTACCACCAATATCAACCTTGAAGCATCATGAATGTATATTCCTTAGATCAGAAGAAATATGACAGTGGCACAATTAAATAACGACCACGATTAGGTAGTCTCTCTCCATAGAGATGTTTCAAACAAATCCTAGTCCCTGACCATAGAGATAATCATGACCAGAGTGAGTATCAATGCTATTTCTGTATTTTCTGCACCACAGAAAGGGGCAGTGCAGGAGAGCTGGGAATTGGCTTCAGGCAGACAGCAACAGATCTTACTTACTACATTGTGTTCCTTGCTGCTGGTACCTCCTTAAATAAAACAAAGGAGATGCTGGGGAAAAAAAAACATGACAGCGAAAAGATTCTCTTTAAAAAGGAAACAATCACTAAACTTTGTACAAAGTTTTTTATGGTTTGACCTGATTTCTAAACTTCTTATTTTACTTAATGTGTGTTTAAGAAATACTGCAGTATAGTCTTATTTAGGCAACAGCTATCAGTTTAATTATATTATATTCAGCGCTTCCATATTTGAAAACCAGCCACTCAAAAATGACCTTCAAGAAACAAAGCTTAATGCCTAACAGATGTTTGTGCTGGACTACTAATGCAGTTCTTGACCTGATCCAGTGTGGATGCTTCAGAAGTCAGTTTCAAATGTTGCAACTCCGGTATATCACAGTTTCCCTACAGTACTTCTCAAATTGTTGAAAACAATCAGTTTATTATTTTTATGAAAAATGCAGTGACTTCAGAAAAGCACTGGTGTTTAGTAACTGCCTGTAAACACCCCAAAAGCACACCCATGTGGCCACATTTCTCTTTCAATATGATGAAATGCAATGGTTAGGTTATGATTTTAAGAGCATGCAGGCATTTATAATAACAATGATAACATATAGTTATAATTCTAAGAAAATGAGAGAATAGACTGGGTCCTGGGAGACTGGGGGTTATACTAGAGAGAAAATCTAAAATTAAGATAGAAATCTCCTGGCTTGTAATTCTAGGCCTAAATAGGAAAAGTATAGAATTAGGACTAAAATATCACCTGCCCAGGGTAACTGAATGCATAAGGATGTCAGAGTTATTAAGACAACAAAAAATGCATCAGTACTGTGAGACTTCAGGTATCCTCATGTAGACCAAGTAAGTATCACAGTAGGACAGGACACAGGCTATATTTTCTTAGACACCATCAAATGCTTTGCAGGGCGAGTAATTGGGGATCTCATAAGAAAAGACCGAACTCTTAAACTGATCCAGAGCAAAATGCAAAGTCTTTTCCAAAGACTTATCCCTGAAAAACAACTTTGTGTCATGACAATGAAATATAAAGTTCAGCATCCTTCCACAAGCATTAAGGTCCAAAAATAATCTATCAGAATTCTGCTTACCAGCAAAAACGGGAAACTACATAAAGTGAGGAAGCTTGTTAGGAAGAACTTAAAAGAGGCAGCCAAAGGTTAAAGCTGGAAAGGCAAGCCTCTAGCAGGATGTCTATAAAGATAGCAAACACACATGACATATCAGAGAGAGGTTAAGACAGACCAAAAAAAACCCAGCAGGGTTAAAAAGCAGAGCAAAGGCGTCAATTACAAGCAAGACAATATACTTAAAAAATAAAAAAAAAGCTAGACACAGTAAGATAGGCCAAAACCAACAGTTTGTGGAACAAATTCCTAAAATTATCTAAACCAATGAGAACCCAGAGAGTCTGTTCACCCTACAGACAATAAAGGTATAAAAAAGACTCAGAGAAGATAAGACCATAGCAGTGAAACTAAAAACAAATTTTGCAATTGCATTTAGGAGGTCCCAGACTGGAACTTTTTATAGGGAAAACACTGGAGGAACTCTCTCCCATGGAAACAGCAGGAGAGTTTTTTGAAGGACTGCCTAAGCAGAAGAGACACGTTTAGTTTCCCCCACTCTGATTTCCAAAGGCTTTCAACCAGGTCCAAAGATTCCTCAAAGTTTCTGCAATGGGGTAAGGGAGAAGGTCCTTTCAGGAACAAGTAATGGCTTGAAAACTCAGAAACAAAAGTTAGGAATAGCAGTTTTCAGAGTGAAGAGAGTTTAGCTATGGGACTGTGGTGTCCTAAACGTCTCCATGCTAGGGCCTGTCCTGCCTTGCATATTTGTGTTAATAACCTCAGAAAAGTGATCATTAGAGAGCTCACCATGTGTACTGACAATATTGAGTTATTCAGAACAGCAAAAATAAAAGCAGGTAGTACGAGATACAATCTTCAAAGCATGCAGGGCAGCATAAAAGAATGTATTGAGCACTCTGCTGAACTTGCAGATAAGAACTAAATATTCGAGTACGCTATGAGAGTGGATACTGGTCAAGAAAGGCCAAGGGCCTGCCATGCTATTAGCATCACAAGATAGTAAAATGGAGGCAGAGAAGGAGATGTTGCTGACTGCAGAGCATTACTTTCCACTGGGCTAATCCAAAGCCAAAAACTAATAAAGGAATACCTGAATGGAAAATAATGGGCCTGAAGCAACCTTCAAACCACAAATAGCAAAGTACATTTCAGTAAACCAGAAAAAAGGGAGAACAACTCCACAAAAAACTAATTCTGAAATGTGACAGTACACCAAACCTGAAAAATTACTCCTCTGACTTCATCCAAAATAGATTTGGCTACTAGTCTTGAAATTCCACTGCACTTAACAAGAGAAGGAATGAGAGCTGTATTCCTAAAATAGCAAAGCCCTGGAGTCAAATGGCAAAAAAAGAATTTCATCCTTTTACACCAAGTTATTAGCTAGCACATGCTCCAGTACAGTAATCTCAGTGTTCATGTCTTACCTGTCCCAGAAAGGACTTGGCCAGACTAATACAGGGCTGGTTGAAAAAATCATCTTCTAGCTGGGAAGAATTTTTTTTCTCTATCGCAAAATATTTGCTGCTTTTTGGAGAAGAATCCCCATCAGGTGTAGCATTCGGGTTCTCCAAGGCATCAAATGGAGGGAAGCTGGAGTTGCTTTGGAGAGCGCTTAACTGAGCCAACAGCTTTCTTTTTCTTGGCATAGTTCTAGAAAATTCATATAAATGTAATTAGGAATATAAAGCTTATTTAAAAGTAACTTATTTCCACAAACTCTTATTTTTACACATCTCTTCACAACAATGAATCTGAAAGCTGTAACTAACTGGACAACTTCGGCAAGCTACAGAAGCAGGTGACAGATTTAGCTGTGTCTACATCAGGCTAGGCAAATATTGGGCTTTACAGATAAGCAAATAGAAAACTGCAGTTTGAGTATTCCTCTTTTAAGGACTGCAGATAAAAAGCAACTTTGCTCCACTTAGCAGTAAAAATAAGTTTGCTAACTGTTAGGTTAGGAAATTCAGAAACTGAAAAAAAAATGAACCAGTGCTATATACTTTTTACCTACAGCTAATGTAATCTGTTAAGCAGACAGAAAAAAATAGGAAACAACCACCTCAAAAAACTGTGCTGACTCAGAAAGTCCACAGAAGTCATGTATCAATCATTTTAAACAGTAATGTAACCAGATCAGAATCTAAAATTCCACAGGACACAGAACATTTGAGTTGGGAGATGCCCTGTTTACAGTCACAGTGACAAACTTGTTTATCATGCTGTAGAAATATTTGTGTTAGAACCTCCACAAAATAAGCTTTAAATTCAACCTACCAGAAAGACGAAGAGTAGTCTGTTCCAGTCAACAGCATGTATTTGAGGCAACTACATAACCTGCGATTGTTCTTCTAGGTTTGTCACCAATTTACTATGCAAGCTTCAAAAAGTTAATGTTTCTTTTTCTGTGATGCAGTCCTTACACCTGTCAAACAGGAACAAAATTATTTATTCACTGTATAAAGCACTTTGAAATAGGCTAAGAGATTTTGGAGCTAGAGATCATGATTCAAACGGTGCATCATTAGCTCAAACTCAAGAATAATTTGCAGTTTTCTATTGGTCTAGCAAAAGACCATCTCCCAGCTGGGGCACTGCTGGAGGTGCTCTTTAGCCTTTTTTATACAAAAGGCTATGAGAACAGTGGGGAATGCACTTCTCCTATAATGAATACACAAAAAGCTGAAACCAAACTTTTAAAATTCCCCTAATTGCACTAATTTTGCAAAGTGTCAGCCTCAGAAAAGGACTCTTACAAGAGAATGCAAAGACACTAGGTTTTAGAAGATGCCTCATCAGTTCTGAAATTCAACCACATGTAGATACAAGGGAAAAAAGCAAAGGTTCAACATCCCACATAATTAGAAATGGAGGAAGAATCCTATATACTGAACCTGCAAGGGAAGTATATACCTAAGTAGCTGTTACCGCTCATTTTTCATGAGATCATCAGCTTTTAAAAATGACTACAAAAACTTTAACCATCAAAACCAATCTTTAGCTTGCTCTGATGTTTCTCACAAAGAACGATCCACCGGTAATAGTTTCCTTGAACTACACTGAAAGAAATTCAGCATTGCTACACTACGGATCACCAGCGCCAATTCCCCAACAGTGAGTGTTACATTTCACTTCAGAAGAATCCAGACACAAACGTATAAAAATAGGCAGGGGGGGAAAAAAAAAAAAATTCACATTGGCACGACTGGCAGAGAGGTGGGATGTTTTTATTTTTTTTCTAAACATCTAATTCTTTATTGCAATAATTCAGTAATGTCAAAGACTTGCCACAGAATGGCCAGCTCCATGCCAGGCATTCTGCTCTGAACTGTGGCTTTCACCTGGTGGGAATTCTTAAAAATTTTGTCAGAAGTCACCAGCCTGCCTAAGAAAAAATTGCCTGGTGGCCTTCACAAATGAGAGTCCTGTCTAGGAAAAAGGGTGCCAATAGGAAAAAGGGTTGCAGGAAGGAAGGGGCAGAGGAGGAACACTACCCCACATCAGACTGACCCTCTAAAGGCTCAGTCAAGGGAATGCTTCACACTGAAGATGGTACCTCCAGACTTCTCTGACAGTATTAACTGGAACTTCCAGTTCATCAGCCACACATAAAGACACGCTGAAAACATGGCCAATTTGAGTGGAGCATTAACACATTTGGTAATTTGTGCTTTTATGGAATGCGACATCAGAAACAGGATCTGAGTTGCCTGGCACCTACTGCATTTCCAATTAAGTAATTCTTAAAAGCTGCAAGTGCTCTCACGTAAATGTTATACCAGAAGCCTTAGGCCACTTGTAATTTCATTGCTATGGGCTGATCCTATACAGATCTCAGCATCTTCAACTCTCATTAGACATAGCAGTAGGAAACTGCCTTATAGTCATGAGAAATGGGTCACATACAGAAACGTGATTGCTTTAAAAGCAAAAACACAGAATGAGGGGACTGCAATGCCGTCTCAGAAATCCAGAAAAACCCCAGTCTACCCTTTGTCTCCCCGCTTGTTCATACCAAGATATGAAATATAAAACTCTATGCCTCAAAGCCTATCTACACTTTCTATAAAGGATGTTGCTTGTATATACAAATCCCTTCTTGCTTATGAAAAAGCACACTGTAGAACACAGTACATACCAAGTACCCAAGCCCTCTGTATTTGGGAAGTAAGAGACACGATATCTTCACATGTAAGTCTACAGACAAATTCTGCAACTCTTCATTTCTATCTAGATTTTCTTGCTTGTATAGTAAACAAATTCTACTTCTGTGCCTCAAGTAAGAGTCAGCTGTGGGTTTAATCTCTTTTTACTAACCCTGCTGTAACCAAACTAGCTACAAGTTGTTAAGCACATGTGTGTACACATGCACAAAAAAAAGTATGGATGTCAGAAAAGGAAGATCAAGAGCTGAATAAGTCTGCACAAGTGCCTAAAGTGTTCAGGGCTACTGGGCTAGCCTCAGGCAAGTATTTAGGGACCCTGCAAGCCAGAATCAGAGAGACACTGAAAATCTGTGTAAAATACAGTTCAGTGGCAGATACACCCTGTAGTCAAGGCACAACTGAGTCTACACAGGCTTCTTTAATCCTAAGACTGCATTTGTAGGTATTTCCTTATGTATTTAATGAGCTTTCACTAAAAGGAGGCAAAAAAAAAAAAATCCCACCAGTTATTTGCATGTACTTTTGGCTCACAGGTCCAGATAGCTGCAGCTGCGAAGTTTTCCTCATGCACGTACATCTTTCTGATAACATGATGAAGTGTACATAAGAATACATTGCCACTTCTGGAGAGACAATTCCTCATACCAGTTCCCAGTTGTACAGATTTTATGTGGGAGTATATAAACGGTCAATGCTGGGTCAGACCAAAGGACACCTCTCCCTGTATCCTGCTCTCCAGCACAGGTCAAAAGCAGGAGCCCAGGGAAGAACAGAATAAGCAGACAGTGCTTCTCCACACATCCGCCATGTCTCTAGACCAGAACCTTCTGAACCAGGCACAGTTTCTGTGTACTTAGGAACTGTGAGCTTATGCAGTCTTCCCTGAGCCTGTGTAAAACTATCCAAACAGAGACTTTACTGATGAAGAAAGCTTCACAGAATTAGTCATTACAGCTCCAAAAACTCATTTAGTGTGTGAAATTAGGACTGCTCCCCACCCACATGAATCAGTTTACACTTGCTATTCATCACCCTCAGCCCTCTTCTTTACTACCTCAAATAAGGTAAAGCCAGCTGGAAACATTGTTTTTCCAGGTCATTTACAAAACATCCCTGCGGCACCCCAATGGTGACCTCCAGCCACCATGAGGGCTGCCCATTTACTCACATCCTCTTTCCTATCTTTGCACCAACTGTTTATTTATGACAGGGAACTCCCTTATTATGTCAAGGGCTGCTCAGGTGAGGGCTCCTGCTTAAAAGCTTCCTGAAATCTGAGTACAGACTGTAAGCCAGAGCTCTCAACGTGCTTATTTGGACCATCAGAAAATTCCAACTCTTTTTTAAGGCACGACTTTCCATTGCAAAAGCCACATTGGCTTTCCCCACTATATAATATTTATGCAGGTGTCCAACAATTCTACCTTGCCATATTTTCTACTAATTCAGTTGGTAGTGGTCAAACTTCCAGGTCTGCAGTCCACAGATTTCCCCTTGCACCCTCTTTAAAAAGTAGTGACACATTCACTGCTGAGACCATCGTTAGCAGAACTGTCCCTGGGGGCTTCATCTGGTTCAGCAACTTGTTCCTGCCTGTTTTCTATTTGTTCTGTAACCTCTTACACAGACACTTCATTTTAAGCCAGATCCTTCAATGAGGATTTCTATCCACCTTTTCTGTCTAGTCTAACCTATTAGTAACCAGAATTAAGTTAATAATGTATAGCTTCCTGGACAACACTGTGAGAAGCAGGCAAAAAAACCTTCTTGAAAGAAGAGTGCAGGCAGAAGGTAATATACTATAATTATAAATATTAAGTCAATCTCTCCACAGACAGACTTTGACACTATATGCAATCCTGCTAATATGTCAAAAGTATGGCAAAATGAATGGTTTTATTCACCTTACTGAGTGCCAGGGATGTCATTTCCTGCAAGGCATCCTTGCAATTCCAGTCCTCGCTCCTACTGCCTACTAGATATCTTGAGCTTTTTGGAATGAAACTTACTCATCCTTCTGTAAAGAACAAGGAAGATAAAAGTGAGGGAGAGTGATGAAAAGTTATGAAAAACCCTAAAAGCCTTCACAGCAAAATTATGCTCTGTTTTGGCTGACTCTCTTAAACCATTTTGTTTTGTTCTGGGTTTTTTCCCCCCCCTCAACATTCTAGCTGCTATTTTTAAGCGAGTGCCAAACTTGCATATTAAATGAAACCAAACAAGTTAAATAGAATACTAACAGTGGATATTAGCTAGCTCAGCCTCCTGAGATTTGAGTTAACCAAGCCAGCATTTAGTTAACCAAGGCAGCATTTAGAGAGGCCACAAACACTGATCAGGAAATGGACATAAGGATTCAAAATCATCAGCAGTTCAGGTTTTTTCTTTGTATCTAAATTATTTGTAGCAAATGTACGTTGGGTATATTGGGCTAATTATCCAAGAGCTATAAGTCTTATTCTTTTCCACCTGTATGATGGCAGTGAGAACACTCCTGATTTGTAAAGCATATTGAAAGAGCTATATAAGGGGATACAGAACTAGTTATACTTAAGCCTTAGGTACCCATCTTACAAAATGACCCTAGAAAACACATTCCTTCCCCAAATCTTAATATTGCATGATAAATTATTTAGTTTTGGCATGGGGGTTTGACTCAATGACCAAAGATGTTTCACCAAAGCCTTCATTAATGCACTGACAAAAAGAACTTATGACTCAAATGCTGAAACATCTGAACAATATCTACGAAGAGAGTTCTACTTAAAGAGTTCCTGCTGAAGTACCAGTAACTTAAAGACTAGGAAGAAAAACATAAACAGCAAAGACACAAAGATTTACCTGGAAAAGGATCCTGGAGTTGCTCCCTACACGAGCAGGGAAGTGGAGGGTTTTCACACCTCCTCCTGAGAAGTCAGCCCTAGGCTTAGGCTCAGAGAAACTGCTGTTTTACAAAGTAGGACTGTATGAAGTCCTATGAGAAGTCTTTGACTTAAAGAGAGAGAAAGAGAACAGATTATTTCAGGCCAAGCTACTCAAAGAAAGGCCTTAGTATTCATGCTCTGCACAGAGAACCTGAGTGCTCCAACAAAACCACGTGGAGGGAATCACAGCCACACTTTGTAATCAGTCAAGAGACAGGCTCAGTAACAGCTAAGGTGATGCTCAAGGCGATTAAATTGGGACTGATTCAATGCACATGCTATGAGCCTCTCTCTTTAGTAAGAAGGTCCCTTTCTTCTATTTTCAACCAGAGGAAAGGCTTGTCCTACATTTAGCGATTCAGGATTAATCTGTACAGTATATCCTTGTTACAGAGAAACTATTTGTGTGTACTTTGCATTGCATTACCAAACACTGTTAAACAGTTATAGTAAGAACACAGAACACTGGATCAAAGCCTTAACAGATGATGGTCTGCAGAGGTACGAGTGTAAACACAGGTGAAGAAAAATAGCTGATGTAATGTCCACCATGAAAGTGGTGGACATTTTCAAAACACTAGAACAAAGCCTTCAGGCCCTATATAAACAAAGAAGCATCTGAGGAGAGAGGACAATTTCCCGCACAGCTTTGGATAATATGCTGTATGTGACAATAGCTTGCTAATGGCAAGTGAGACAAAACACTTCTGATGATATAACAGAGGAACAAAAGCAAAAGTCTCTTCTATAAAAAGATGCTTCCAGGAAACCAGCAAATCACTGCTGACTGTAGAGGCTGTGAAAATCTGAGTCAGACACAGATCTCAACCAGTAGAACACAAAGGCACTCCCATCATGCCACAGTAGCCTTGCTCCTAACATGGCAATCCTATTTAGAAAAGCCTCATTTTTTTCAAAACAGGTTTGCAGCACATTTCTGTAGACTGGGTATTTTTCCTCCTTGTAGGGTCCAAACCATACCACTTTTGTGGCACATCTGTACAGCAGCTGCTCTTTGACCGCTTAACTGTGAAACCACTCTCCTCCCAAAATCTCTACGGTATATATTACCAATTTCATAATGCTTATTTAATTAAGTACAAAAATGCCAAAGGAAGCCTCTGCAGAACAAAAGTGACACGAGAGCTAGGAAATAACAGTGCAACCTTATTCAGAGATCATCGGTAGACCTTATTTAACCAGCTGATCACACACTCTTTCTCCTCACCTGAACTGTATTCAGAAAATGGGGGTGTTAACCTTTTCCTTAAGTGTTCATTGCATAGTCTTTGCAATATCTTTGACTTGCAATGTACATAAAAGAGTTTTTATAGTATTGGAACGGGTCACTTCCATACGCAGCCCTGTTACATGGTAATAAACAGTACTAATAGCCATGAAGGCAATGCAAGACCCATCACAGCTTTTCCTACTACACACGTGGGAACCATTTACGACTTCTGCCGGTGAAATCTTTCTATGCAAAACCGGTTAACGTGGCACTAAGCAGAGCCGACGAGTACAGTATTTTTACACAGTACAGTAACTCGCACGCTCATGTTGTTAAAGGGACTCAGCCCTCGGAGCAGCAGCGCCGGGCCTGCGCTGCTGCGGGTCACGGGGGAGGCCCCGGCACCGCCCGCCGCGCTCGGCAAGGCCGGCCGGGCCCGGCCGGCCTTGCCGAGCGCGGCGGGCGGTGCTGGGGCCGCCACCGCGGCCCAGGCCTCGGAGCCCGCCGTTAGCAGCCGGAGCTCCCTCACCCCGCCCCAAGGCAGCCCGGCCCGCCCCGGCCCCGCCGCACACGCACCTGCCGGGGCCTCACCGCGCTGCCGCCGGCCGCTTTCCCGCCGCGGCCTACAACCGCCGCGGGGGGGCGCGGGCAGGCCCTAGCCGGAGGCCCGGCGGAAGCCGGGAGCTCTCCTGTGGGGCGTGCCCGGCGCGGCGTGAGGGGAGGCGGTCCTGAGGGCGGCGAGGTGCCGGTAGAGCTGCGCTGCGGCTGTTAGGGCTGAAGAGCTCTCTTTTACCTGACAGCTCACTCTGTAGATGGCGATGGTCCACAATCAAATTGATTTACAGCCTTTTCTCTGAGCTGGCTTGATCCCTCATCGTAGCTCTTGTTTTCTGGACCACAGACCCTCTGCAGGCCGTCTTTGAACTCTCCCTGGTTTTCAGCATCCACTCTGACACTCCTTGCTGTTTCATATTAATAATGCTTAGAAAAATAAAGGAGTGAATATACATTCCCATGAATACGTATGGTCACAAGCTGGCTTTAAAGAGAGCTGTGTTAATTATTGCCTCAGTTCCCTGAACAACAAGTATCTGGCCTGTAGAAAAAATTCTTGGCTTCAGCTTTTAGCCAGATGGAGCATATGGTCAAAATGGGGTCAAAATAAGATTTTCCTCACAACTTTCTGGGGAAAGTTAGGCCGTTGATTCATAAACCAAGTGTTTGCATGAAGAGTATGAGGGAAAGTCTGATGGATCAAAAGGAATTTATTCCCATTTGTATAATAAAATACTGATTCCAGGCTAGCACTAGCTAGGACAGCACCAGCTAGGAGCCAGCGATGCAGAGAAGAAGCACTTAGTCTCCACCCCACTTGTGAATTTGCAAGGAAGAAGGATAAATTACTTTGCTGACTAAAATTTTAGGAGACATCAACAGCTTTGGAGGTGCAGCTAGGTGTACGAGTGGCTAAGGGTGTTCTTATGGAGGCTGAAATGGGGACCAACAGTCCAGTGGTGAGGTGAAATGTGAGTAAGCTGGATAAAAAGCTTTGCCATTCCTGTAAACCCTGAATTGAACCCAGAATTTCCAAATTTTACTATTCCTGTTCAATAAGAAGAGGTAAAAAAATCCCCAAACCAACCATGAGTGGAGAAAATTCAGAGTCTGTTACACAATATTCATTCTTTTTGACCATGAAGAAACAGCTAATGAACTTTGGAACCCAAAGCAACACCAAGAATGCACTGAAAAGCCCTTAAATCACTGTTGTAAAGCATGATAGCACTGCTACTGTAGTGGTGTGAAAAAGAAAGGGAAGGAAACATGCATACATCTTAAAGCTATTGATACTTTAACTGGAGATCTCTGTATGATTTTTTAGTTAAAATGGGCAAAGGTAAGCTCACAAGAGTTAGGATTCCCTGGAGAGAGATTACCTGCTGGCTGCATAAATGTGTTTAGCTCCAGTCTGAAATCAGCCATTTGTGTTATTAGCAAAGACAACAAGGTAAGTTTTTAAAAATCATTAACAATGTTGACTGAGCGTCTCCAAAAGAGCATCTTGGACTCCCTGACTTGCATGGTTCACATCCCAGCTTTAATGTGGTATTAATATAACAAAGGAAGACCGAGAAAGTGCATGAAAAGGAAGCTAACCAAACATCAAACTGGCCTTTCAGCAAATTCTGAAAATTAAAGGAGAAACTAAGCAAAAATGAGAGATGTGGGAAGGATTTCCTGGGGTCAGACTAGTTCAGCTCTGCAGACTTTCTCCTGTGGGAGTCTGTGGGACAGGCACTGTCCAGAATGCTGGCTTCTTTGACGGCAGATCTATTTCATGCCCAAAGGAAGTATTTAAAGCTTTTAGCACCTGAGGAATGTGAATTGCTCCAAGCTACAGCATATGCCATGTTCTTCATTTGTCCAATAACTTCACTGTTACAGAATCAACACCTAAAATAGCCTGCTGTAAAAGCTGATCTGTTGGGGAAGATTAAAGTTTCCCTCCCTACTGGGCAAAAACTTTTTTTTTTTTAAATGTGAGAGGAATGACTTAGAATCCGTGGTTAGAAAATCTGGCTTTTGGAGACCCTGGGGTCTGTGGCACAATGCATGCGTACAGTGCGCTGGGCTTTTCTTGGAGCAAAAACTGTGTTTGCAGAGTGGTTCCCTACAGCTTCCAGGATATGCAGACTGCTGACTTACTATCCTTTTTACAGTGAGGACAGCAGATCAACATGGAAACAGAACAAAGCAGAAGGGACAGATTTTCAAGTTTTCTCTGTGAAAGATACCAAATCAAGCTTCAGTGGCATCTGCTGAAAGCCTCCTCTGTCCAGTTAGAAAGAGACATGGAGTTCCCCCTGCAACGGCCATTGACTGGCCACTTCACATGGCCACACTACTCTCGCCAACATTTGCAAGACAGCTGCAACATTTCATGGGCCAACTATTGAAGAATTCCCGTGGATGAAAATGCTTCAAACAGCACAGGGTTTTTATGACATCCACTCCTGGCCTCTCCTGACATCCAGTCTTGGCTGCTGCTTCCTACTTATCCTCAACTGCCAGTGTGCCTTATTCAGAGCTACTTCCAATTATCCTCAACTGCCAGTGTGCCTTATTCAGAGCTACTTCCAATCAGTGCCTGTTCAAGGTACACACAGCCCTCAAATTAGTACCAGAACTAACCAGCTACTAGAAGTGAGAGGTGCTCATAGCTACTTTGGTATCTCCCACACCCAAGCTGAGCCACAGATCAAGTGTCTAGTTCTGTGAACCAAGCCCATTCAACTTGTTATGTAAGCAGATGTGTATGTTTTATTCTAAGTTTGGTGACATCCATGGTGGATACCATTTCACCTGCTTTGCGCTCAGGGTGCAAAGAATCCTAGCAAGTGCACTGCATATAATGGGAAAACACAGTAAATTAACAGACCTCCTGGGAGCCTCAGCTCTGGACCGGAAAGGGCAGGCAAGTCCTATTTAGTAACATATTAACATATTAATGGATTCTACTGAGTCTTTTTTTTGTTTTGTATGCAAGACGTTTTTGTTCTCTGACAAGACAGAAATGCTTGGCTTTACAGGATTGTTCAGTGCAGAGAAACAAATGCAAAAACCAAGGGAGCAGGGCAGATTGCTGGGCTGATAGGCTCTGCTTACTATGTCTGCAGGATTGACAGCTTACATGGTATCCCCACTGAAACTGGTTTTGGTGGTGCCATAAGGACAGCCATGCCTGGGGGTCTCTCCCAGCTGCACGGGACAGGAACAGTGGGAAGCTGGAGACTGAAACCAAAGGCTTGGCTGAACGAGTAGGAGGTTGGGAGACATGAGATGGAGCTGCCCAAGCGATCAGCCAGGCTTTTTTAAACATGGTGGCTTCTTTTCTGAAGGTGTTAAAGACAGTTTATTCAGTATTTCCTAAATCAAGAGGAGTTGTACTGCAAGCATGCCTTATAAATCAATCAAAATGGAAAAAGAGTATACATGAGAGTGGGGGGGGATTTGTGTATGCATATGTATGTATGTATGTATGTGTGCACATATGCAGAGTCAGAGCATTGCAAGCCTAAGAACACCTCCAGCACTGCCCCTCTGCTGAGAGTGCTCAGAATGTGCTGGATGCAGAGAAGAAGCCAGTTTAAGATATTCCACTGGCTCTTTGTCCCCAGCCACTTATTCTTGCCTCTCTCCTTCAGAGCAGTTTCCCCTCCACTGTACAAGTACAATAACGTACAGAACTGTGCTTAAACCAGCTCCCCGAACTGGTTGAGGTTAACATCTCTTCCACGTGCTGCTTCTACCATGACCATACCGTCTGGACAGAACAACAGATCACCTTTAAGATGTATAGCCTACAGCAGCAAGAGGAGAAACAGGCACAAATGAGGTGCATCAGCAAAGCTGAGGTCAGGGTAACACACTGAGGAATAACCATTTTTCTGCATCCTGTGCAATGTCAGCATGCCAGATGCTAACAGTAGTTCAGATAAGCTCCACCAATGTCTCATAACAGATGAAAAATGTTCAAATTAGGTTGCAGTTGAGCTGATGATGATCATTAGTCTTTATAGGAGTAATCCTGTACCCTTTGTAAACACAGGAGAGCTGCTGGGAGGGAACTTTCAAAATGCTTGTATTGTATGAGTGTACTGGGATAAAGACTGGTCACCTACTTACTAGCTCCCCTGGGAAAAAAAACAGAGCATTTTCCAAAGGAGACCAGAAGTTATGTGCTGAATGGGACCCAGTCACTCTCTGTCTTAGAGGCTCATTACAAAACTTGCCATAGGCAGGGTGAACAAAGACTGGAAAGGAAAGAAAGTGGCCTAGAAAGTGGCAGGATCAAAAAGAAAGAGAAAATTCACACGTAGACCAAGGAGCTTATTTCCATAGGACACTCTGGGTACTAAAATGTTGTAGGGGTTCAAGAACCTTTTGAGGAAATACCAGGAAGAAAAATCTGTCCAGGCTATTAAATACAGACAGACCATTTCTAACTCAGGAAGTCCCTGAGCCACAAACCACTGGGTCTGGTGGAGTATTTAGGAGAAATATGACTGTATACTTGACCTGGTTTTATACTGTCTGTAAGCTTTTACAATTGGCTGCTGATGGAGGTAGATATCTTCTGCTCAGTGGATCTGTTATCTGACTCATCCAGCTCTTACAGACATTCTGCAGGAGTCACAATTGTTTTGCTTCTCCTGCTTAGCCGATCTCTTCTAATAAATTTAAATTCATCCAGGCAATGCTCAGAAGGTGAAAGAAAATGTTCGAAGAGCAAAAATGCCCCAAATTTTCATTGGTGAAACAGGACTGCCCACCCAGACCCTGTTGTTTGCTGTCACAGACATCCAAATTTAGGAAGCATATGGGCGTGGGCATACTTAGAGTCATTGACCACAGGCATGACATAGCACTGGTTACTAAAACTGACCTGAAGTTGTTTGCCTTGCAGGATATGGTAAGAAGGCTTGGATTGAATATCATTGACTAAGGTCACAAGAGTTAAGCTTGAAATAGCAGAACTGGAGAACGTTTGGGATGTAAACAGGTGACTGGAGGGAGTATGTCATAAGCTTTTTGCAAGGGGTAATCATTGACCAGAACTGTTGGCCTGTAGGACCCAGTCTGGGAAAGGCTTTACTGCCTGTGTAACAGTGCTGGCAACAAAAAGATTAGCTCTGCATTCACTGCAAGTTAATTATATTCCTAGTGATTTGTAACTCCGTCTTGCTTGTCCTCATAGATTAAAAGGATGATTATAAATTCTGCAAGAGAGAGGCTCATCTTAGGGCTGACAAGCCAGAACAAGAGACAGAGACCCCCTCTCTTGGGGTCTGCGTTTCAAGTTTAGTCATTGTAACTAAAATTGCTGTTATGTTTCCCTTTTAACCTTCTTTCCCAGGGTAAGAAAATTTACGCACTCACACTGTCTATCATCTACCTCCTTCCCTTTTGAATCTGCAGGCTGAGCTCCTGTAGATTTTATAAAACCTGGTTTCTAGGTAGAGAGGAAAGTTCTGGAATCATGTCCCTCCTTACAAAAAGAAACAAGAATGTGCTCAGCAATTCCCTACACTGTTTGAAGTGTTCTAGGTGATCAGCACAGATGTACTGGCCAGCCAGTGCATGCTGCTTATGGGACACAGGAGGTAGATGGTGTATGGGGGTTTGGGGGGTGGAATAGGGGAGCTGGCAGCATTACGAGGTCCTCAGGAGGACAAGAGGAGACAGAAGTTATTGTGGAAAGGAAGGGAAATGGGACACAGGAGCCTGGGAAACTATACTTTGTTCCACTGTTCAAAGAGCAACTTAAACATGAAGGATCTCCAGTTTCTGTCTGAGGTCTCATTTAAAAATGTGTCTTCAAACAAATCCCTTAGGTTTGATGTGATTATTTGCTGCTGCAGGATTTCTCAGAAAAACACAGGCAGCCTGAGCTCCGGGGTGAGAATTCAAGTAACTGGAAAGCAGTGGGGTGCACCCCCTGCATATCAATTTTTCAGTTGGCATCGGACTTGGTGTTCCAGTTCCAAGAACTGCCACTGAAAACAAGCTCCTTCTTTAGAAGAGATGGGAACTCAGATATTCCCAGGGAAAAAAACAGTCTGGGGGCATAAATACAGTATAGGTAAAGTTTGCTTTTGCATGTAAATCACTAATGCTTTCTGCAGTGCTCAGTCATTTTTTACATCTCAGTCCTTACACGCTGCTTCAGTCAAGACAAGTCTGTGTTGCAGCTTTGCTGCAGCTTTTACTTTAGGAATGTGAAAAAAAAAAAAAAAAAAGAAACTGAAAAAAAGATCATACACTGACCAATAAAATTATGTTGGGAAAACCCCAGTATAGATTTAATTAATATTGAAAAATGAGTCCCTTCGCTAAGGGATCTTACTCTGTTTGAGGTAGTAATTCTTCCAAACTAACTAGGAACACTTTTTGGCAGTATAAGCTGGATCTCTCTACAAGTGTTTTTTAACAGGCTTTGAAGGTAAATCAAGTGCTTAAGGAATCATCTCTGCTGAGCAATGGCTCCTGAAATTGGGCAAAGACGTTGATTGGGCTCCAGCTCTGCCAGGACCTCCAAGCCTCTCTGCAACCAACTTTCAAATTATGTTGGCTAGATAACCAAGATACCTTGTCTGCCAAGCAGTGCTATTGCTAAGGCAACCCCTTCTGTCATTCCTGTACAGTTTGGGGATGATTACACTGAAAACAGCAATCCCCTAGAGCATGTCTACCCTAACCAGTGGTTGGGGTAGACATGAAGCAGCTGATTTAACTAGTGCTACTGAATCTGGTTCTGCCCCATCTGCTTGCCCTTCCACTGTCATGGGTGGCCAAAGAGGACATGCAAGAATTGAAATCAGGAGCTGTTTGTATTCCCATAGCAGAATGTATACATTCCCATAGGGGACTGCAAACTGTGCTCCTTTTCCAAGTAGGAACCCCTTTCCCCCACTGGGGATTGCTGCCTGTCAGAGGCTTGTTTCACTTTTTAGTCTAGGAGCTGGTTGAGACAGACACCACATCTGGTTGCAATGATCTGAAACTTTCTTGCCCTTCTCCAGGCAGCCTTACTGAAGGCAAGTTATGTGTGTACAATGTGCACGTCAATGCTGCTTTAGTCAGAGTATGGATCCCTTTTGGTCTCATGTTAAAATACATTGTCACATGGTGAGAAACAGAATTTTGACTGGAAAGATAAGAACACAGAGCCAATATAAATATTCACTGAAAAAATAGGAATTACTTTCAAAATAGCTAAGCTCCCAATTTATTTCTTCCTACTTCCTGAAAATTTATCACATTTGCTTAGCTCATTGCTTTTTCCTACTTATCTCTGTTTTCTCTCTGCTGACATGTTTCTGAAAGTTCGGGGGGAGCTGTGTCTTGCTACATTTTGTGGGCTGCGGTAGTTACTTCAATTAAAACTTGCAATTGTGTCTTCAGTGGGATTGTGGCTTAGCCAGTTCTACTCTTAACAAATTTGTAGTGATACAGGGTAACAAAAGATACTTTGGAGTAAGTCAGAATTCCTGCATTCCTCCTTGTGTAAATAAAATGACCAGAGTTGGGGTTTTCTTTTTTGGTCTGAGCTTCTGGAGAATTCCTCTGCATGTCTACAGAGAAAAAAATAATTTTGAAGACTGCCTTAATGCAGCCAACATATCTGTTTCACTTTTCTCTCCACCTTTCTGGACAGTACGCCAACCAGTACGAGAGAGACAAGGACAAAACTGAGAGTCCGGTGAAGGGCCACTGTGAGAGTGGCTTTGGTCACCCTGGAGGAAGTGACAGAGGGGGATTGAATTGCACTTTATGCTGCTTATGGGGGTTACAAAGACCTTGTAAGGGCAGGAAGTCAGAGGTAGTGGCAAGGGAAGCTCTGGTTCCCATGCACCAGCCAGTACCCAGAAAGGTGGTGGGACCTCTATCCTTGGAGATTTTTCAGAACTCAACTGGGAAGGGCACTGATCAACTTGCTCTAGCTTTGCAGCCAGCCCTGCTTCGAGCAGGAGGCTGGACTGGAGACCTCCAGAGCTCCTGTTCCACCAAAATGCTTCAGTAATTTTTTTGTATGACTTAAGGATCAAGCAGTCCATTGCTGCTGTCAGACACAATCACCACTTTTCCCAAATCAAAGCACACAAATTTGCAGGCCTTTTGCTGCAAAAATCCCAACAACAATGGTTTCCTTTATGGTCTTACCAAACAGATAACTGCTGCTCTAGCAGAAATGTTCATCTTTCACATGCCTGATGAGTACACATCTTACAAAGAATGCACAGAAAATCTGCTCTTTCTGCCCACATTGGACCTCAAAGCCTTTCTTTATGAACCTGTTCCTTAAAGGAGGTCTTCCTACCCTCTGTGCCTTTCTGCTTTTTGTCCAGCTTCTGAGACAGATGCTGAGAGACCCACAGATAAAACCTCCATCCACCATGCCCCTCGATAAGCCACTTTGCCTGCAGTCTTATCTCTTGAGATGGCTAAAACCCCAAAATACCATGGAGGAGGTATTTCAGATGTACTTTTGTCTTGGCAGAAATGGCTACAAAGGATGAAAAGATGGGAGAGGACTGGGGCGGCTTAACAAGGATGTGGGAGTTATGAGCAGAGAGGGGCACTGGAGAGATGTTAACTAACTGGGGGGAGTCAGATTTCAGAGAGTTCCTTTTTTCAGAAACTCTGTCTGACCAGATGTCACATCTCTTCTGGGGGTCCCCTCAGTATAACAAGGTTTCTCACCTGGTTTTGCATTAGGAAACTATTGACAGGCACTATATCACTTATTGACTTGCATCTGAAAGTTCATTTATTTTGTTCTGTCACTACATTTTAATTTCCATAGCATATCCCATATTTGGCCTGCTGATGTGCAGCTTTTCTGCAACATCACTTCTCCAGATGTCAGCTTCAAATTGGAGATTGAAAAATCTGGGGAGGAAAAAAAAAAGCAGAAGATTTGCCAGCTGGGGTGGTGTGTGTGATGACAGGTTTGTAGGGGAAGCACAATAGCTTGATGTGTTTGCTACAGTGACCTACAGCCAAATAGCTAAGGTGTTATTTACACATGCTATTTACACACCTCACACAGGCATCACTAAATTCATTACAAGCCAGTTCCTACTGGAATTAAGTTTATTTTTTTCGACTAAGAGGGTTAGAAATTAAATGTCGTATAATACATTTTTGGAGTCAGTGCTGTCTGTCTGGAGCAATTTCTGTGGGTTAGATGAGCCCTCGTGTATGCTTTCAACAAGCAGTTAGCTGGACAGTTAGAAGCACTGCCATACTATTTTCCCAGGCTGACTGATGAAAGTTAAAAAAAAAATCCTGTTCTAATCAAAGATAAACTGATGATCATGAGAAAGGAAATGCTTCTGTGAGTAACTCCTCTGTCCTGCCCTGTCATCCTGCAGTGTGCTGTTTGTCTGCCCTTTCCCAGGAGAAGACCATGCACGTGGCTGATCCCACTATTTTGGGATAATGTATATACCCGGGATTCAGTGTGATCAGGAACAAGAGAAGCTGAGATCACATGCCAGCATGCTCCCATGGTCTCATTTGAGAAGCATCGTCTCCCATGGCACAGCGAGGTGCTCCCAGGGTCTAGCTTCATCCTCTGACTTTGGCACCTGGGTCTCTACTGCCAGGAGACACTGTCCCCGCAATGGGTTTCAAGCCCGGCTGGCCTCTAAAAATGGAAAGAAGTTAAACTATTTTTGGGACTGCTGGCGGGAAGGTCAAGGGAGTTTCAGAGCTGTGGAGAAAGGGGAGGACACCAACAGAGAGGGGTGTGGGACGAGCAACGTGGCATTGCACCCACAGACCTGGGATATGGAGATGCTCCAGACTGAGACAGAAATGAGCCACTGGCACTGGCATAGTGGGCTACAGTAGCCAAAAACCTGGGGGGTTAAAAAAACTGTCTGCTGAGCAGCATTTTACCCAGCTGGTGTCTGTGGGACTGGTGTTTCCAAAGCTCAGGACAGATACCAAAGAGGCACTGCATTTGCAGACCACAGGAAACTAAGTAAAATAAAAAAACCCCCAAAGCTCCAAACTTCATCTTTAACCATCCCAGTGCTGTCAAAATTGCTTGATCCTCACTGTGATGTGTGTGGGAAAATACCTTATGGCAGAGACCCCCTACGAGCTGTGCACACAGCAGGCCAAGGCTGGGGACTTTCCAGGTGTGCTCTTGGATTCGCTAGCAGATATTTTCTAAGAAAGAGGTGTATGGAAAATGTGCACCGCAGGCCAAACGCCTGCGCGATCACCTCTCATACAGCCCTGAGATCAAAACCTGTCACTCGCCTTGAAAGAGAGTGTTACCCTGCACAAGTGTGGGTAACTTGTCTGGACTAAATATTTTTTAAATTCCCAGTTTTCTGCAGAGAGCTGTGCTCAAGGTGAGGCAAGTTTTACCCTGGTGAAATGCATGGGACCCTGGAAGCTCACTGCTGTGGGCTTTTGCAGCTGGGCATCCCCAGGGGCTTTCTCAAGGAGCCTCTCTGCCCAAGCAGCACTGGAAACCTGGGTGCGAACACTCCCCAGTGCCAGGGAGCTGTCCTGGGGGAACCCTGGGGGAGCAGAAAGGGCACGTACCTGCTGCTCTGTCCAGAAAATTCATCTAACATTACAAATTGGATCAAGGTCTTCAGCTGGCGTGGTGCCATCGCTCAGCTAACTGCAGGGAGAGAGCATCTCTGTGCTCCCTGGGGAGGACAAGGCCCCCACATGAAAAGGGGCAGGGCGCAGGGCAGCATAAGGGCCTTGGGGGATGGTGCACAGGATTTAAGCTGAGCAGGAATTCTACAGCTGTAAAACAGGCTCTAAACTCTACGTACATTTAGGGCTAAGTTTAACCCCAATCCTTCCAAACCTGTGTTCACATAATTGGAGGTCTGCCAGACTAGCCCACTGTAGATGTGTGATATTTTGGGAACAAGAAGGGATTTTTTCCCCAGAGCTTTTGCCAGACCTCAGCTTCTGAGCGTGAGGATGTAGCTTAGGCAGCAGGGTCCTGGTATAGGGTCTCACTACATGGCCCAGGAAAAATAAACCTGGATCAAGCCCACCCGTGTTGGATGCTTGCAGGCCCATGGCTCTCCTGGGCTTGCTGAGCTGCCCAGCATCAAGGCACTGTGGGACTGTGGTCAGGCAGGACTCAGTGCTGCTGCTTCCTGGTCCCAGCGCAAGTTGCGAGGGAGCCCAGGATTCCCAGGCTACTCTGGGCACTAAGCCACTGGCCTCCTTCCCTTTAGCCATAATCACTGGTTTGCTGGAAAAATTATGAGACGTGCTGTAGCAATATTCATGAATATAGAAGCTGTTGCAAATGTAATTTGTTTCTAGGATTTGACAGTGTTTATCTGAGTGACTTCAGCCACCCATCATTCACAGTGGCTATGACAGTGCTTCTGCTGATGGACTCAGATAGCCATGAGCTTCTGTCAAGGGTTGGAGATTCATCCCTGACTCTCCTGGTGTTCAGCCTGTGCCAAGAAGCACGGCAGTTAGTCCCTTTGGTTTAGCGTTATTGCTGAAAATGTTGTTGTTAGCCATTAAATACACTAACCCTATTTTGAAGGTTATTACAGTATTTAACTTGGCTGCTCCAGTATGGTTTTAAAGTTGTATTTCCAACATATGATATGGGGTAAAAATAGCCAGCGTCTAATTAGAATCATCCCTGGAGAAAATCAGATTCCTCAATTTCACAATGAGTTGTTCTCCTCACAACATGGCAGGCACATTTCAGCTCAGTGACAGTCCCTTCTCCACCAATGTGGGTCAACCTAGACCTCCATCAGCTGGGGAGAGGCTGCAACCAGAGAGGCCAGGAGAAAGCTCCTCAGAAAAGCCCTCAGAGCATTTCACATCTCAGGAGACAGCAGCTTCTCCAGGCTGGATGCTTAGGTGACCACCACCAGTAGTATTTGTATTTAGCTTTTCCTTTTCCAGGTTCCTGTGTGGGTGTGTGAGAAAAATTCCCTGCCTCATCCATTGCTGGAATTTCTGGGAATCGGGCAGACTCCAGCTGCAGCATTATAGTTTGGGGTTTACAGGCTGGCGATGGTGCCAGAAATAGTATTTTGCAAGCAGCAGCGCACAGGAGTCTGGCGGGCAGTCAGATTCCACGGGGCTATCATTATCCCATGAAACATTCCTGGGGTCTGTAGCGGGGTACAGGGGGCGAGGGCCAGCAGTGACCTTTAGGCTGCCCACCATCCCAGCTCCATTCCGCAGAGGGAGATGAGTCAGGGCCTTGGCTCCGTTGCTCCGGCAGCTGGAGAGCGGTCCAGGCCCTCCCACAATACCCAAACAGCAGCCGGGGGCTGTGCTCCGGGGAGCTCCCGTACAGGTGATGAAGTCTAAGAGGTCCAGATGGGCTGCTGGCACTGCTGGGCAGCTCCCTGCTCCACGCATGGCTCCTGAAGTCCTGCTAAACCCTGCGTCTGTATCCTGAGGGGCTCTGGGAACATTTTGTTGGAGAAGATGGGGAAGCTGGGGAGTGGCTGAGCTTTTCCTCTCAAAACCTGCCAAGCCGGGCTTACCATGGCTTTGCCCAGACGCACTGAGCAAGTGCTCTCCAGGGCTTGGTCTCATTTCATTTTTTTCTTCAAGACTAAAACGAGATATATGAACAAAAATGTGAGGTGGATGCTACCAAGTTACCGGGAAGTTGTTTGGACATCTCCTTCATGTGCTCCCCAGGGCACTGGGAGGTGTCCTCAGCTGGCCAGGACCCCCTGTCCTCCAGGTGCACCGTGAACCCTCCAGTGCTCAGAGCTGAGCTGGTGATAGCGCTCTGTGTGGGACATGTATTGCCTCCCTCCCCCAAACGGATGGAAATATTTCTGTTTTCCAAAATTAGTTTCCAAATGTGTTGGAATTTCCTTTCAGTAGGAATTCTTGAAAATCTGGTCCTCATTGCGAAACTGAATGGCAATTTTTTTCCAAACCCCCTTCCCTGGAATTCCTCAGCCAAAGTGGACAGCAGATTTCAAGCATTTTTGTCCACAGGGCAGCTCTCAGGATTACCCTGCTGAGAGGCTGAGGCAGGGGCTTGCTGTTTGTTATGTGGCTGATGGGATTTTTATTCTAACTGTGCTTTAGCTGTTACAGCTAAAGAAAAATCACAGTGCTGGTTTAGAAGATGCATGTCATCTCCTCCAGTGAGACTGGACTGCTTGGAGACCTGGCTGTGTTCAACTCCATGGACACATGCAATCCCGCATGAGTCCCTCCTGTGTAGCACAACACTCTCTGTTTGCAAAGGACTATAGACCTATGGGCCATGCAGCCAAACTACACTAATACAATGAGAGTACTTTACAGCAAGGCAGAGTGTCAATAATCTTATTTAAGAATGACATATTTTATTTTCCATGTCTTCTGGTACCATCTGGACCTCTGGGGAAATATCTGGAGCGGCCTGGCAAATTCCCAATCGCACATCTGAAAAGAGTTATTTTCAAAAGGCCAGAAAAACAACTGTTTGTAAGGGCTGATTTCAGAGTCTGACTTCACTTTGAGCAGTGGCTCCTCATCGGTTTGGTTACCAGGGGTCATGGTTTTTTAAAATTTATGACAAAACTCAAGCTCTAGACAGAAAACACAACTGCCTTTCAATATTAAGATGGACTCTTTAGCCCTAAACAACAAGGCAGATAATTTTATTTGAAGTTACAGAAACTCTTTGTTTGAAATTCTCCCAGAGAAGCATTATCTCATTGCATCAAACAACGAGCTTCTGCGGGCACCAAGGAAGCATCTATGTCCAGGCCTATTTTGGGAGTCTGATCCCAATGGCTCTTTTGCTCAGAAGTAGGTCAGATTTTATTCCTTTTGCAGCAGGAAAATTAAGAGCAAGCTCAAATACAAGATTTCCAGGAAACCAGAAGAAATTGCTGCTTCTATTTCTAGAAGGCCTGCCAGAGACAAGCTCCTTTGTACTCAGGCTAACTCCTCTCCTAACTTTACCATATGATTGATGACTCAAATTATGAGGTTTTGTTTCCCATTTCTACCTGAGATTTCCTGTTTGGGCTCTTCCCAGATGCAATGAGAAAGGTTACCACAAAGATATTTATGGACATATAACTCTAGCTGCTAAATTTGTAATTGCCCAGCCCCAGGGCGGAACATCCTTTTAGCTGAATCAGTGGCTGTAAGAATACAGCACATAACGTGGAAAACTGGCCTCACTTGCAACACCGCTCACCTACCATGCTGGCTCCTTCGGTGTGATGATGTGCAACAAAATTATATTAGACTTTGTGATCGCTGAGTCTGAGTCAGCAGCACTAGATGCTGCGGTCTCTCCATCTTTGCCGGTCCCCGGTATGCCCAGCGCTGTGCTGGCACCCTCCTGTCCTTCAAATGCTTCTCCTGGAGAGACTTAAACATTTGGTTTTGATCCTTCTAGGGATCGGTGAGAATTTACACTGCCAAAGGCTTTTTTCCTTTGAAATGTCCATTTAGAATCAGCACCAGCAGTCCCTGTGCATAGCACAGCCTGTATATGAGCCAGGGGGTTATATATGATCAACATGTAAGCTGCTGAAGGTGAATCTCAGCTCAGCACCTAGGCTGAAGAGCTGGTGTATGCTGGAGATGTGTCTGGTCAAGGAGCTCTGTCCCAGTTGCCTGGGATCCCTCCTGCACACCTCAGCCATGCCACTGTTTGAATGCCAGTGGGGCTCATGCAATGAGCCCAAAGGATATGTGCAGACCTGGGACTCGGAGCATTACTCTGTGGATCTGCTGAGCAAGATATTGAGTCACCTTTGCTAATCAACTCCAGTTGCAGCTAGAGCCAAACTTTAACTCAGTAAAGGCACAAAAACATTTGTTCTCTCCATGGCAACCACATGGAAAGGATGATGGTGGAGATAGGGCCATTTCCAGAAAGGAGGGATCCACGCTTTCCAACTTAACAAGGTTGGGATGGCTCCCCTCTCCTGGGGTGGGAGGCCTGGTCCAGGAGATGGGAGCACTGACATGCCTCTGCTCCCTGCCTGCAGCACCCATGTCCTTCGTCTCTGGTGTCTGAGCTGTCAAATCCTTCCGCATTCCTGCCCTAATCCACCCTCGGCAGTGCTTACTGCTCCTGCCAGAGGCATTTCTGACCCTCGTCTCAGGAGTGCACCATGGCAGAGCGTGATGCAGCCATGTGGTCGGGCGGCTGTCCCACTCCCATGGCCGGTGTGGGGTTGCCCAGCACAGGTGGCCACAGCCCCAGGCTCCTCTGCCACCATCACTACTGCACTAAGGCAATGTTTGTGGCCTGCAGCCAGGGTCAGGTGGGAACACTGTTGCTCATGTACAAATAGCCACAGCTGAAAGAGCAAATGCTCAGAGAACAGAAAGGGTCCTCTTGCTGCCAGGAAACCACATCTGAGCTCATTTACCACTGACCTGCCACAAATGATCATCTGTGCAGTCATTAGGCAGCTTTGGTGGTCAGCATATCAGCACATAGCTGATTAAATAATTCCAGCTGAGGACAGTCTGAGCCTACCAGTGTGGTGTGTGCAACCGTGAAACAGCATGGGGCCGCTGGAGCGAAATCCTGCTGTCTCTTACCACCAGCCTGGTGGGAAAGGCCATGAGGACCCAGCTTGCTCAGTTACAACACTTGAGTTGAAATGATGGTGGCACTGTGGAAGAAATATGCCTATATCCATTAGCACAGAGATCCTTCCCCATAGGTTATGGCATGCTCTTGGGAAGGCTGACTCTTGTTGAGGCAAGTTGTTTTACTGGAGACATCATGGGCACAAAGATGTTCTCGGTTCCTCCCTGTGAGCTGAGCAGCAAGTGTGGCCGCAGGGACTGCAGACACTACATGGGTGTTTTCCGGCAAAAGGCCATGTAGGAGGCTGAGAGGAGAAACCATACTGCTGGCAGTCACGCTGAAGCCACAGATGGTGAAGAAACCACATAACCAAAGGCTGGCCTTAAGAAAACATCCTGATCACCTCCCCCTGCAACCGGGATCCACCACTGGCCCGCTCACAGCAGACACTGGTTTCTCCGTGAGCTTG
Source organism: Harpia harpyja (assembly GCF_026419915.1). NCBI lineage: Eukaryota > Metazoa > Chordata > Aves > Accipitriformes > Accipitridae > Harpia > Harpia harpyja. The sequence continues at coordinate 16,768,647 of NC_068960.1, read as the reverse complement.
CACGGACCCAGGGGTTTCTTCTCCTTGGTAAATGTATGATGTCCTCAGCAGGGACACCCTGCCACTCCAAAACGCTCCTGGGAGCTCAGGTCCCAGCTGAAAAGCACCTGGACAGTCCTATGCCCTGCTCTTTCCTACACTTCCCCAAAGCGTGATAGAGCTGAGAGCATACCAGGAAAGTTCTGCAGGTGCCAGTATGAAGGTGGCATTGTGTTGAGCAAAGTTTGTCCATTTTGCCTGATTTCCGTGCTATAAATGAACCTAAGAGCTGAAGGGCAGCTTTGTCCCTGTTCCCCCAATGTCTTCCTGTAGGTTTTTAGACAAGACATTGAGTCTCTTGATCCCAGGGAGGATAATTGCTTCCATGGCTGTTGGCAAGGGTGGGAGCTGGCTGCCCTCAGTGCTCAGTAGCTTGAGGCTGAGTATTTGCTCCATTGCCTTGGAGAGAGCAGGAATTATTTACTGGGGAAAAGATCCTCATTACAGCTGGAACATGTCCCAGGGACCAGCAACCTCGAGAAAAAGCAAATTTGGTGATGAAACCAAATGCAGAGGTGAAGAGGCCAGCCTGGTGATGGGGTCTTTGCCCAGGCTGAGCCCCATCAGTAGTGATTGATACACTGCCAGGCTCAGGGACTGCCAGAAGAGCAGGGTCCCCCCATGGCAGCATGCGTGGTATCGGGGCTCGTGCCCCGGCTCCAGCCCTGCCGCTCTGCAAACAGGAAGCTGGCAAGCAGTTGCTGAATAAGTCATTTTGGGGAGTTTGTACCAAACTGGCTTTCAACTCCTGAATGTGTAGGAAGGAAAAAGCCGTGAATACGTCTTTGTGACCAAGTTTGGCACCAGCCGCACTCTGTGAGAAGGACAAGAATGTGGCCATTTAGAGGGGAGTCAGCTGCCCTTTAAGAAATGAAATGATCCCTTCCCTTTCCTGCGAGGCTTTATTCAGGGGAGAATAGGAATGAGACAGTGAGCAGCTTCTTTCTCTTGCTGGCACTGAGCGCTGCAATCCAAACTGTAGATGTTGGAGTGCAGGAGACACCTCACTTCAGAGAAGCTGCACAGCCCAGCGATGAGCCTGTCTGACTGGTCCCTCTCGCTGCAGCCCATCTGCTCCAGGAGGAATCGAACTGGGGCAGCGAAGCTCCAGATCTGCCCTTTCCCGGATGATCATGTGCACCCTGCAGTGATTTCGATGAGACTCCAGCAAAACATCTGTCCATCTCCTTCACAGGGCTCCAAGGGGTTTTGGAAGCAAGCACTTTGAAAGGTTTTGCCCTTTTCTGAAACAATTCCCCACCCAGTTTTTGAGAAGTTTCTGTACATTACATTAAAAATGGACTGTGTCCAAACATTTGCGGGTTTTTTTTTGGAAAGGCTTAGATATTTTGTACAGATCTTTCCTTTGTGGACAACTTGAAATCCAGGGGCTTTGTAGCAATCTGGAATGAAGACACGCTCTGTTTTATCAAGTCCTTTGGGAGGCTGGCCTTCTGCTTTCTGTCTAGTTGAAGCTTTGACCATATTCACTGGTGCAATTGTCACGTGCAGTGAAAGAGGGAGCAGGTCTCTGGGGCAGACAGTCTGCCTTTACCGAGGCACTGAGAGGACAGCTTGGTCACGCGTATACCCAAAAGTTTTCCAAAGAGTGACTTAGGAGTTTTCTGAATGACTGGCTTTGGGACCTCACAAGTCCTGAAGCAGTAGGAAGCTCCAGATGATTTCAAAATGCTTCACATGCCAGGAAAAAGGAAAAACAAGCAAGGCAGATATTTGTAGGTTGGCTAGTGCTAAACCATATCACTCCACTGGGATCATTTGCTCCAAGTGTAGACTTTTTGTAAGAAATGCTTGTAATAAAATGTAATACATGCAGGGGTCTTGGGTAAGAGTCAAGATTAACAGTTGCTTTCTTCTTGGGTTTCATTCCTTTCTTGCCTTCCCCTTGTTTGGCATCTTATGACAAGCACAAACAGAATATTGGTTAAAAACTTTACTGGCGGGTTCTTCTTTCTACCATGTCCTGCAGAAGATCTGGAAAGACAGACAGCCCCACCAGCGCTTCCTCATTTAAGGTCGGCAGCAGCTTCTTTAGTTCCTGCACCAAAAAGTCTGCTGGAAAATGGGGAGTCTTTACAGCTTTGTGCCATTTGACAGATGTTTGTAGGCTCACTGTTGATGGGGTCTAATTACAAATAACCTTTCTGTTCCTGTTAGCATAGCAGCAGTGTTTCAGTGTACATGCATCATGGCATCCTGTTTGGGATCCTCAGTAGAGGGGAGAGGCAGAGAAACTGGAGACCCCAGTGAAGGGCCACTGGGATGGCTGGGGCTGAGGAGGAGAGACTGAGAGAGATGCTTTGCTCACCCTGGAAGATGAGGTGGAGGGAATTGAAACCCACCTTGTATGGCCCGTGGGGGCTACATGGACCCTGCAAGGGCAGGAGGCCATAGCAGCAACAAGGGAAACTGGCTGTACACAAAGATGAGGCTCTTCCCTCTGAGAGCGGCGCAGCCCTGGGACAGGACCCAGAGAGGTGGTGTCCTCAAAACTCAACAGCAAGGCCACGCTCTAGACATGCCAGAGACAGAGCTCATAAAACCTTTGGAAGCTGGTAACCCCCTCCTCCTCCTTGGCTCCTGTTTCAACCTGAAAAATCAGGAAAGTGCAAGAGGACCAAACCAGCAAAGCAGTGACAGATGGGGAAGAGGAGCCACCTTTCCAGCCATACCTTTTCCCATTTACCGGGCTGCGCAGGGGGACCGATAAAGTTTAGACCAGAACCCATGAAATTAGATTGTTTGGAATAGTTTTCACATTAAATATTATTGTTCCTCAAGTCTAACTAACTATGGTATGACATGGTTAAATTATTTGTTGCTGGAGAGTGTATCTGTATTACTGAAACAGGGACAGTGGATTTTACTTTGAAATTTCAGCCTCTTACTTTGTCTTTTACTTGCCTATGCCAAAACTGTTCTTAAAGATTTGTGTAAAGATTTACTGGGTTTACACAAAGCACTGTTATTTTAGCTGAGCAAGTTCTTTACAAGGTTGTTGTCAGTAACTGAATTATTTTTTTCTCCAATTACGCATATTTTTACATCAAGATAGCATATCTCTGCTTTTTCTTCAAAAATGTAGTTTACTTCCGACAGACCAATCAAAATTCCTCGGCTCTTTTGTGAACTCCTCCAGTTCATTTATGAGTAACTGAACTGGAAATCTTTTTTTTTTTTTTAAATTCAATTCCCTTTTAGTTAATATGGGAACTTACAAGATGGTGAACTTCATTGTGGTTAATGCTGGGTTTGAGTCCTTTTCCATGATGCTTTCCTTTCTGAACTGAACTAGATCACTCATTATTTCCAATTTTGAATGTTCTCCTTCAAGGCTTGTCCCCAGCAGCAGGTTAGAAGCCACCTGGGCTAGCCTGGAGGGGTGCACTTAATGGCTGCAGGCTACCAAACCTTGCTTGTCCACTTGACGTCATTTCTTGCAGTGCATTGGGGATGGGCTTCTTTGGCATCTGTCAAGCAGATGTGTTGTGTTCCTACCTCTTGTGCACCTCTTCTTCATCAACATGAGTAACTATTAGTACTGGAAGCAAGTGTGACACCAATGGCTGCTAAGCAGCCCTGGCAGGGGGGCAAGCAAGGACACCAAAAACCACCATGACATTTAACTACTGGCCACAGAGCTCACACTCCTTGTGGCTCATCTTTCCCTTCTGGCATCCATTCCCCATTAGCAGAAGTTGGACATTTAAATGAAAGTCACTGTTCAAAACTCAGGCACCCCAGAATTACAAATCACCGACTAAAAGGTAATTTGCACAATTTGAATTCAGCCTCTTCCATGCCTGCATTCTGATAGCAAGGTTTGATCGCACACTTGGCGACTCTGTATTCAACTGCTTTATAAGAGTCCTCGTGTGTCTCTTGGAAATAAATCTGTCTAGTTTTGAAATTCTGAAGCAATATTATTTCATCTCTTGCCAATAGTGGATTAGAAAATGATAAGAGTATTTCAGGCTACATAACAGATATTTTGGGAGTTTCATCTTACTTCTTCCATGACATTTTTATTCCTTCCATATGAAACATACATATATGTATGTGTTATATATATGTTAAAAGCTCCTTTTTTGTTGGAGTAAACTGGGGAGAAGGAAGCTGTTTTGCCAAGTGACATTTCCTAAGTGTTTTGGGAATAATAACCTTCTTCACACAGGCTTTTTTTCCTTTTTTTTTTCTCAATTCCCCCAATGGGTTGACCAAAATTAAAATTGCCATTTTGATCCGAATGGATTTTCTGGGTGAAATACAGTTGAAGGTAAATACTTCTGTAAGGGCTGGCCATGAAACCCTAGTTTTATGTTATTTTCACTCCTCCACCTCCTCCTGGCACTGCAGACACACACATTCCCTGTGGCTAGACCTAGGAATGATCAATTGCAATTAATCTGGGTGGAAAATGAAGGGGTTGAGTTTTGATGTGATTTCCTCGTGCTCTGCTGGGCAGCAGCTCCTGTGGCTGTGAGCGGTCTGGGTACCACCGCCTTCCCAGATCCTCAGCATTTTGGCTCCTCTCCCACCTTGTCTCCTGGTTTTGGTCCCCAGCTCTACATGGACTCACTGAACACGCCTGTGAAGTGAATTATCCGTCCCGGTTTGGGCTGAATAAGCTGTGGACTAGGGCGGTGGGGATTGGTTTTATTTTTGGGCATCTTCCCTGGGTTTTCAGTCCTGGCTTAACACCCCATCCCTGCTCTGTGTGCAGCCCTGCAGGCCTGCTGCCAGCTCAGCCAGCAGCACATCCAGCGCCTCACCAGGTGCACCAGGTGCACGAAACTGCCAAGCTAAAGTCACCTCTGTGTCCCTCCTTGCCACTGTGTGATCCCGCATAATAATATCTGCAATGTCTGCTGGTGCCTGAGGGTGACAGAGGCTTCAAAAGACTTTCTTCCTAGTGTTAGGTTTTTGAACTTAATGTAAATTGAGTGGATTATAAGAAATTCAAGTTGCAACATAGCTGATTGTTAGTAGGCTTTTTTTTTGAAAGCAAAAGGTATTTAATTTGCACTCCAAAAAGTGTCAATATTTTTTTTGCAGGTCAGCAGCACCATTCTCAACTTGGCATCCAATCTGGAGAGGAGGCATCTGCACTCCAAGCATTTTGCACTAACACTCCAGACTGATGGGCCGTTAGCGCCCATCGCACTGGAGAAAGGGCACTGCTGGGGCTGGGTGCTCAGAGCAGCCGGCACTGCTCTTCCTGGCCTGAGGTTGGGGCAGAAAGTACTAATGTCAGCTGCACATGCAGGAGCTGCAGGGTAGCAAGGAAGAAGAGGCGGCAATTTGTGTAGCAGCTCTGGTGAACAGATCCCACAGTACTAAGCCCACTTCTCCTGCTCACAGGATCCCCCCCGCCTCCCCACGGGGCTGGGGATGAAAACCTGACCTGCCGCTGGTGCCCAGGAACCTGGTTTGTTCCCCGACAAGGGGATGCAGGTGATCTCTGATCCACCCTGGAAATGCATTCCCCAAGGGAATTCCCCATCCTCTCACTCCTGGCAGTTCCCTCTCTGGCTCCTGGCCAGGCCACCTGCGTTTGAAACTCCGTGGGACTTCGCTTGGGTTTCTGTGTTATTAATCCTCCCCAGAAGAAATCCCAGGCCTTTCTGGACCTCTTCCCTGTTTGCTAGGACAGCTGCCAGGGCTGAGCCGCTGCTTCATGTCAGCACAGGAGGCACTGCAAAGCCCATGTATTTCCAGAAGGCAAGGGGAGCTCTGCTTTCCCCGTGAAGGCTGCAATCTGATGCTCTCCACTGTGCTTGCCGGACACTGGGATGCTTTCTTGGCCTAAACCCTGAACAAGGCAGGTCAAAATCAAATAATCTGTCTAGATAACCAATGATCCAGATAAAAATAGACGTCTGTGCTCCTGGTGTGTCTGAGCTGTCCTTACATAAACTGTTAGGCAATGCACGCAGGCTGTAAGAAGGTAAGGGAAAAGGGTCTGCACTGGCTCGGAGCATTGCACGGCTCCCCAGTGCCACGTGTCCAGCAGTGGCCATAAGCACATGCCAACACCACCATTTGCCTACTTGGATGTATAATCAATATACAGTGCAACCCAATTTAATACTTGATGACACAGGATCAGTGCTCCAAGGAGGACTGCATACAAATGTGCATGCAGGAGGGAGAACTGTGGGGTGCTGATGAAGATGAGGTATTGAACAAATGTGTGAAGTACCCATGGGCTATTCTGCACCACTCCTGGCTGGTGCAGACCCACCAGTGCTGGCTGTAAGGTGGCAGGTGTGTAGCTCACCTGGCTTTGAAGGAGCAGTTTAAGTGAGCTGCAGCAGTAAAAGTGCTGCACTTCACATGCTGATGGATATCTATTTCATTGGTTCTTCACCATGTCTTGCGGCAAGATCACAATTTCTCATGGGTTTCAAGCAGGAGGGAGGAAATTGCAGTTTCCAGCAGAGAAGAACGAAGCAAATTAATGTAATCACATGTTCACGTTAAATATAACAAGCACCAGAAGAGAGCTCTCCTTCAGCTGGTCCTCAGAGGCCAGGTTTCAAACACAAGTGCTCCCTGCAAGCATTCATGAGGGAGAAAACAAACAAGGCTGTTGGGCTGGATGACCTGCTCTGGACCAGGACTGGTGGGTCAACACCAAACTGCTGTTGTGTACCAGCTCATGCTTGAGAGAGCAACAGTCAGAAGCTGGCCTTAAGTCACCTTGTTCCATGTATTTTAGGCTGATAGGACTCAGTGCACTGACGGAGAAATGCTCGGTGGCGATGGGAACAAGGAGGGTGTATTCTTGACTAAGAGGGTAGATTTTATCCAACTAAGTGCAGATGCCTGCAGTTGGGTGAAAGAATCCCACCCCACAGACCCTGGGGGGGGCTGGGCAGTGAAGCACTGGGGGAACAAGAGCTTGTGGGATGGGGTTAGTGGTGCTGTCTGCAAGAGTGTTATACAGGAGCAAGAAATCACGTTTCAGTGACAGAGCTTTGTTTTTCTTGCAAAATGCACGTACTGTTGGCAGGAGACTAAGAAAGAACAGGGGTGGGTCAGAGTCACACTCCGGCTCCAGAGCGTTCCTCCTGGGAGATGCTGAAGGGCCCCGCGAATTCAGCTCTGCTCTGTTACATTACCGGACACTTCTTTTCCTTGTTTACACGGTAGAAACATCTGAAAATAATTTGTGCTTGTTAAGCTTTGCGGACGGTCAGGGTTCTGTGTGCAATTTGGTCTCCACCTCAGCCAGGACTAGCTGAGGCTGATCTGTGTTTGCTCATTAGCTAACAAGATGCAATGTAGTTAGCAGGTCTCTCTGGGGGGCTGCCTTCGAAGCGTGGTTGCTGTTGCCGTGCGTGGGCACGCACAGGGGTGGGTGCGGTACCGATGAGCTCACCCTTCGCAGGGAGCGCCGGCCCCTGCAACAGCAGCTCTCCCGCTCGTCTCAATTGCTCTTGCGCACAGGTCGGCAGGGAAGACGCAGTAAGATGGCAAGGAATATGCGGCCCCCCAGTTATTACTAATATTAAACGCATCTGCTGCTGTGGATTGGGGACCTGCTGAAGAGGGATGTGCATGCTGCAGGCCTTGCTGGAGCTCTAGCAAAACCTCTGCATGAGCAATACATGTTGACTGATGCTCCAGAGAGGACGGATGGAGAAATCTTCGGCAACAATCCCAGGACAAAGGCAAGGACGGCTGAGCAATCGAGGTGGGAGGATGCCATCCAGAAGGGGAAAATGTTTAAGCTGGGAGGAAAGCAACAGCTTTGGGAAGGGATGATATGCTAACCACATGGCTGGAGGAGGAGGAGGAGGTGTGAAGAACTTGATGGGAAACACAGGACTAAGTGGCGGGGGGTGGGAATGAGGCAAGGAGCAGGTAAAGGACAGTGAAACAGCAAGAAAGAGTGAGGTGACTGGGAGCAACCCAGCCAAGCGTTAGCTGTGCTGTGTGAGGGCAGTGCGTGCCGCCCCTGCGAGAGACTCGGCGGTGAGGGCTCCCAGTGGGTGGCAGCGGGGCCGCGGAAGGCCGGGCCGGGGCCTGGCAGCTCAGCTGTGCCCGTGCCCTCGGCTGAGCCTGCCTGCCGGCGGTGCCGACAGGGACTCCCGGCCCCGGGACTCCCCACGCGGGGATCACCCCAGCTCCTCCCGGGCACCGCTGCTATCGGAGCCGGGCGCTCCAGGCGAAGCAGGGCTTCCAGCAGCCGCGGTAGCAACCCGCGGGCCCGGGGCTAACGGGACCTGGAGCTAAACACTGTCACTGCAGCTCGGCTGGGGGGTCGGCGGCTGCACGCCTGAAAGGGCGATGCCCACCCCCGAGGCGGACCCCAAAACCGCGGCGGGGAGGTGGGGGGGGGGGTCTAGGCCGGGGGCCACGGGGGCCGCGCTGCGGGGGCCGCGGGCGGGCCGGTGGCTTCCGCCCGGCGCGGCGCATTCCTACACCGTGAGTCAGGGCGGCGGCGCGGCGGGATGCGTCGTCCCGCGGCCCCGGGCACTGGCAGCTCCCCGGCGGGACTCACGCCGCCGAACCCGGCTCGGTTCCCGTCTCCCATTTGCATGCCTCGGCTGTGAATGGCGTGCCCGGCCGGCCGGCCCCTGGCACGGGGGAGGAGTCTCCGCGCCCTAAGCGGGCCGAGCTCGGCGGCGCCGGTCCCTTAAGCCGCACTGGGGGGCGGCCCGAGCCGAGCGGCGGCTCGCCGCTGCGCTTCACCCGCCTTCACGGTGAGTGCGGACCGCGGGGCCGGGGTGGGGGGGAACGGGGGGGGGGGGAAGGCGCTACGCGGGGCCGGGCGGGGGCTGCCCCGGGGCACGGCGCGCACGTGAGTTGCGGGCTCCGTCCCGTCCCGCGGCCCGGCCGCCTCAGCCGCGGCTCGGCAGCCCCCTGCTGGCGGCCCGACCGTGAGGGGCAGCCCCGCCGTCCCGCCGAGGGCCGTTCCCTGCCCGGCTGAGGCGGCGCGGACCGCGCCGCCTCAGCCGGGCAGGGAACGGCCCTCGGCGGGACGGCGGGGCGAGGCCGGCGCCCTGAGGTGGCGGCCCCGACTCCTGTCAGCAGGGAGAAGCCCTCAGCAAATGGCCTCCGCCGCCGGGCACCGTCGCCCGCCCCGTGAGGCGAGGCGCAGCGGGGGGGGAGGCTTTCGTTCTTGCCCCGGCGCCTCAGGTGGAAGCCCGGCCCTGTCAGTGACAGAAGTAACAGCGTTGGACCTGCGCGATCTCGCGTTCCCGGAGAGCCGGGGTCCGGCTTGTCCACGGTTCTTTGGACGTCGGGGGAGCTTGGTGGCCCCGGTGCTTTCGGCTGTAGGCGAAGGTGCGCGTTTGTGGCTCGTTTCAGCTGATCCAAGTCCACGCTGGAGCTGAAAGGCCCCTCCACCCCCATCTCTTGCCACGCGTTCCCACCCGCCCCTCCCCTGATGCTGGCACCGGTGTTTTGGCAGCCACTTTTGTGAGCTGATCTGGTGGAAAACATACTGCCTTTTACGTGTGAAGGTTAGTTTTCCTCTGGATCGAGTCCCTGAACTGACTTTTCACGCTGTACGCTGCTGGCACAAAGCAGGGCATCCCAGCAGCCCAGCGTGAGCCCGAGTAAAGCTTTCGCAGGATTGCACCCTCCGTACTGAGTCCTTTCGGGCTCCTCAGAGAGCGACCTGTCCTTTCCCCTGTCGTAGCACACGCACACAGCTAGCTCTGCTGTGCCAAAGTGCCCCTTGTGCATATTTTGACTTGCGCTTTTCTCTCGTGTAACTCGGGAGTGGTGAGTGGCAGCACAGATGAGTTTTGTCCCGTGCTTGTCCTTGTGCATGACTTGGTTCTGGCTGCTGATTCTCTTGCAGGTTGGCTTCATGGTGGGGTGCACAGTGTTGGTCAGGGATGTCTCCAGGCTGGGTCTCAGAGCGAGCAGGAAGTTGTTTCCTTTCTTCCTGTTTTTGTCCCCATGGCTGCTAATTTCCTCTGGGAAGAAAGCTGTGCATTCTGCAGTAAAGGAAAAAATAGTCACACGTAACGGGAAGGGACAAGGCAGTAAAGCCAAAGGTGCTTCTGAATGAAGCATGGGACAAGGAAGGAGCACAGGGTGTTGACTGCAGTAACGATGATAGAGCAGCAGACAAGTAGCTGCCTTTGTGCTGTGACCACAGGGGTAAAAAGGGCCCACGTGGGTCAAGCTGGGGAGCAGACCCTTGGAAGGAAGGAGAATTGGATCTCCACTCCAGTGTGTGGATATATGTTGCTCTCCAGCTCTTCTATCTCAGTGGTGCAGAGTTTGCAAGAGGAGGTGATAACTTGTGTTAATTGGTTGTTACAGTTGGAAGAAACAGATGAACTTTCATATACTTCCTTCAAGTTTTGATTGTTAAAAGGACTCTACAAAAGGCCTTGTGTGCCTGAAAGCTGCTCTGCTTTTCTTTTTTTTTAACCCTCTGTTGCTCTGATAACAGCTATCATCCGTCTTGTGTCCTTAGATCCTCGTGGCTACTGCTGGGCAGCCCAGGTCTCCACTGTCTGTGTGCGGGCTTGGGGGGAGCCCACACCATTCCTGAGCTAGGACCCCGCCAGCGTCCCAAGAGGTGCGGGGGATTTGGAACAGTTTTGTTATGGTCTCTGTGCTCATCAGTCCTGAGCCCCCTGGAAGGCAGTGGCTCTCATGTGTGGTCATGTGTCAGCAGTGTGCCTGCTTCTGTGCATTCCCACGAAAGGAGGTTAATACTGTGCAGTGTAAAAGCAACTCCCACAAAACTAGTTCTGCTCTGGGACTTCCCATGACAGGCCTTTTTTTTTTTTTTTTTTTTTTTAGCAATACACTTGCAAGAGATCTGCCTGCAAACTGGCTTTTCAGGTTCTGGGGAAAGCCATGGGTTGGCCCTGGTCTCAGGAATGTCTTGCTCTGCGCTGTGTAGGTTTCAGCCAGGGTGACGAGCTGTGGATGTGGAGGGCGCTGCTCTCCTGCAGAGCAGGCCTTTTCTTTCTCCAGTGAACTCGTCCTTCTCATGGCTTGGTGCTGAGACCGCATGGCCTGATGTGTCACCTCAGTCAGGAGTTACGTCCCTCAGAGACGGCTAGCGCCTCGTCACTGGACTTGGCAGATGGCTCGTTTCACTTTTGTGGCGGGGACTGCAACGGGCCTGCAGCTGAGCAAGGTCGCGAGGCAGGAATAGGAATTCCTTTTGGGGTCATCAGTCCTGTTCCTCTGGAATCCAGCCCCGGAGAGTAGCCAGCAAGTCTGAGCACGTTCCCCTGAAAGAGGCAGGGTCTGCTGAGTGTGGCATGATAGGACAGTTTATTCTGGGCACAGAGCCCACATGCTCAGCTATAATTAGTAAAGATTTGATTCCATTCAGTGTGTCAGATCTCTCTGCAGTGCAAACACAGCCTGGTTAGTCCTGAAGGCCTGAGATGGGCAACATGACCCGGAGTCCTGCGTTGTTTTCCTCTTCCATTCAGTGCATCCAGCAAAAAGGCTGGGAGAGCACCCTCTGTGCTGCTGGGGATGCTGCCTGCTAAGTGGGACTGGCTGTGAGCCGAAGATCCTGATGTTTCTCTATCTGTATCTCTAGAGCTTTTATCCAGCAGAACAGTCTTTGATAAGTTTCTTCCCTTGTGGTTGCTGCCTTTCTTCCTTAGTTACCTTTGGAGGCTTTGGCATCCCGTGGAGACTATGTGCCCTTCTCGGAGGTTCCAGCATTAATTGTGACCCAGCACAACACTTCTATTAATGGCTGTTCCTGCAGCCACCAGCCTGTCACCAGTATATGACCATTTCAGTAGAAATACTTAAAACTTGAGGATGGGTTCCTTCCTTAACATTTTCCCTGAGCTCAGACATAGATTAGTTTCCTTTCTTTTCAGCTGAAGAGGTGCGGGGCTCCAAGTCTAACTTTATCATCATCTAGTTGGAATGAAACAGACATGAAGTGTGCAGATCTCACACTGTTATTGCAAGGTTGCCTCCCTGCTGCTGGGTATATACCTGATGTAGTTTTAAGTAACCCGCAGAACGTATGTGTTGCCTGCCTGCTCAGAGAGCTGTGTTGCATCCTCTCTGCTGAGAGTGTGACAGCGTCTCAACATGCACTGTGGGTGCTGCAACCTGAATGTAGTGGAACTTGGGTCTGGGTCATGGGTAAAATGTCCCAGTGCTGCTGGAAAGTAGAGTGAAGGTGGTTTCTTTCTTCAGAGGAGGGGAAGCCCTGGTGTCCAGGGTCATGCAGGTAGTTGTCTCCCCAGTGGTGGGGGTTATTTTAGCTTTGTGGTGTTTTGGCTTTGGGGGTTTTTTTTTGGTCTTTTTGTTTGTTTATTTTGTGCCTTTTCAGAACTAGCAGATGAACCATTTGAACTGAATGGACATCAGGACCTGTTGTTTACTCCACTAGTGTCCAGTGACTCCCCTCTAAGGTCAGCAACCACCATGCAAGTAACAGAAAAATATTTAGAAGCGGCAATCCTAGCCCTGCAGCTATTAGTCCCAAGAGATTAGGGAGGCAACAGGCAAGATTTAACCTTGGAAGGAAATGGATCTATTAGACAGCATTTCCCATGGTCATGCTGACAGCTCTGTTTCTGTGTCCTTGAAGAACCCCAGACTGATTTGGTGTGTGATGTGTGCTCTTGCCATCCAGGCCTGCTTGCACAGAGTTGTAGAGACCCTCACTCCCACTCAGTGCAGGGCGGGCAAGGCTTGCTGCCAACCTCTCTGTTTTTACAGGCAGGCTTGACTGTGCCATTGGGAAGGTCTAGGGGCAGCCCTGGGAGAGTGAGGTTTCCACAGGGAGTGGTGGAAATTGTGTCTGTGTTGAGATTGCCTATTGTCGTGTCCTTGTTAGTTGAACTTCAGGGGTTTCTGACTGCTCACTCCTTTTCTTGGTCCTGCTCATCTAGCTGCTGTCCAGCACTGGTTGAAGCCCACTTAAGATCACATCTCTCATACTTGTTTCAGTCCCTGCTGCTGTAGGAATGAGGAAGTGGGTTTTTTTTCAATGTGTGTTGGGATGATGCCACAATGAGCAAATTAGTAGCTGAGTTTTTGAACAAATCATCCAAACTATGGTCAAATCCTTTTGAATAACAAACAGTGGCTGTTTGCTACTTGGTGAAGGTGGAGAGCTTATTCTTCATGTTAACTCTAACTGTTAAATCTCCTAAAGCTATAGAGTGCAAGTTTCATTGGTTGTGTGCTCTGTTTGCTGCAGAGACAGCAAATGTCAGATTGACATAAGGCTTGCTCTTGCTTTCCTTTGGGTGCACTCTTAACTATGTAGATAAACCTTTTGTTTCAAATATAATTAAAGCTACTTTTTACACACCATAGAAATGTTAGAACTATCGCAATATAGACCTGAGCAGTGGATACGTTCTCAAATTCTGGGGCCTTTAGCAACAAACAGACCTCGCTTTAGTAATCAGAGCATCTCTAAAACACAGTGATTATTAAAGGAAATGTAATTTCTTCTCAGTGAACTAAGAAGTATCATTGCAAAATACTTCCCTGGCACAGTACAGCCTTCCCAGGGGGAGAAGAGATATCAAGACATGCCTGATCTTGCCTTTTCTGGAAAGCCTACCTTTGCCGCCTCCTCCCCTTCCTGTTTCCACTTCGCTGAGAGACAGCCCCTTGCTCTGCTAGTCAGCAGCTATCCCTGCTTTGAAGGTTTTTTTTCTTTAAAAAGGAACAATCCATATGAGGTCATCCTGAAGCTGTGCAGGACACTGCTTTTACTGTTCTACAGGTCTGGCACTTCCTTGGCTTTGACTCAGTGAAAGTTATAACAGCCTGAATTTTAAAATCTTGAGGGCTCAGACGGCTGGGTTGACAAATACAGCTTCTGTATTTCAGGAGTTACTGCCGTGTAGCAATCAGCACATGGGAGGTATGTTTCTCTGTCACTTGAATTCAAAGCCCAGTGCTTTAAAGTGAACTGCAGAAGACAGCAGGCTGTGAGTTGTTTTGCCAAAAAGTGTGACCGTATCTTCCTTTTCTCTGACTGCTCTGGGACTGTAATTTCAGGGAGAACAGTGAGAGAGAATGGCATGTTCACTCAGATTGAAGTACGGTTCACTTAGATTTTAAATTTTTTTTGCTAAAACAAAGTTAGAATTATGATTATTTCTATTTGTGTTATAAATGATTTGGTGCATTGGGCACACGTGAACGTGCACATGTGTACACAAACCTGCAGAGCAAGACAAGCTCTTCCTGCAGCTGCTTTCCAATTAGACAAAGTAGGAGATGGTGTGCGGCCAGCTGTCGAGCACTAGCAAGAGTAGAAACTAGGGCATCAGAGTGGCAGGCTAGCTCTACTATGTCCCTGGCTAAATCAGCTAATGGTTAGGAAGAGCAGCTCCAGCCGAACCAGCTCTGCTCTGAGTCCTTGGCTATTTAGTTATTCCTTTGAAGGATCTCCATTGGGCCTCATTGCTGTGGGCAATGATGGTGGATGCAGGCTTGTTCTCTCACTTGTATCCAGGTGAACAGAACTGTGGTCATGTTGGAGAAAGCAGGTGTGTGATGGTAAGTGAGGATGCTCTGAATTTCAAAGGAACACGCAAAGAAAGCTGGCCTGAATGGCTCAGATGCTGTGGCTTCCATCCTTCCTGAATATAAAGTCTGTCTTCTGGTGGCTCCAGTGTTTGTTTTTGTTATTTCCTCTAAGATTTTTTTAGATAGCTATTCAGCGTGGTTTTATATAACTTTCCATAGGAAATGTTGTCATTTGCGGCAGTTTTGATCTCATTTGCCAGTGAGGCGTTTTTATTTAGCACAACAAACGTTGATTCTTAGCTGCTTTTAGTACCGAGAGTCTTTGCCATAGAGGTTGGGTGGCTTTTGGTCTAATGTAATTTTTGGTTTGCGGTATTGTGATCTTTTTAGGGGAGGTTGCTAGTTTTGGCAGTTGCTTTTCCATCCATTGTTTATTGATGTCATATTTTCTAAATGAACAATGTTGTAATCGCTAAGAGGCATTAACTTACCAAGAGAATTGCTCTTGAGGTGGGTGCATAGGCAGCAGCTATTCCAAAAGCAACCAGAGCCAGTGTTTACTGCTGTCTTGAGAGTCATACCACTGCTGTGCTCTTAGCTTTCCTTGTGTCCTGAACCCTTACGGTACTTGTGATGAATATGAGAGCTGCCTAAAAAAAAAAACCCTAAAGAAAAAAACCTTACAAATGCAGAATTTCAATGAAAAATGAAATGAATTTCAATGAAAAATGATATCTTTGTTAAAATACAGTGTTAGGATTTTGTTGGGTTTGTCTTTTGTTTTCTAATGTGGGGTCATGGCTGCACCGACAAAAGCATTTTTGTGAATCTTACCTTGCTGTAAAATTGAGGCAATGACTGTGTCCATAGTACTCGTGGATCAGCCAGTAATTTACAATGCATCTATTTTACTAGTAATGAAAATAAATCTGGAACAGCGTCTTCTGGAGCCCCATTGAATTGTTGTAATGAGTTAAATGTGTACTAAAATAGTTTCTGTGATCACTCTTTCCTGCTTCTTTGTTAATGAGGAGCTGAAGAACGTGTAGACCCAGGCAGAGTACTGAGACAACTGTGCTTTGAGGCTGCTGGGGACCCTAGAGCGAAGGGCTCTGCTGGCTCCGCATAGGTACTGCTAACCGAACAGGCAGCTGTGGTTACCTTTGAATAGGGTGCAAGAACAAGGCTTGTGTAGAGGATCCTTCCTCTGGATACACTTCCAGTGCTGGCAGTCAGTTGTTTATAATTGGAATTGTTAATATTTGAGTTGTTAATGTGATTATACTTGATATCCATTCTGGCTATGTTCACTGTGGCACTGGACCAGCAGTAGTATCCTGGCTTTCTGCATAGGCATGCTGACATGCATCAGCCATCTGGTAGCTGGTAATGGATCTCTAGGTGGAAACCAGCTCCTTTTGAGGACCAGGCAGTGCTGACTCTACAGGCTTCCCTAGGGAATGGGAGTGCTGGTCAGTGCTGGCTTCTCACACCCTGTGCTTGACATACCTGCTAATAGCTCCAGTGACAGCATCGTCATCAGTCCATGCCCAGATGTAGCCTATAAGTGGTGTGCTATGACCAGAGTATTAGGATGTGGGTGCTGGAAATGTGGCTATTGCATGGGATGGCAGGCCGGTGTTCTCTGTGCAAAGCTGCAGGATGAGTTCATGGAGAAACACAGAGAGGATGAAGATGCCAAGGTACTCCAGAAAGTTTTCCACTGCTCCCCCCCTCTTTTCTGGTTATGTTTTATGCTCAGACTGTTGCCCTTGCTGGTATCTAGGTAGGTTGTAGATGGCTCTGTATTGGGTTTACTCTAGAAGGTGGAGTTGGTTGCTGATTGCTCGTCGCCTGGGCCCTGCACAGGCATGCTGGCTAGTGCTATGAACCTGCTTCTGTCATCTGGGTTACACGTGCTTAGGAGATGGAAAAGGCAGCCCCTCTGCCCAGTCTGCTCTACTTGGCTCCCTTCCACCTAGTTGCTTTGTGGGTGCCACAGGCCATAGGTGAGCAGAGGAAACTCATCCCTTGGGAACT
Organism: Harpia harpyja; assembly: GCF_026419915.1. NCBI lineage: Eukaryota > Metazoa > Chordata > Aves > Accipitriformes > Accipitridae > Harpia > Harpia harpyja. Next base: position 16,752,090 of record NC_068960.1, on the reverse strand, counting down.
CTTCTATGGAAGCTGTCCATGCATGAGGCTTGGCTGTCAGCTCTAGAGAAATCTGTGGATGGTTTGGATGTTTTCGCATCTAATGACCCCACCAAAAGTTCACTCTGGTGATACAGTAGTATTTTATTCCTGCTGCACTCAACACCTGCACTGAGGGTGCTTCTCAGAAGATTATTTAAGCCTCAAGAGGTGCAGAATCCACCACCTCCCTTGTGATAATTGTTAGCTTCCCACAGTGCTACAAGTGTGAGTTTTTGGCTGTGTTTTCACGATTGCTTTAAACTCTGTTGCCTTGAGAACCAGTCCAGTCGTCTGGCTCCAGCTGCTCTTTTTGTTCCTGCTTCTTCCCCTTTCCTTCTGCTGGCACAAGTGTTTGTGGAGCCGTGTGGTGACTTGGATCAGGGAAGGAGCTTGGGCTGAAACAAACCATTTTCTTTGCTGAGCTAATGTGGGTCGGTTCCCAGTGTGGATCACCCAACAGCTGCGGGGATGCTCATGCCAGCACGAGGTGGAGGGCTGGGGGCACTGCTTTTTCTGTTGGCTTGCATCTCTTTCAAGTGGCCATGACTTCTTTATAGCTTGAATTTTGAGCGTTGGCTTCTGTGTCCTTGTAACTGTTCTGCCTTTGTGTGCTGCAACAAAAGGACCTTGAAGGTCAGAGTCTGTTGCCTGTGTGAGTGTTCGCAGGTTGCAGTTGGGGGGCATCTTTTAACCTGTATTTGGAGAAGTTCAACTACAGATCTGGGGACTAACAGGAATTGGAAGAGTTTTTTGAGCTCCCTGTTTTTCCTCTCTCTTCTGTGTGAGGGCACCAGACCTGGATACCCTTCAGGTCCTGTGTGAAGCTGCTTTGAAAGCTTTTAATACTGGTGTTCCAGTAGGAGCTCATTTATGGTTGATTTCCATCATGACCCGCATCTTTTTCTGAAAATCAAGAAAATCAGTTGCTCAAAGGGACACCAGATCTGCTTTCCTGATCATGGGATATGTTCAGACTTCACTGGCAGATGTTTTTATTACCTCTATTTAAAACCCTGTGCCTTTGTATATAGCTGAACCTTCTCCAAGTTCAGTGGGTCCCAGCTGAAGCTTTGCACTCTTGGTGTGCCTCTTGCATACCAGTATCGTTCTGCAAGGCTTTGCATGAAATCCAAACCCTTGGGTTTTTTCTAATGTAGCTTCCTGTTTCCTGTCTAGGGGTCTGCCTGGCCTCTTTTAAGCCAGGAAGTTTCCACTGGTATTTCTCAGCTAATTAAATTAAGTGGTTCATGGTGAGATTCCTCAGCGTTGCCTTGGTTGCTTGGGTAGCCGCAGAAGTTAAAGACCTTCCCCATAGCATTCACCCCACCTTGGTGGGTTCCTGCTGGCACAGCTCTGTGGTGGTGCTTGCGTGCTGCTTTTCCACGATCTACTTGCATGCTGCTTTTATGGCCACCTGCTCAAGTGTGTAACTCCTGTTCTAGCTCTTTCCAGAGCACTGGTTGAAAAGAAAACTCCCAGGAGGAAGATTGTGTGCCTCTTAATTCACTCTCTACAAGGCGAAGGCCTTTGTTCCATCGGAGCCAGGACAAAGGCTTTTGCTACCCCAGATCCATTTCTTCTATGTTGTACTTCGACATAAAGTTTCAAAGACAGTTTGGGTAGGGACAGGCCTTTCCAGTGTGCCACACTGGCCTGCAGGAAAGCTATGTCTTTTAATAAGAGGTTAGCTGTTCCCCAGCCCTCCTGTCTGGTCCTTCTCCAGAGGAGAGTGCAGGGGCTCAGCGTGCTGCATGCGTGGTGGTGGGGCCAAATGCAGTTCCCTGAGCACTCGTCTGCTAGGCTGGGGATGGAGGACCACTGTTTCACATAAGCAAGGGATAAAGGCTAGGGCTGTACTTTGATGTTGCAGCTAAGCTGGTATCGTGCTGAGCTATCACTGAATAGGCTGGTCCTACCCTTCCTCTCTCAGGTAGCACAGAGCTTATCTGAAATCGTCTGAGCCTCTTCAGGATGCCAGATCAACAGGAAATAATTTACTAGGGTTAGTTTTGTGCTGATAAAACACCTTGAAGTGGCTCACTGGAGTAAGGCAAGACTGCTTTTTGGACAGCAGCTAGCTGTCAGATTGGCTTGCTTGCAAGTAGAAGGCAGGGCCTTGGGGAGCTGTTGCCTGTGTGATTTGGTGCAGGCTGTTGTAGGCAGCATCAGTCTCTACCAGCACCCAAGCAGAGCTTGTGCGTGGCAGAGGGCGGCGAGAGGGGCAGTGGGTAGTGTGTGGGAATGGTAGTCCTGCCAGATCCCTGCTGTGCAGGGCTAAAAGGGCAGTGTGTCTGCCTAGCTCACTGCCAGGCTTGTGCTCAGAGGTGCCTGGATTACTCAGACCCCAGCTTCTGCTTGGCAGCCTGTGGGTCTGCAAAGCCTTACGGCATCTCCTCTGAGCTCGGCAGTGATGGTCAGGAAAGCAGGAGAGAGCCCTCCACAGGGCCGCTGCCAGGGCAGTGCCGATGGCCTTGTTTCATTTCCAAGGTAGTTTCTTGGGGTGGGACATGGTGGTGGTCTCAACCGAAGCCTGGGTGTTGCTGTGCCCTTGGCAGCTTTCCCCAAGAGTGCAGGGTCACAGGCCTGTTCCACCTTCCCTGTCCCTGCCTGCCCTCAGTCCCTCCATCTGGCTTGTTTTAAAGGTCTGGCTCGTGCGTGGTATTTGAGATATTATTCGTAACTTGTTGGGTCTGATCCATGCTAGATGGTTTAATGGCAGCCACGAGACTGAAACCCCACTGCTCCTCTTCTCCTTGGACTTCCTGCCTTTTCCCTGCTGTGCCAGCAGAAATCCTCCTGGAGAGAGAGGCACAGCCAGCAGCCTGCTGTCTCCCCTGGCTTGCTCTGTCTGGAGAACACGTTTAGGATCCTGGTTTCTTTGGTGTCTCTCCACCTGGATGCCTTCTGGTGTGCCTCAACCAGAATAGCTGCATGGGTAGACCCCTTCAGGTACGCGGGACTTGCCTGGGACTGCATAGCAGGCACTGCAAATACAGCCTTTGCAGTGATGGAGATTTGAAAAATGGAGGAAAACAGCTGGAGGCTGACCATGGACGTGGTGATTGGATTGCAGTGGAATAGCCCCAGTGTCTGTTACCTCCTGGGGGTGTCTGTAAGAACACGCACACACTGTGCTAGAGAGGAGCAGTGTTGTCAGAAAAAGCAGATGATGTGTGTTTGTGTGGGAGGGTTGAATGAAGTTGTTTTTTTGTTTTGTTTTTTTCATTTGGAATGTTTTTTTGGGAAAAAAAAAAGCTTTATTTTAAATGAGAATACTGGTAAAATGGAAATTTTGGAAGAAAAAAATCAACATGGGCATAGCTTCAGTTGTCTCTTTAAATGGAAGGATGGTCTGTCTTTGAAATGACTATGCAAATCCCTGAATGTATTTGAGATGCCTGTCAGTTTTAGGAGCATTCTGAGGCTTCTGTACAAGGCTTTTCCTTCTCTCTTTGGGTCAGTGGATTTCATTAAGCAGCTTTTCTTGATCATGTGCCAACTTTGGAATTTAACGTGCTCTCTCTCTTTCTTAGCCTGACCCACAGCACAGTGGATTTGGCTTTTGTTCTGGTACTGTGACCTTGTTTTGGCATGGAGCTTTTGAAGATGACTTTCCCAGGGTATCTGCAATATACAAGTTTTTTATTTTGTTTGTTTATTTTAATTGAAATGGACTTTATTAATCATTTTTGTGCTGCTACCACAGTTCTACACGCAGCTGATCAGTTAGAAGAAGCTAGATTTACAAATGCTGTGCGTTCAGCCCGTGTGCTGGAGAAGAGTTTGTATTTCCAGATTCTTCAGTTTTGTGATGCTGAGGGAACAGCTTCTGAGCTGACTGAGCAGTGCAGGTGGTAGCACCAGGACTGGGACTGTGCCAGCACTGAGAAGAGAAGTCCAGGCAGGTATTGGGCCATTCCACCTTTTTCCAGTCTCTTCAGACAGTCTCCTTACCCACGTCTCCAATGGCTCTTACATGGGTTTGGTAACAATGGAGACCTCTCCCGATGCCACCTGTTGGAATCGCTATCCTGACAGTTTACAAAAGTTGAGTGTCCAGCCCCAATGACAGTTCACAAAAGCTTGAAAGCATGAACATTTCCACTTACCCAGGATGAAGATATTTAGCTGATGTCTAGGTTGGTGGAGCATTTTCTGGAATTTGGGAGACACTGCAAACCACAAGCACAGGCGAGATGTCTGGAACGGCTCCTGTCCAAGGACTGAGCAGCTGGATGTGGATCCCGCTGTGTTTGTGGGAAGAGAGGATAGTAGGAAGGACATGGAAGAGATCTGTAGAGTCAGGATTGGCATGGAGAAGGAGGATAGGGAAAAGCTGTTCACTCTTCTAGCCCAAGAACTACAGGGCATCAAGTAAACCCAGGAAGTGGCAGGTTCAGAGACAAACTGAAGAACATGGCTTGTGACACAGCATGTGTTTCAGCTGTGGAACTCTTTGTCATGTGCAGTTACAAATACAAAAAGTTTGCTTGGATTAAAAAATGAGTTGGATAAATTCTGGAAGAAAAATCATTAAATGGATATGGAGATGGATGCAGACCCATTAAATGCAAAGACATCTCTGGCACAAGAAGCCTGTGAGTTATTCATAGCACATGCCATGGCTCTGTCCAGGGAGATATGACTGTTGAGTGATACTGTACTCTGTACATCCTCTGTTGGAAATGAGATACTGGCTTTAGATGGACATTTGGCCTGACCTTGCATGGCTGTGCTGTGTATGTTCCTATCCTGCTGCTGTCAGTGACCTCTTGAAAACCCTTGTTAGGACAGTACTGAGAAACTGGGATTGAGAATATGGGACTGCTCAAATGAAATATGCTCAATGCAATCGACTTTGAAACAAAGCCCATTGGCCCGATCAAATATGTGGACGCTGTATCCAGAAACACTAACCCCTAAGGTGTTAGTGTGAAACTCAGCATGTGCTTTTAGTGTAGTGCTGCGACAGAAATCGGTGACTGCAGCACTTTGAGTGAGGACCAGGTGTAATAAGGGGTGTCACCTACCTTGCAAAGACTATGTTCAACCATCCAGCTGTACATCTACGTACACTAGTCTATACATCTATGTATACAGCTGGATCCACATTCAGTCTCACTGTTAACTTCCTGGAGACCTGCCTCTTGTGTCCATACCCCAGTCTCTTCTGTGCCCTGGGTAAGAGGCAGTTGGCTGACTTGTGCTGTGGCTGTGTATTCACAGCGTGCAGAGAGAGAATCAGGCCCTGCTAGGGCAAGTGCTGCAAGTTTCATATTATGTCTTTGTAAGGTTTGTTCTTGACCACTCCAAATGCACACACGTAGTGGGGAATGCTGAACAGCTCTGCCTTCACTGCACTCTTATTGGGAAATGAACATTTTTGTAAGTAAAAAAGGTCAAACTGATAGAAGAAATTGCAGACGGTTTGCAGTCACCCTTGAAACTCACCTGGTTTTTAAATACTGAGTGCACTTACACAATTATATATGCATTTTGGTGCTTTGCTATTTAAAGAACTCTTTAACTGCTGAAGCTGGGAGAAAGCAGTCCATTGCTCTGTCAGCTATGTGAATTTCATCTTGAGATCTTCTTGCCTAAAGTACAAAGTTGAGTCAACTTTGGGGATACTCACAAGGCCACGGGCTTGACCCCATGATTGTGCATGCTCTGTTCTGTTCTTCTTGTGTGGCGTGTGTGCACACTGCTGGAAATCCCCATGCACTAGTCTGCAAGGGTTGCAGTGAAGCCAGTGTGATGGATACATGGACATCCCTGTCTGTGGCAATTTAGGAAGGGGGACTGAAAACAGATTTCATTGGAAAATCTTTCGCGGAGTGCAGCATTGTTGCAGCAGCTTTTGGGCAATACAGGAGTGATTCATGCACTGCTTTCCTGGCTTGGCCTCACTGTTTGATAAAGCTGCAAATCTTACATGTTTGTATGCTTTACATCCAAAGCACCTGCTCACAAAGGCAGCTCTGTAGGTGGACAGGAAGGAAGCTGAGTGATGTTTGCTCATTGAAGAGATGCTGGAAAAAGAAGCATTGCTAGTTCAGAGGCTCTGAATTTGCCCTTGAAGGCACAGAGAGGAGGGTCTTGATTTGTGCCATGAGGGGCATGTGTGAAATAAGTTGTGTTTGGTCATGCCAGAGTGGTGGCTCTGTACCTCTTGGCTGGTCTCTGATTAGAGCATCTCATGAAGATATGTGTTAGTGATCCTCATGGGTAAATGCTGGAGCTCTTTGCATTACATCAAGGGAGTTTTTCAGATATGAGAAATCTGCTTTGTTTTCTGACCTCACAATGAAGACAAATTTGCCCATTCTGTATGCAAGACTGAAAGCTGTCTTGTAGTGATTTACCCTTACCAAGAACAGGCGGGAGTTCCCCTAATACTCTCAGTATTCTCATCTTATAGGAAGTTAGAACAGATGCATTTAGTCATCCCTGTGGCTAGGGGTGGAGGGAAGGAAGGAATTGTGCCCCTGTAATGTACAGCACTGCGTCTGTGCACACAGGACCGTGGTGCATGTAGAAAGGGCATGTCTGTACAGGCTAGCTCATGAATTCCCAGACTTTTGGGGGCCTGTGGTATTTGCTGAAACCCAACCTTCATCCACCTACAGCTGAGTCCTCTCTTTCTGTCATTCCGGCTCAGCTGAGCATGGCGCTCCTGGCAGCCAGCCCAGCTTGCGCGACTGAGCTAGCAGCTGGTCTTCAGCTCATTTTAGATGAGATTCTCTTCTAACCCAATCCAGATCATCCCCCCCTCCCTTTTGCTGACCTATTTCCCCCCCCGCCATGTATCTTTTGCAATGGTAAGCTTCACTGTTTGGGTAGCTTCCTTTCCAGAGCAGCTGCAGTGAGCTGTGGGAATATGGTGGAAATGTCGTGAAAAGCAGCGCGTGTTTCAGAGAACCAGTCCCTAATTTAGGTTGGGAGGGACCTTCACAGGTTGTCTGGCTCAGCTGCTGTGCAAGGCAGGGGTAATTCAGGCTGCTCAGGGCCTCATTTAGTTGAGTGCCAAATGTCTTGTAGGATGGAGGTCCCTCTGCCTCTGGTCCTGTCCTAGGACTTGGATAATCTCAAGGAAGAATCCTTGCATAATAAACTCATTGTGCATTTAAAATAAATTGACTGTGTTAACATTGTGAGTGCACTGAGTTTTAATCCAAACGGAGAGCTTTTCTCCTACTCTCTTTCAAATCATGTGTGCCTGCTAAATTAACTGGATGCTTATTCCATCTGTCCACCATGGTGGGGGAAGAGGCTGGGACTTTTTTTTTTTTTGGGGGGGGGCGGTATTTGTTTGTTTGGTTGGTTTTTTTTGTCCCTTATGGGGCCTGTGGCCTAGGACAATGCAAGGAGGGAGCTGAGAGGGAATGGATCAGTTTTCCCATTCAGCACACATACTTACCACTGCTAGCTTGTGGTTGTGTGTGTGCTAGGAGAGGAAGAAATATGGGCTTGTAGAATAACTTAGGCTGGAAGGTACTTGTGGAGGTATCTGAGCTGATCTCCCTCCAATGAAATCTATTTTCTTAATTGTTTCTCTGAGCATGCACAGCAAAGTTGGTGCTCTGCCAGCCCAAAAGAGTCACAGGGTCCCTGTCCTACTGCATGCAACCTAAACAGGAGGAGAAAGCTGCAGTATAGTAGAGTAGGCAAGACGACAGTGAGTCACTCTGGTTACTTCAGCATTTTGGTAACACAGTGGTTTTTATTTAAATACCATATCATTATTATTTATGTATGAAAACCACTCTTAGTTCAGGATTAGTGCCAGTTCTCTAATGTTCATACTATACTTGTATTACTCTGTGCACTATCTTGTGTTTCTAGAAAATTACTACATCTAAAAGAGATTAGAACCAGCAATGAGAAATGGCCACTTGCTAATTGCTAAGTAGTAAAGTAGGAAAGTGTGGTGCTTGGCTTTGGGTGGGCAAGGGTGCCTGTGTGAGTCACAAGCTGTTTTTAGAGGGAGGTCAGTGGCTTTTGGTACTGCAGTTAGCTGGTTGGATGGGATCCAGATCTCATTAAGATTTAATTCATGACTGGTTCTTGAGGAATCTGGATCTCACAGTAGTCTCAGCAAAAATCTTAATGGGAGGTGACTCTCCAACTTGTGACTGTGGTCTCTGGCACCTGGCTTGAGGTCCTGTGGGCCTTAGAAATGCCCCATGTCCTCCAAGTGCCTGGTCCTGGCTGACCAGCATGGACACAAGCTGTGACACCGGAACCCTCACGAGGCACTTTGGGAAGTCGTCCAACGTGGGGCTTGGGTCCCATCAGTCACAGCCTGGAGGAGGGTGCTCTGCTCGGCCCTGCCGGCATGTACCGTGTCAGGGATGAGACTGGCCCCCTCCTGACTGTGATTTCTTCCCTCTCCTAGGTCTGAGGACAAACGTGGGACGATGTCGGAGGCACGACATGACAGCACGAGCAGTTTACAGCGGAAGAAGCCACCATGGTTAAAACTGGACATCCCGGTGCCGGTGCCCATGTCGGTGCCAGAAGAGCCCCAGCCTGTGCAGGTACAGAGGCTGGGGGCAGGAGGGAGGGTCTGCGGAGCCATGGAGGGGGTGTGCAGAGCCCCACTGCGCTGAGAGCCTGCCTGTGCCTGTGGTCTCCGGCAGTCCTGGCTGAGAGAAAGGCAGCGTGTGATGGCAGGTCACGAGGCCACGTGAGAAGGGGCAGAGCCATTGGGTAAATTTATGATCAGTAATTAACTCCCCCTTGAAGGGGATGTGGGAGGGAAGAGGGTGGGTTGCTGATGTGCTCAGATCAGTGGACGTGACTGTTTGGATGTGGGGATTGTGAAAAGTGTCCTGGCTGGGGGATATGGGAGTGAGGTATTCAAACAAGCATTTCTTAAGGGGACTGGGGGAGTGAAGGGCTCCTAGACAAACATGAGGGCCTGGAAGTGCTGGAGCTTATGCTGAAATGAGCAGGGAATGAGTCTTGACTTAGGAATAGCCAAGATAATGACAGGCTCTCATCAGTAACAGCAGAGAAAGAACAGTTACTGGCAACACAAAGCTGTTACCGGCATGAGGAACATAAGAAAATCATGTGGGATGAGAAATAAGTAATATTGAAGAGTGGTGCAGTGGAGATGGGGTGATAGGTTAATAAGAACTGTGCAAAGTATGAGAGTAAAACATCTGTATTTGTGCTGGGAATAGGAAGAACAACAGGAATTTCCGCTACAAGGTGGCAAAAACTCTCATGTAGGGGTGAGACCTGGGTAGGATGATTGCTGGCTGCTCATGTGACCTTACTGCAGGAAGAGAGACTACCTGTGCCAAAGGCAGAGCTGGAGGGTTCTTACTGCCCAGCTCCATGGGTGGGATGCAGTGCCTGGGTTCAGTTGCTTATGTGAAAGAACAGTTTAGCCATCAGAGAAACGGAGGGTTATACAGCTCCCCTGGAGGGGAGTTGAGGACAAGCTTGTCTTAAGAGGGAACTAATGTTGTGCTCGGAATAGCAAGGACTGGTCTCTTCGCCATTCCTTGATTCAGGGACTAAAACGCACTTCAGTTATGTGACAGCTTCTGGCAGATAAATCTTGGTCCTGGTCTTCCCGTGGAAGGAAAGCGATCGGGGTTCATTCTGCAGGAATTAGAAGTGGAATGCAGGGTTTTAACAGTGCAGGTTGAAACCTTCCAAATCACTTACTTAAGGCTTTGATGGATGTTCTTTTACCTGAAATCTGTAAATCCAGCTGGGCACCTTCTGGAGAGACACTCTGTACTTATGAAGGAAGCTGGCGGAGGTGATGTTCTCCGGAGATCTGGTGTGCACAGCAGAGGCTGTTGGGATGAGTGCATAATGGGCTCCTTTGCTGTATAACCTGAATATCTGTGCATTGTTTTTACATAAAACATAACAAAAATGTTAAGATTAGTGGAAATTATTAGCTTTCTGGGCTAGAGGGGCTGGAGTAGCAAGTAGTCTTGAGGCAGAGACCATGTCTGACCAAAGAAACAGTTGATCAGACATTTCCTTGCCAGAGGAACAGTCTGCTTAGCCTGCATTTTACAAATGGGAGATGGTGTCTCTGCCAAGCTGATGAGAAATTAATCTGGGGAGGCAGTTGTGTGAGCTGAGAACAGTCTGGTGAGTTGTGTCATATTTGGTAGGTGACATTCAGCCAAGACATGCCAGGAGCTTTCAGATCTGAGCGTATCCAGACAATTAGGTTATGAACAAAGCTGATGTGGCTTTCCCAGCTTGCTTAGCCTGCACCAGGCAGCAGCTACAGCACAGACCTACCCACAGCTCTCGCAGGCTTTAAATGCAGATTCAGAGTCACTTATGAAGCCAATCTCACTTACTGTGCTTCTGTTCACCTTGTGGAGTGGTCTAGCATTGTGTGATCTGGGTTCCTTCTGGCTAGAAAATAGCTAGAAGGATATATTGCAGGAACTCATGTAATACACCCCATCTACAAATGGACATCAGTCCATGGGCCAGGCTAGAGCTAGTCTGAACTGAAATTCACTGCAACATGCAGATGCTGTGTCCTTGATACTAACTGTTCTGTTCTGCAGAGCCATTCCTCCCTAACATGAACACAGTCCTTGTTAGCCTGATTTTGCTGCACAATTGCACGTACCCAGCTTGTGGTTGGGGTGTTGGGTGGCTGTTGAATTGGTAACTAAATGTTTTGCAACCTGACTGGCCTTGTAGAGCATCACTCTGAGAACACTTACTCCCACTCTGAGAACACTGACTGCCTTTTCTTCACAGCCAACGAGACGTCAGGCCTTTCTGCGAAGTGTGAGCATGCCTGCCGACAACACCCGTGTGCCCTCCCTGCCTAACGAAGTGAGGAGACCGGTGCTACAACGACAGACCTCAATCACCCAGACCATCAAGAGGTGAGACACTGAGTTCATGGAGCCTGCTTTGGTGGATTCTGCCATCCATTGCCATCCTTTATTTGTGGATTTATGGTCCTCTGTTTGTTCCATTGCCTGGCACTTAAGTGGCATGCTATCACAGCAGGATTAGGTTGTCTCCTTTGTTATTTATGATGAGGTTGTGGAAGAGGGTGGGTGCAGATAGGTCCCCAATATATAAGCCCAGTAGTGCTATGTAGCCTGTCTTTAGTAAGTGAGGAGACAAGTCCTCGGAGGAATGTTGTGGTGATCAGGACAATGAATGATTCTTGCCACTTAGAGACAAATTTTAACTGCCCCCATGCCCCAGGGAGCTGGCTGTTTCTGAGTAACAGGATGCCTCAAGCCCTGATGTTTAGCTGAGACTGCATGATGTGGTGTGCTGGGCTTGCTTTGATGCGGTATCTGAGAGCATATGATTGCTGTGGGAGGCAGAAGCCTATCCTGAGCGGTCTAGGGCTCTCAGCAGCTTGGCTTCTAGCACTAGCTCATTGGCAGGTCCTTGAGATAGCTATGGGGGGGTGATGGAGAGTAGGGAGAGGCTGCTCTGGTCCTGTCCCCCACACCTGCACAGAGGGTTATAATTTGTCCCCACAACCCGGGGGTCTCTAAGACCCGGCCTCACAGCTGGGTGCTCTTTCTCTCCCTGTGGCAAAGGCTTATCCCGGTTTGTCCAAAGGGAGTGGCTCTTCCAGCTGCTCTCCTGAGATGTCTGGCTTGTATCCCTGGCAGTGTGTCAGGCCTGCCTGGATCCCAGGAGCATCCCTGGAGCTCCACAGGTCAGAGGCACTTTCAACCAGCCAGGCTTCGCCCACTCACGAAGGAGCAACTTTCCAGCTGTGGGAGAGACTGACCTCCCATGCACTATTTTCCTTTGCCTCAGATGTTCCCAGCTGCCTTGGTGGTGAAGCTCTCCTGCAGCAGCTCTCTGTGATCCTGCTTCTTGTGAGGCTGGGAGGGCTAAGCCATGAAGCAGTGTCTGCTCTTTTCAGGGCTATGGGCAGCTTCTGGGCCTCTTCCCTCACGTCCCTGCCCTTGTCCCACTCCTCGCCAGGACAATTAGGCAAGAGCATGTCAAGGATGAGGGAATATCCTGGGAGGGTGCTGCCAAGGCCATGACAAGAAGCATTGTGCAGAAGGACCAGGGTAACCTTCTCCCCCAGAGGTCCTCACAACATGCAGTGTGTGTGTAGGGTGGAGAGGTTGGGGAACTGTGAACCACTTTGGTGCTGGGAGAACAAATTTGCCCCTAGTGCTACTACACTATAAGACAGGGCATATGTACCTACAGTGAGCAAGGAAGGAGTGCTGGACAGTGGTTGTGAAGCTCCCACACACTGAGGGAGATGCTAATGTACTGCCTAGCATTGGGGCAGTGGGCAGATATATGTGGCTGTTGCACCAACAGACACTGTGACATGTCTTCCTCTTGCCTGCCCAGGCTGTAATGGAAGTGCTGGGGCTCAGGTTGGTGGCTGTGTCCCTGCCCGTGCTTGATGGTCTGTGTAGGCATTTTGTACCCTGGGAGTACATGTGGTCCCACAGGGAGTGGCCCAGAGGTGCACAAATGGTTTTGGAAGTCCTGGGAGTCTCCTGCTCAGAGTATGTATGTGGGGGGTTCAATGCTATTGCAGTGCTGAGTTGTTTCACGCAGGTTATTGTGCAGCACAGGGGATGGCTAAGCATCTTCCTCCTGGAGGACTTGCAGCTTGTGGGCAACTTCTACAGAGTGTTGTGGGATGTGGGTAGGAGAGCAGGTGCAGCAATGGGAAGGACTTTCCAACGGGCAGAACTGCAGGAAATGCACATGTGACATGACACTAGCAATGAAAGCATGAAATAAGTGGATCAGAAACAAGGACAGGGAACTGGAAAGTACCAAGGAAAGGCCTAAAAACTGCTCTGTTTAGCAGAGCTAGGTATGCAGTGGTGAATTGCAGACCATGCATCCATCAAGGTGTCTTGGGGATTTGTTTTGTGAGTCCAGGGAGGCTGACTGCCAGGTTTTCTGCTTAACACAGCCTCCAGGATGCACAGAATGTGAAACTGTTCTGGCAGCAGGACTCCACACCATCCTGTTCCCTGGGGCTTGGAGGGTGCAGATCAAATGTGAGCCTAAGGTCGAGCTTGTGTGGTCCAGAACATGGCATGAGAGTGGTTCATGTGCCTTAGTATAGACATCTAACACCACTTGCAGTCTCCCGGGGTGTCCGAGATGTCTATGCAAGGCAGCAGATGTGGCACAGATAGACTGGTGGACCAGGCAAGATCCTGCCAGGGTCCACCAGAACGGGCCCAGGGCACTTCCAGTGGCATCAGACACCTGTATCTAAGCGGATCATATCTTGGCCTGCTGACACCTCCATGGTTTCACACTCTGGTGTCCAAAGCCAGCCAGTGGGATCTGTAGCTGGGCACCTGGGCAGAAGAAGGCAGATCACAGAGGTCTGGGGTTGAGGGGGATTGCAGTATCCCTGGTGTCTTCAAGAGCAATGGGAGACGTACGTCAGAGGTGCAGATGCACCAAAAGGGTTCAGCAGCCTCCTGGGTTCAAAGATGGTGTTGTGTGGCTTGAGTTTGGTTGGTTGTCTTAGGTCATGCTCTCAACTGGAGGCCACTGTCATGTGCAGTGTGGCACAACTGCTGCTGATGGGACTATGGAAGGAGATGGGGAGGCGTTGGATGCAGGTCGCTGCTCCCTTCCACAGCCCTGCAGGCTCCTTCCCTTCAGCTCTCTTTTCTTTGCAGCAGACAGGTACGGTTTCAAAGGAGTCACACCCTGCCTGTTCATGGGCACCGGGTGGGCAGGAGTTCCCTGAGAAAGCGGCAGTCCCTGCCCCGATCGTTTTTCAGGTACTGGTAGCACTGTGTGAAACCCACCCCTGCATGTGTGTGCAAGGGCTGTTGTGAACTGCACAGATTCTGGCTGTTGCTGGGACCACATTGCCTTCCCAGGGCTGGCCAGGAGGCTTACAAACAGGCAGGAGTGAGAAAGTTCATGTGTGCTTCTAACAAAAACCAATTGTCACTCCTACTAAATGTGTAGGCAGCTGTCAATAAGTAGCATGGACTAACAAGCTGTCCACCCACCAGCCTCACTCCCTCCTGCCTTTCCTAACAAGCTGTCAACCTCCTGGTGTTCACCGTAGCTGTAGTATCTCCCCAGGGCAGCCATAGCGCAGCCTGCCTTTGCTAGCATCAATGCAACATGTGGCATATGCATATGTTGGCCCCAAAGCCTCCTTGGGGCAGAAGGGGAAGGAGAGGAAGCAGCACTGAACAGATGCTAGTCATGTTGGTCCAGATGCGGCTCAGAAGCTGGTGAATGGAAGCATCCATTCTTACCCTGTTGACATCATGGCTTTTTCTAATCCAAATGTGACTGTCTTCTTTTTGAGGTGGAGGTCTTCGTTTACTTAGCACCAACGAGATGAGCCACTCCGGGAGTCCAGGGCACAATAGCCCATTGACCACCACCCCAAGATTGGAGCTCAGTAATCTTTTTTAAATCAGGCAGACAATGTGACTTTGTGCGTGGCAGGGACTGGACCTAATGCCCAGGAGTCCATTCCTGTCCTACCTTCCTCACTGCTACCCTTGGCCAGATGCCATTCTGGCACTGTGTCCACCTTTGGTGACTGCTTGTGTTTGGTCTTGGGCTTTCAGGGCTGGTTAGCTCAGCACGATAGAAGAGCTAGAGCTGACCTCTGATGTTGGTTCGTTCCTTGTTACAGTGCTCCAGGGAGTCTGTAGGATGTGATGGGGCTCCCCAGCTGGACAGGGGCATTCAGCATCTTCCCAGGGCGCTCCCAATACCCTAAACTCTGTAGTTAGCTCTCCTGGACTATCTTGACTGTGATCAGAGAGTAGGACAGCTCTTTACCCTGGCCCTGGACCAGTAGTGGTCTCTGGCAGTTCAGGAGTGGTCCTCACAGTGCAAAACAGCTGTGGTGGTGCTTGTCCTTCCAGGCTAGCGGGAGCACAGTTTGAGGGCTCTGAGGTGCTGCTGTTGGCGCAATGGGCCATTCATCAGCAGGCTCATATGGGCACAAACGACCCTCAGTCCTTTCCCTTTGAGGAGCAGCCCCATGTACGGGCTTGTCACCCAAGGTCACCTTGGTGTTGAAATATTGGTTATGGCAGTCTATGAGAAGCCCTCTGAGTTGTAAGACTGTTTTGTGGTGTGTGTTGTGCCTGTGCATCTGCACAGCCAGAGCATTACCCCTGTGCTATAGGCTTGGGTTTGGGTCTGTCAGGCCAGGTGCTGACCCTAGGCCCTTCTGCTCTGAATGGAGACAAAGATTGCTCTGACAAGATATGGGTCTGTGGGAGCAGAGCAGTGCTCTGAGACATGCACGTAGACCTGTCTCTGAGATCTGGCTCCTGTTGACTTGCTGGAGGCATTTGGAGACATTTGGGTCAGTGAGGTTAGGTGAGATCTAGCAATGGCCTACGTGACCTCACGCCTACTGAAAGATCTGTTCTGGATCATTGGGAAACGGGGAAGGCTGAGGGCAATGAGTGGTGGTTTGCATCTGGAAGTTTTAGCTGGAAAGGCTGTGGGTTTCAAATTCACATCTTTTTACATGGTGGCAGGACACCTTCACCTGTTGGTTGATGTATTTTTGCTTGGTAGGGTGCAAAACACAGGACTAGTTTCCTGTCTCCAATGCACTGACGCAGTTCCCCTGTGTGACCTAATTCTAGATTTAACCCAGCCTTTACTTCAGTGTATGTTTTAATACTCCCTTTGTGGTGTGTTAGGTCTTGCTTCTCAGCAGCTGGAAATCCTGCCCCTGAGCAGGGGTCTCAGGCCAGGGTATTGGGTTTGGCTTGGAAGGACTTTCAGGTTTCAGCACCTGGCCAGACAACTGTAGGCTGACACAGCTTGTTATCTTCTGAGGAAGGATTAACCAGAGTGGGAAAGGCTTGGCAGGGCTGCAGTGATCTTTGTAGGTTTAGGGTACCAGCTGTCCTGCAGTATTTGAAGTAGGTTGTTAGTCTGACTTACCCTGATCCCTGTCCACCTTCCTTGGGATTTTGCTTCTGATCCACTGCACTTCTGTGACAGCAGCCACTTGGCAGCAAACCTACCTCATGGCTGCAACGTTGAGCTCCTACTTCTGCAACCAGCAGCTTAGAACTGTGTGTGTCTGTGTTAGCAGAGATGAGGACCACAGCAAACATTTGCCATTAATGTTACCTTTGAGGAGTATAGAAATCCTGCAGCATGAGATGGAGAAGTTAGGGGTATCCTGGGAGTGTGGGTGGAGGCTGGGAGAGAACAGTGAATTCTGGTGGCTCCTGGGAGAAGCTACAGAACCATAAAACAGTACAGTCCCACAATGGGGACCTAGAGCTGGCCTGAAGATGGTAAGTGTTTTCAATAGGTGGTTTTTAAAGAAAAAACGAAACCTTTCACCAAGTTCTTTTCTGTATTTCTGTCCCATCTACTTTTCTTTGTTTTTAGAAAAACTCAGAACAAACTGTCCTTTACACACAGTGAAATCTCTGCTGTCATTTTTCTTCTGTCTGAGATAGAATGCTGTTGATGGTTGAACATTTCTGGCCAGCATCTGTCAGGTTGCTAAAACCAGCTGAGGACAGACTGCAAGATGCTCGTGGGGAAGAGTTCTGCCTGCCTTTGAATTGGGGTGGGCTGGCAGTGACCACCAGGGGTTTTGTCTTTTCATGTGTGTAGTCCAAGCAAACATAATGCTTCTTTGCTCTTGTATGCTGGCATCTTTCAGAGGAACAGCAGATTGGTTTGGAGTGAGCAAAGACAGTGACGCTACTCAGAAATGGCAGAGAAAGAGCCTCCGCCACTGCAGCCTGCGCTATGGGAAGCTGAAACCTCAGGTCATCCGGGAAATGGACTTGCCCAGTCAGGACAATATTTCTCTAACAAGCACAGAGACTCCTCCTCCACTCTATGTTGGTCCCTGCCAGCTGGGCATGCAAAAGGTGAGTAACCTGGGACAGAGTCAAGGGCATTGTGAGTTTCCTGCACAGTGTCTTTACCACTTTGGCAGCTGTGACCTATCTGCGAGCTTAGTTCTGCCTGAACATGTCTGGGCTCTGTGCTCAGACACTTCTCAAGTCTCAGATACAGTTTGGCAGACTCTCTCATGGTCTCGTTGGCTGAGATCTCTCAGCTGTTTCAGTGATAGGTTCAGAGCTGTGTTTGTCATGTTGTGACTATGGTGGTGACTAGATGCGTGCAGTGTGTCCAAGAGCTCTCAGCTTGGGCTTTTTGCTGCCATTTTGCAAGGACAAAATTCTGTTGTACACAGAGTGGCCAGTATCCTGGACCCAAATATACAGTAACAGGCTTGGTATCGCTCAGGACGCTTGCCTAGTGGATCCTTGTCCCAAGCAGAATGCAGACAGTAGCACAGCTACTGGTTATGTTTTAGGACTTTGAAAAGTGTCTCTTGCATCAGCGGTACTACAGCTCTGCTCATGGTTCCTCAGAAATGGTTTTGAGCGCCTGCACAGGGCATCTGGTCGCCCCCTACTTGCAACCTTCAAGTGTGACCCCAGGGGAAAAGACCCAGTCAAGCACATCCAGTTACCAGCACTTCAGAACTAACCCACAATATCCCAGCTCTTCCCTTTGCTCCGTTCAGCTATAGTAATTGATATGGTTGATTACTGTGCATTAGTGAGCACCACTGCAACCTGCGCAAGTGGGGAAACAAATTCCTTCCAAAGTAGGTTAGTCTGTGACCTGAAACCTGGCTGCATCACTGAAGCAGAGGAGAATATTGTGCATCTTTCAATCAAGTTTCACCTTGTGCTCTTTCCTGTTTTCTTACTAGCTGAAGTATCTTGCAGTTTGTCTTTGGTCACAGGAGACTCAGAAATACTGTTGGGCTCTATGTGGGCTACATGAAATCAGAACATGGTATCAGTAGGTGTAAGCCCATAAAGCTTCCTGTTGAGTGTGCAACTGTGGATTAAAAAAAGCTTGTAAAACATTAGGATAAAGCACAGAAGTCTTATGGAAACCACAGCTGTGATGATGTAAGGACGGAGGCAAGGTTTGTAGCTGAAGGCAATATTTTCATTAGGTTGATTCGTATGTTTGAAAGAAGTGAGAGCTTTGGCCTGAAGAGTCCCAAAGAAGGGCTTGCAGCTCCCGGAAGCTTGTCTGCTTATTCCAGCTGTTATAACTTAATTAATGGAAGTGGATGTAAATACACAGTTAAGCTTCAACAGGATACTGTTAAGTCCTGGGCTGTCCAGTATCAGAGAGGAAACTAGCTGGAGAAAGAGAATGGCTGTTTTCAGGGATTTCTCAAACTCCTGTTCAGACAGCACATTCTCTGACTGTAGAGCTCACTGGTACAGGAAATGAATGAAACCAAGAGTTTAGGAAGGGCTGAAGGAGCTTTGGAGTCTGCTGTGAACATCAGGAACATTCTGGGTGAAAATAGTCAATACCAACAAAACAGAAAGAAGAAAAAAGAAAAAAAAAAGGGGGGGGGAGGGGGAGAGAGAGGTTTGAGGACTTAGGTTTGAGGCTTACAACTAGGGCTTAGCTTGCAACAGGTATCTCCTGTTGGAGGTATTCCTTATCTCCCTATTGTAGAATTGCTTGTTGGTCCATCCTGCCTGGTTCTTGGTCAATCCCAGGAGCCAGACCACTGTCATGGTCTCAAGATGTTTGCCTGGAGGGAGGAGGGCTTGGTACGGAAGGGTTTGGGGGTGAATGGACTGACGGGCTTCTTCTCTTGGCAGATCATAGACCCCTTGGCCCGTGGCCGAGCTTTCCGTATGGCTGATGACAATGATGGCTGCAGCATCCCACACACGCCGATCACACCAGGGGCCACATCACTCTGCTCCTTCACCAGCTCACGCTCAGGGTTCAATCGCCTCCCACGACGGCGGAAACGGGAGTCTGTTGCCAAAATGAGTTTCCGAGCAGCTGCAGCTTTGGTGAAGGTACTGTCTGTGGGAGGGCAGGGACTAGTCTGGCAGCAGGATGGGGCTCTGCCCTGAAAGAAGGGTGAGAGGGAAGGAGCTGCTGAGCAGAGAGGATGGGGAGAACAGTGGTGGAGGGGAAGAAACCAAGCCATCTCCTGTTCCATTTCAGCCATGTGTCTAGGAGGCAGGATTTGCAAGAAACGGGGATGATGGCTAGGTTTTGGTACAATTCTTGCTTCCCTTTTATTGGCCTAGGGGCTTTGGTTCCCACAGCCAGCAGCCTCAGAGGGTTCCAGCAGGTCCAGTGCAGCCTGCCTGGATCTCTGGGTGCAGACCAGGTGCAGATGGAGCAGAAGTACCTGAGGCTCTTACTGTGCAGGTCTCTTCATCCTGCCGTGTGTCTGCTTTCCTGGGCCCAGTGACCTTTCTGCTGTGTCCAGAACCACCCATCACTGCCGTTTGGTCAGAGGCATTGTACAATATGTGGTAGAGGAGCATGTTGCAAGCCTCACCCACATGAGAGATGGGCACTGTGGATTGAGAAGTGGGCTGACACCTGTGAGTCTCACCAGGAAGGTGTCACACGTCAGCAGGTCTGCTGTGCTCCACACAGAAGCATGAATCTGCTCAGCACTTGGGCTCCCTGTGCACTGGCTGGGGTGGCCCTGCATGTGCGTGGGGTTCAGGTTTCTGGCAGCGACTCGATGCCACTTTCTCTGGCTACAGGGGCGCTCTGTGAAGGACAGCACCTTGAGGAGAGCTCAGCGGCGCAGCTTCACCCCAGCAAGTTTCCTGGAGGAGGACACGGTGGATTTTCCAGATGAGCTCGACACTTCTTTCTTTGCTCGGGTGAGGGGCAGGGCTCTGGCGTGATACCGGCCCCAGAGGCAGTGCAAGACTCTAGGTCTAGCAGGACTGTGTGTTGCAGAGAGCAGCACTGCTTTCTGCCAGGGCTGGTGTCTCAAATGTGATGTTGGCTTCTTCTGATGGGATTTCTGTTTCTCTGCCCAGGAAGGAGTCCTTCATGAGGAGCTCTCTACTTATCCAGATGAAGTGTTCGAGTCACCATCAGAAGCTGCAATCAAAGATGCTGAGGTGAAACCTTTGGATCAGACAGATCTCACAGGTGGTGCCTTGGACAAAAATGAGCTTGAAAGAAGCCACTTGCTACTGTGAGTATCTTCCCAGAAGCTGCCAAAGCCTAACATGGGGTGGCCAACCCATTCAGAGTGGGACCTCCTGCATGGAGGAAGCCAGGATCTGAGTGCTGTGGGTGCTTGGTGCAGAGCTAAAAGAGCAGTGCAGTGATGGGTTTTCTTTAAACCCAGCTTAAGACCTCCTGTCTCAGCTACCCATGCGTGTGAAAGGTGACTCTGAGGCCACCTCTGCAGTCTCTCCAGCAACTTCCAGCCTCACGTGATGTGTTTTGGAGACTGTATCATGCCTTGAGGAAACAAAAGACGCTTTAAATCAGCTGTGAGGATGCTGGAGGCCCAGCCTTTGGCTATGGAGAACCTAGCAAAGACGAGAAGGCTGTTGCCATTGCCACAGTCACCAGGAACTGTTGTCTTGCTCCAGGGAGCAGTGTGAAGCCTTGCTGAGTATCGAGCTGGGCTACATTCCTCGCTTGAAAGGAGAAAGGTGTGGCACTGATGCTGAGAGCCCTACAAATATGTGGGTGGTACTGTACTGTATACCTAGATTTTTTCCACCTGAGTAACTGGTACTGAGTAATTGCTCTGTGTCGTTTCCGAGTCAGCTCTAGCTTAGCTGCCAGCTCACCCCAGCAGAGAGCTCTGCTGGGTGTGAACATGGAGCAGACAGGGAGGTCCTTGTTGTGGTTCTGCTGCTCACAGCCCATCTTGCTGTGTTGGCGCTTTCCCTTCAAGTGTTTCCAAGAACTTGACTTCGTCTTAACATAAGTGGAAGTGGAAAATGGTGGGAGTTTGTTGTCACTCCTCTGAGATGGTCTCAGTCTTCTTGGCTCCATTTGGATCTCCTTAAATAGTTTTATTTATTGAGGAAAATACATTTCTTTCACACTTCAGAGAACTGTTATCAGAATCGTAGCTGGGTGTCCTTTTAGGTGGCCAGGTGTTTATTTTGGCATAGGCTGATAGCCCAGCACCAGAAATATTGGGAAACAGCACATCCGTAACACAGAAACCACTTGAACTTTTGGGGCAAGAGCAGGCTGCAGTGGAATCCGTGCTTTCTGTTGAAGAAGGACTTCCCAAGTGGAAGTTGGGACTTTCAGCTTTATAAAAATGCATCTTCTGCAAGGTGCAATATTGAAAATAGCTGAAGTTTCACAGCGGTGGTTTTGGCTAAAGAGGTTCAGATTCTCCCTCATCCTGTTGCTTGTCCATACTTCAGAGCTGCCATGATCTCTCCAAGATGCTCTGGTGACCTTTCAGAAAAAAGTTTGTCAGCTGGTTTCTCTGACCACTTCTGACAACCATTGTCTTTGTGCAGAGGGGGTCATTTAGGAAGCCAGAGGAGGTAAACTAGACTAGAATGCATGTCAGGGACATGCCTACTACAGTGCTAGGCAGTGAACAAGGGTGAAATGGTAGGTAGGTTTTTTTGGTCAGGGTCTGAATGCTGCAGACCTGACCTCCAGACTGCTGTTGAAGAGCAAAGAAATACAAAAACATCTGAATATGATGAAGACTTACAAAGCAGGTACTATTCACCAGTAGCTTGTGCAACATTCATCGCATGCTCTATTTTGGT
The DNA here is from genome assembly GCF_026419915.1 of Harpia harpyja. Classification (NCBI taxonomy): domain Eukaryota; kingdom Metazoa; phylum Chordata; class Aves; order Accipitriformes; family Accipitridae; genus Harpia; species Harpia harpyja. Next base: position 16,730,491 of record NC_068960.1, on the reverse strand, counting down.
AGAAAAGCCTTCCTTTAGGCAGTGATGCTTGGGATTTTTATTGTGTTTTTGAAGCCTGGTTTTGTTGTTCTCCTGAAAAATGCATGCATCAGTGCAAATAAAGGGAGGAATGGAAGACAGATCGTGAGAGGTAACTGGCACAGCTTGCAGCATGTGACAGTGTTACTTTCTTGGTCTGGAAAGCTGCTTGGATTCCTGTTCTTCTCCTCTGTCGATTTGGTGGGCATGGGGGTTTGACTTGCCAGTCCAATCACAGTAAAGTGCTTTAAAGGGTAGGGATTTCCACTGCTGGGCTAAACTACGCTTCCATTTCATAGCAGAAAGCAGAATAAGAGGAATGAAGTAGAAGAGGAAGTAGATGTGCCTGAGGCTGCAGATGTGCCTGGCTGCAGCCTCCCCATTTTAGCCTGTTGCTGAAACACTTCTTCAAAGCCTTGAGAGCTCCTTGTCAGTAGGGCTTAGTTTGGCACAGCTGTCTTGTGCCACCTTCTGCGTGTAGTCCTGCGCTTTCATCAACTGGCACTGCGTAACCCTTTGAAATATAGCTTCCACTTCAGGGCACCTTGTCTGCCATCAGCTGCCATCACCAAAGACCAGGGAAGGGCGGGTCCCCATTGCTGTGCCATGCAGAAGGAAACCGTTGCTGTCCTGCTTTTTATTTCAGCCCACTGGAGCGAGGCTGGAGGAAGCAAAAGGACGGGGCCCTGGCACAGCCCAAGGTCCGCTTGCGGCAGGAGGTGGTGAGTGTCAGCCCACAGAAGCGTGGCCAGCGTATCGCCGTCCCTGTCAGGAAGCTCTTTGCCAAGGAGAAGAGGCCATATGGCCTGGGTATGGTGGGGAAGCTGACAAACCGTACTTACCGCAAGCGCATTGACAGCTATGTCAAGCGGCAGATTGAGGACATGGATGATCACAGGTGAGATCTGTAGTCATAGAAAACCAGTGAGTGAGTGATTGCTGTTGCCTCTTGGTAACTCAGGTCACTGCCTCAGGGTGGTTGGGTGAAACCTGCTGCTAAGACCCCCCAGTCTGTGTCCCTGAAGTACAGTGCAAACTGCAGCAGACAGCAGCATGTTAGCATCACCGTGCACTGGGAGCTCATCCTGCTCCTCACGTTGCTTTGGGTGTCTCTATCTCTGCTACCTGGAGGGACTGCAGATCTCTGCCCCATCACCATTGTCCTGTGACAAACAGGAAGGCTCAGGTATCCCTGCCTCTGATCATTCCCCTAAAGTCATTATTTCAGACACACAGCACACTTTGGCATCAGACTTAAGTGTTCTCATAGATGTTTTCTTGGGAAAGGCTGGCTTGCCCAGTGTAATGGGGGAGTCAGAGTAAGCAGGGTCTGTCTGCCAGCAAGACCTTAGTCATTGCCTCCAGTCTTGTGCATCCCTAGGTGATCCTGGCCCGGTACCCCAGATTCTGCCAAGGTCCCTCGGGAAAAACAGCAGCTTTTCTCCTGTGTTCTGTGAGTTCGTGTAATATGCCTGGGTTTCTGCCTCTGATATTTTCCCTTTCCCTCCATCCAGGCCTTTCTTCACTTACTGGGTCACCTTTGTGCATTCTCTCATCACCATCCTTGCTGTGTGCATCTACGGCATCGCTCCTGTGGGGTTCTCACAGCATGAAACTGTTGATTCAGTAAGTAAATCCCCCCTGACTTGCCTGGAGTGTGATTGTGTCTCAGCCTTCAGCTGCTGGCTCTTGTGTTACAGTCTTCAGCATATTGGCTACTTGCCTGAGGGCCTTGACAGCTGGATGCTGGGTGTCCTGCCTTGGGGGACTCATGCAGCATCTCTGTGAGCCCCCATGCTGCGCTCTCTCCTGCAGCCACATTGCTCTTGACATCAAATTATATCTGGCACAAAGCATGATGGGCTCTTTGCAGGCTCTGGTTGTGTCTGTGCTGGGAGCCCTTTCAAACAACTTGTTCCCCTTCTGGTGGAGACCAGAAGGATGTTCACGGCAGGGAAATATTTCAAATCTGAGTTAAGTTTTCACAACAGTTGCAGGATTTTGCTTCTGCCAGGAGCAAAACTGACCCGTCTGACTTTGAGAGCTGATCTTGAAGCTGTTTGTAGCCTTTCCACATGTTGTTAAAAGGTCTCTGGGGTACATACCTCTACAGCCACATCCCCGCTACATGCAGGGGATGCCCTGGGGAGCTTCTCACCTACGTGTCTGACAGCTTTCAGAGCACTGTCACCAGCACCTGGGCCTACGTTGTCAGCAGGTGCTGCTTATGTTTCTGAGTGCAGGAAGCTTTTTGCAGGCTCTCAAGCAACTCCCAGGTCTCCAGGCCCTGGGATTTCTTGAAAGTTGAAATAGCCAGAGATAGATATTTTAAATGAAATCTTAAGATGAAGGTGTCCACGCCTTGATGGGGGTTTACCTGTGATTCTGCAAAAGACCAGTTTGAGAGAACTGTGTGCCCAGCCATTGGCTGTGGGGATTTCTGTTCAACCTGGGTGCTGTTTTCACCAGCCCCTGCTACTCTCCCTGCTGACCCTGTGGGCAAGAGCTCATGGGGCTCTTGCTTTCTCTCCTTGCAGGTCTTGCGAAACAGAGGGGTTTATGAAAACGTCAAATATGTTCAGCAGGAAAACTTCTGGATCGGCCCCAGCTCAGTGAGTGCCATTGGCTGGGACTGTTGGTGGGCTGATGGGCGACTGTGTGCTGCAGCCATGCCACCCCAGGGACCAGAGCCCTCTGCTGCTTGGAGCTTGGTGCTAGCAGGTGCCTTTGGTTGGACTTCCCATGGGGCCCTTCCATCAGTGGCAGGGTGCAGCAGTGCTCCTGGCCCCAGCCACCCTGCAGAATGGGCTACCTGGAGGCTGGGATGGACCTTGGCACTCCTGCTTTGCACCCTGTTGCTACGAAGACAAGCATGGGGCTAGAGAAAATGCAGGAGTTGTGTGGTGTATGACAGCTTTCCTGATGCCACTTCCCCATGAAAGGCTGTCGAGTCCCAGAGTTTCCTTTCCCGGCCACAGCACTGGCCTTTCTGGGGCCATGGGCAAGGAAATCCCTGAACTTTTGTTCTGGGCTTGCCTTCTTCAAAGCAAATATTGAGAGTATGCCTGATGTGTGTTGGGCTTCATCATACAGGACTTGTCCCTGGACCCTTGTGTCCTGATAGGGGTACCCCTCGCAGTTCTCCCAGCCTGCTCTGCCCCAGGCAATCATTGCCTGCCCCTTGGCTGAGCTTAGTGTTTCCATCTCTGCCAGGAGGCCCTGATCCACCTAGGGGCCAAGTTCTCACCGTGCATGAGGCAGGACCAGCAAGTGCACAGCTTCATCAGCGCCAAGCGGGAGAAAGAGAAACACTCGGCTTGCTGTGTGCGGAATGACAAGTCGGGCTGCGTGCAGACCTCGGAGGAGGAGTGCTCTGTGAGTGCGGTGGCCCCTTTTGTGCTGTCCATGCAGGCTCAGGGCCACTTCTGTTGACGCTTGTCCCAACCCTGGGCTTCATGGTGACACCTCTCCTCTCTCCTGCAGTCCACGCTGGCCGTGTGGGTGAAGTGGCCCCATCACCCCAGCACACCAATGCTGGCAGGAAGCAAGAGGCAATTTGGGTCTGTTTGTCATCAGGACCCCAGGTAAGTCCTGCCTAGCCCAGCTGCCATCTTGCAGGGGACAGGTTGCTGTGACAATAGAGCCAGAGAGGCATGGAGTCCCAGGCCAGTTGATTGCTGGATGGGACAGCGGCTGCTCTGCAGACCAAGGGACATGGGGGCAGTGGTGTCCCTACCTGCCCTGATGGCTGTAGGGGAGGCTGAGGCAGAGCACGATCATATTTCTGCTCGCCCTTAGTCTCCATTGTTGTTAGCTGCCCACCTACCTGCACAGCGGCCTGTTGTGAGCTCTGGGTGCCTTCCTCATCCCTCTCCCCTCCTCACCTGCTCCTCGCACAGGCTCCCTTCTTGGGGTACAGCAGTCATGTTCCCAGCATACCTCTGCCCCAGAGCCCTGCCAGCTGCTGGGTGCCATGGCACACCTTTTACCCTTGGTCACCATGGGCTGATGTAGAGCTGAGACCAGCTGAATGCGCACCTTTGGGTTTGTGTCCACCTGGAAAGGAGCCAGTGAGTTGCTGGGCAGCTGTGTGCTCTTGGACAGCTGCCTTTGTGCTGAAGCCGTGATCTCTGCTCGCTGGAAGGAGGCTGCGGCTTTGATCAGCACAACCTTGGCTGATCTGACGTAGCATGTCACCAGCCCCTTGCCAGGGACAGAGGGGAGCTCTGGGAACACAGCCTGGGGGTAGGGACAGTGTGGTGGCTCCCTGGGGGATGGTGCCTGGTGCTGGGGAAAGTTATTTCTCAGGCTGATCTCTGCTTTCTGTTGCTGCAGGGTGTGTGAGCAGCCAGCCTCGATGGAGCCACATGAGTGGCCAGATGACATCACCAAATGGCCGGTGAGCATGCCGGTGGCACAGAACCTGTACGGGCAGCTGGAATATGGCATTTGCATCCCACAGTGCAGAGCCACAGCTGTGTTGGTGGAATGGGGGGCTCTCTGGTGCAGCCTCCTGCTTGTTGTCACAAGCACCAGATCAGGGCAGCCATGGCTTTGTCTAGCCAAGGCTCAAAGGCCTCCAACAACAAAAGTTCCCCTGTGCTAACTAAAGCCCTGGGCCCTGCCAGGGTAACAGAGTGATGGAGACTGACTTAGCCTCAGGGCTGTTTTTATCCCTCCGCAGAGAGGTGTTGGTTGAGCCTCAGGCAGATGGAGTGTCAGGCACTATCCTGCTGTGAGAGGGAGGCCTTGGGAGGCCTGTGTCTGTGGGGGTGGCTTCTTCCCAAGGGGCTGTTTTGACTTTACCCAGGCAGCAAGCAAAGCCATGGCTGTCTGACTGCAGCCTGTTGTTGTTTTCCAGATCTGCACAAAAAATAGTGCTGGGAATTACACCAACCACCTTCACATGGACTGCGTGATTACAGGCCGGCCCTGCTGCATTGGGACCAAAGGAAGGTAATGAGTTTTACCTGTATGGAGAGGGGCTGGGTGTTGGGGTGAGACACAGAGGGCCCTTTTCAGGTTGTAGACACAGCCATTTGTCCTCCTTGTCCTTCCCACACACAGCCCAGAGCCCTGCTGGGAAGGGGAGTTGGACAGGGAGCTATGACAGGTCTCCCAGGTAGAGCAGGACTCTGGGATGAGGAGGAGATAACAGCCAGCCTGAGTCTTCAGTGCAGCAGGGTATCTTGCTCAACTGGTCCTGCAGTTTGAAGGGACTCAGATCCCAAGGGATTAAATACTTCTGCTGGGGAGTTCTGCACTTTTCCTTGGGAATGGCCAGCTTGGTCCTGACAGGCTGCATTGGCCACAGCCTGGAGTCCCTGAGCACGCAAGGAGTTGTCAGGAAATGACCTGCTCTGGGTTTGCCAAGAAGGAAGATGCTGTTCTTCCTCATGTTGCTCCTCAGCTTGAGTAGTTACCCAGTGCTTGGGCCTGGCTTTCCCTGCTAGGGAGAAAAATCAGCGTTGCCCCAAGGTGTTTCTCTGTCCCTGAAAGTCATGACCAGGATGCTCTTAGCCTAGCCCCCCCTTTCCACTCTGTCAGCTACAGAGGCACAAGACTCCCCTGGCCCCAGAGACACAGCTTCCGCAAGCTCTGGTGGTACTTTCTCAGCTGTAAATAGCTCAGCTTTAGCACTTGTTTTGGAGCCCCTGTATACAGGGTGTTAGTCTGTGGAGGTGACTCAGGCTTGCCTGTGGGAGAGAAGCAAGAGGGGTGTATGGAGAGTGGCACTGGGCTCAAATGGGAATGTATTAGTGCATCTGTTTCAGAGACACTACAGCTGCAGGGGCAGCTGAAGGCATCAGTTCTCATAGGCAGACCTGGGATGAGACAAGGGGGAGTGGGTGGCCTGGGCAGGCACAGGATGGTCCATTGTGCCTTCTGTGCGTAACTTGTTCCTCGTTTTGATTACTTGTGCCTCCTCCAGGTGTGAAATAACCTCCCGGGAATATTGTGAATTTATGCGGGGCTATTTCCATGAGGAGGCAACGCTCTGCTCTCAGGTAAGTGCAGAGTTGGGGGTTTGTATGGCTGCCCTTCTGCCTCCTGTTCCCCTTAGCAGCTTGGCAAGATCTGGGGGTGCCTGTGCTGCAGTGTAGGTGGGAGTCATGTGTCTTGTCTCACCCTGAGCCCAAGGGAAGTTGCTGATCCAGACTGTAGTGGCAGAGCTGGCTCCATCTGCCCCTTCTTAGAGACGAGTTTAGGACTTGGGCTGGCAGCTGCAAAAGCCCAACACAGGACCACTGTGGAAGCAGCAGGAGAATGCAACCTTCCTGCTCCGTTGGAGAGCAAATGCTGATGTCTGTTGTGTGTGTGTTGGGGTGAAGAATGAGGGCATAAAGCTGCTGCAGGGAATGTGTGGGGTCACGTGTAACTTGGTGTTGGAGACAAGGGTTGGGACTTGATACTGCAGAGGGAGGAGAGACCCTCTTTCAAAGCTAACTGCAGTCTCTGCCCTGGCCTTGGTGTAAAGGGCCATGCTGGCTGGCGCACCTCACAACCCCACTTCTGCCCTAGGTGCACTGCATGGATGATGTCTGTGGACTCCTCCCTTTCCTAAATCCAGAAGTCCCTGACCAGTTCTACCGCCTCTGGCTCTCACTTTTCCTTCATGCTGGGTAAGCATAGGTGTAAAACTTCCACTATCTGGGTGGGGGAACCCTGAATCCTGGGACTGCTGTAAGGCTTGTTCTGGCAGTCCCTTCCCTGGGGGACACAGGGGTGCTGAGCTGAGGTTTACCATGCTGCGTTTTCTGGGAGGGATATTAGAGGCATGGGCAAGGCCAGACCAGGAGCTCTCAGCAAGGCTTGGCAAAGAACACCAACCAGCACAGGGGTGACTTCAGTGGCTGCTCCTTCAGCTCCTGTACTCTGAACTTGGCAGGATCCTGCACTGTCTGGTTTCAGTCTGTTTCCAAATGACGATCCTGCGGGACCTAGAGAAGCTGGCAGGATGGCATCGCATCTCTATCATCTACCTGCTCAGTGGCATCACTGGGAACCTTGCCAGTGCAATATTTCTACCCTACAGAGCAGAGGTGGGTCTCCTGAAGACTAGGGTCCTGGTAACTTGCCCTGAACACAAGCCTTGTCTACATGCCTGTGCCTCTCTGGCAGAGGCGGAGACACCAGAGCTGGGCTCATCTCTGCAGCATGTGCCTTGTGCAGATTTGTAGCTAGAAGATGGCACCACACCATCATCTAGCTGCTGAGCAGTAACATGGCCCAGAGTACCCTGGGCTTTCCAAGTGACTTGCCTGGTCTGGCTGCAGTACAAAGGCTGCCTCTCATAATGAATGCGGTATTTGTCCAACCACAGGGTAAGAGAGGCCCCTGGCAGGCTGGGAATTGAGAGTTGTAGCTGGTGCTAGAGACCCTCTGCAAGTGAGTGGCAAGCAGGAGAGGGGCAAGGAGCAGAGCTCACCTTTCCCACAAACTGTTCAGGACTGTCCCTGTCCACATGCGACAGCTGGAGAGGTCTGATGTGACTATCCGGCTTCACTTTAGAAGACTGTGTGGCAGGACCTGGAGGACTATCTTCTGGGTCCTTCAATAAGGAAAAGTGCATGATGGGTGGCGAGAGCCAGGAGATTGCCTTCAGGGGCTTCTCCTCTCCAGTGAGTTAAACCAGATCTGCCCTTCTTAAATATAAAGCCTGTTCTGGTGATTGCTGGCCTCACACCTACCTTGATCCTAAATCAAACCAGGCCCCTTTACTCCTTGAACCCCATTATAAGGATGAAGTTGCAGGCTGTGGCATCTCTTCCCCAAGAAACACTGAACAAGGCGTTGAGTAACAAAGAACTGTAATGCCTGGAGCTGGTTGCAGAAGCCAGGCTGATGGCATGTGCCTGATGTTACCTGTAATGCTCTTCTTCTGCAGGTTGGCCCTGCAGGATCCCAGTTTGGGATTCTGGCCTGTCTCTTTGTGGAGCTCTTCCAGAGTTGGCAAATCCTGGCACGCCCATGGAGGGCTTTCTTCAAGCTGCTGGCTGTGGTGCTCTTTCTTTTTGCCTTTGGCCTCCTGCCTTGGATTGATAATTTTGCTCACATTTCAGGATTTATCAGTGGTTTCTTCCTCTCCTTTGCCTTCCTGCCCTACATTAGTTTTGGGAAGTTTGATTTATATAGGAAGCGATGCCAAATTATAGTTTTCCAGCTCATCTTCATTGCACTCTTCTCAGGACTTGTTATTCTGTTCTATTTCTACCCCATCAAGTGTGAGTGGTGCGAGTTCCTTACTTGTATACCATTCACAGACAAATTCTGCGAGAAATACGACCTGGATGCACAGCTCCACTGAAAGGCAAAGACTGGCTTCTCGAGCAGGCACTGGAGATGGATTGTCTTTGCGTTTGCTGTGCCAGTTCCATGTGGACAAAGCCTCTAATCCAATGACACTTCTAACCCTGCCCGTGGTTAATTTAAACTGTCTCCTTAGCACTTGGCAGGCATGTTTTGCCTTATCTCAGAAGACTCTGAAAACAGAACGTTTGTGCCTTGTTCAATTGTATTGAACCTTTTCTGCTGCCATTATTTTTATTACACTAGTTTCAATACTACATTTTTAACCAGAGTTGTTTACTACTGCTAAGGTGGTGATTAAATGGTAAGGTAGCGTTTTAGCTACTGTTAATCGTTCTGCATAGTCTGTGGCTACATTTGTTACTTTATCTCACCTATGCTGTTTCATGTACCAGTAGAATTAATCCTTTTCTAGCACCCAAAACAGCCAGACACAGATTTGCAGCTGGAAATAAGGGCCTTAAAAGCCTCAGAAAACTAAAGCATCTCTTTAATCTCTGAAAGTGCATTCCACATACAGCTCTGAGGCAGACATTTCAAATAACAACTGCAAACAACATGTGAGAGTGTCCATTCAACTGGAGTTTGTTTCCCTTTGAAATGTTACCACCTTTTCCTCCAGGAAAGTGCTGCATCCACAGTCTGGTCCTGGTAGGACTGGATTCTCTGCTCTCTCTGTTAAAGAAAGAAAATATTTGGCAGTGACAATAGGTACTGCATGCTGGGCTCTCTTATCACAATACCACACCTAGACAGTCCTGGGGGCTCAGCCAGTGTCATAGGCACCATGGGGCAGATGGCTTCTGTTATGACACACATTTTATTACACTGGATGTTGCAGATGTAGCAGGGTCGAAAGAAGAAAAAAAAGTTACTAACTGTGGTCACAAAGCAACAGTTTCTAACCCAGCTAGCTGGAGCTGCAAAACAAAAACCCAAGTGTTTGGAAAAGCTATTACCACTGCTCTTCAGAGACTGTCATTGTGTTTTTAGATGTGGAGGGGAAGCAGAGATAATTTTAAACTTACTAAGCTTGAGAGTCTTGGCCACATCTTATGTTTGTGTGCACAACTTTCTAGAAATAGCAGTGTAATACCGGAAATATTGTCAGCATAGGTTACAAACAGGTAAATATACATGCTACTAGTGCTTCCTCTGCTGGAAGTGTTCTTAAATGCATCAGTTGGACAGAAACGTCACGACCAAAAGTTGTCTAGTGGTGTGTCCTGTCTTCTGAGAACAATGACTGGGTTGAACTTAAGTTTCTATAAACCAGAAACTGGAGAAACTGGGAGTGAAAAACTACAGGATGTGTAAGCTGAGATCCCTTTTCCTAACTCCTTATAGCTTGCAGTAATTGAGAAAAATGGCTCAAAATACACCCACTGTGGAATAGCAAAGAATATGCTGTGTTTGCTTGTTGCATTTGCTTATATGCACCCATGGGACATCTCTCTTAGCTGCAGGTGCTCTGAATGGTACAGGAGCACTAGGAGCAGGGTGGGAGAACAGTCCCTCAGGTATGAGAGTCTGAGGCACATGGAAGGACCCAAACAACCTGGGTGACAGCAGTTGCCTGTAGCACGGACACCTCCATCCTCCTAGGGATTAATTAACACCCAGCCACATTCCTGACAGTGATTTCCAGACATTCAAGAAGCCTGAAATAAAGCAAGGTCCTAGAAGCAATCACAACAGCAAACAAAGGAATGCTGCATTTAATGAGTCTCAAGACATTGCAGGAGCAGATTCAGAGTCTAAACATAAAGTAGGGTTAGAGCTCCACCACTGCCAGCACTAAGATGCTGCTGCTCCTGATGTATGTTAACTGAAATAGCTGAATTATCATTCCCTGCCCTGAGAGAAGCACAAACAGCACAACCAGGCTCTACAATCAGACCACAGCCAGGGCACAAGCCTAATGCAGACACAGGCATTCAGAAATGCTCTGCTACGCAGTGGAGAGCAGCAACACCAGCTGCTACGAGCCTGAACACTAAGGCCTGGGGAAGAGAAAGATGAAGCATTGGTAACCCTTAATGGATATTCAGGACTTACCTGACAGCTTGCTTACTTTCGAAGTTTCTTTACGAAGCTGACCTCATCCCGGTTTCTGATGCCATACCTGAACAGAGAGTTCTGCTGTTATGTGCCGGTTTCCCAGGAACCACAACCTTTGAAATCCTATAGCCTCCTCTTTCCCAGGGGGAGATGGACTCCTATGATCGCATGCTGTGCTCTAATACAGGACAAGTTAAAATTCTCACTTGTGTATGTAGAACATGCTGCCAGCAATGAAGGACCTGATCATCTGCAACACCCCCTGAAATGCAGCACCTATCAATCACCCATGGCTCAGTCTTTCAAGAACAGCTTTGATTAGGGCTGTCTTGCTAAATTTTTGATACTTGAGACAAGCTTTTCTTGCTGGTCTGCACACAGGCTGGCATACCCAGTGCTGCTGTGTGTAACAGCTAGAGTGCTCGGAAGCACCTCCTGCCTCCTTGCCCTGAGAACGGGCATGGCAAGATGGGAGTCACGGGTGGTGTTGTTACTAGATTGTCTCTGATCGGTGGCTGAGCGGGTCCAGAGCCCAGCACGCTTATCCTTGGTTTGCTCTTTGCTTGGCATTCTTCCATCATCCTTCCTACCTTTCTACCTCAGCAGCTCTGCCAAGCCCCCTCTGTGAGGGTGACCGAGCACTGGAACAGGCTGTCTAGAGAGGGTGTGCAGTCTTCGTTCTTGGAGATATTCAAAACCCAACTGGACGCAGCCAGCTCTAGCTGACCCTGCTTGTGCAGAGGGTCAGACTAGATGACTTCCAGAGGTCCCCTCCCATCACTTACTTACTTCATGTGTCCTGACCCCATCCTCTGCTGAGTAGCTGCTCCCCAAGTGCTCTCCCTTTCCCTGGAGATGAACTAATGTGCTTCACATCCATGACACGATCCCTGGCCTTCTCTGTGTTCTACTTCCCTCACGCTCGTGTTTTTTCTCACTAACCTTGTCTCTGCAGGATACCTCAGGTACAAGCTTAGTAAGCACAACCTGTTCTGCAGGAGTTTGGCATGGACGGCTAAGGGACAGTATGTCCAAGTGCCTCGGCGTGGTTTGAATGGGACGAACACACTCAGCACAGGATGGTTGTAGCTGAGGAACCACCCGGGGGCCTTCCCGTCCCACAGACACCCTCTCAGTCTGTCAGGGCAGGGCCTGTCCCGCCTCTGTGTGCGGTGCTGGTCCCATCTTCCAGTCAATTTCAAGTGCAGGACCTAGCTGAGCCAGGGCACAAAGTCCCAAGTTAGCCCTGCCTGTGCAGATGCTGTCTGGACTCCAGCCGGGCCTCTCCAGCCCTCAGGACCCAGAAGAGACTCAATTACTCACTCTCTCAGCTTCTTTCTGTCATCTGCCAGTTTCTCTCCGGCGTAGGTTAAGTGGTACGTCCTCCATATGTACTTCCTAGAGGAAAAACGCTTAGGGGGAGCAGCAGGAGGAACTGCCGGCCGTGGGAGAGCGATGAAGGTGGGGGTGAGCAGCCGGAGCCCCCCAGCCCCCGGGTCCTGCTCACCAGCTGAGGTGCTGGACGCCGCCCTGCCGTGCCTGCCGCAGCTGGACGTGCCGCCGCAGCGCCTTCTTCAGCTCCAGCACCGAGGCGTTCTGCACCACCACCACGGCTGGAGGGTGAGGGGAGAGCCCCGTCAGCGGCCCGCCACCCCGCACAGCCCCGCCGGGCCGGGCCGGGCCCGGCCCCGGCCCCGGCCCGGCCCTCCCCCAGGCCGGCTCCGCCCGCCCGAGCCCCCCGGCCCCGGGACGCACGCATGGTCTCGCCGTCCGCCTTGCAGACGCGCACCGTCATGGCCTGCCCGTACTCCAGCGCCACCTGCGAGCCGATCTCCTCCGCCGTCACCTGCGGGCGGCAGGGCCGCGGCGGGCGAGCGAGGCGGGCCTGAGCCACCCCCCGCCGCCCCCGCCGCCGCCCCCGGCCCCCGCCCGGCCCCCGGCCCCACCTGCGGCGGGAGGTCGCAGAGCAGCGGGTCCTGCACCAGCCGCGCCAGCGCCGCCTGGAAGAGCTCCAGCACCTCGGCGTGCGCCAGCTCCTCCTCGGCCTCCGCCGCCATCGCCGCCACCGCCGCCGCCGCGCCGGAAGGGGCGGTCGGGGCGCCGCGGAACCGGCGATGCTGCTCTTCTGCCCGGCCTGCGGCAACGTGCTGGTGGCCGAGGAGGGGCCGCGCTGCCACCGCTTCGCCTGCACCACCTGCCCCTACGTGCGCAACGTTACGCGGAAGGTGCCGGGGGGCGGCGGGGGGCGGCGGGCGGTGGCGGCGGGGGGGGGGGGGGAGGCCCGGTCGGCCCTGACCGGCGGGGTCCCGCAGGTGACGAGCAGGAAGTACCCGCGGCTGAAGGAGGTGGACGACGTGCTGGGCGGCGCCGCGGCCTGGGAGAACGTGGACTCCACGGCAGGTAGGGCCGGGCCGGGCCGGGCCGGGGGGCGTCGGGCCGGGCCTCGCCTCGCCTCGCCTCACGGCGCCGCGCCTCGCCCCGCAGAGCCGTGCCCCAAGTGCGAGCACCCCCGCGCCTACTTCATGCAGATCCAGACGCGCTCGGCCGACGAGCCCATGACCACCTTCTACAAGTGCTGCAACGCGCAGTGCGGGCACCGGTGGCGGGACTGAGGGCCCCGGCCCAGCCCCGGCCGCCCGGGGCCTGAGGGGGCCGCGGGGCCTGGCTGCCGCGGCCGCGGGGGGGGCCTGGCCCGCTCTCCCCCCGCAGGGCTGAGGACGGGGGGGCTCGCCCTGGGGGGCAGCGCCCCGGCCCCGGCCCCGGGAGCACAGGCCCCGCCGGGAAGGGGTCGAGGTGTCTTCTGCAATAAATGCGTCACTGGCTGGAAGTAACCGTCTGCTGTGTGGTTGCTGTGAAGCCTGACCTGGGGTAAGGCTGCCGAACGCAACGGGGAACGACAGTCAGAGCCTCTGGAAGGGTGTTTGTTCTTCCTGTCCTGGGACACTGGGGAAGGCTGTAGGTCCCTCCTTTCACACACGGGGCCGGGGTTCTGCTGAAAGCACACATCGTAAACGCCACGCACACCAAGACACCGGTGTTTAAAAGGGATACGGACCGTAAGCTAACTAAGCTAAAGAATAGTTACCAAACCTCAGCACAGAGCCAGCTCCTGTGCAATAGAACAGAAGGCAAAGCAAAGGTACAGTGGTACCGCCCTGGCCTCAGGGGCAGGAAGAAAAAAAGAGGGGGGTCGTTGCTGTGACCTGTGAAAACCCCATAAGGTAAAGCAGAAACTATGAACTATATGCTCTACAGGCACTTGGTGGTAAAAAGAGCATGTACTTAAAGCAGGATCAAATATTACCTGTGCCTTAACATTAAGCTTTATTCTCAGTTTAAATCCACTCAAAAGTAAAAAGAATAAATAACTTACTTAATAAAAACACGATGGAGCACAAATTGTAACATTTAATCTGCATTAACACTCACTCCTACAGGCTAAACCACTTTAACAGGACTCGCCTTTATCTCTTTTATACAGGGATGATCTGCACCCATTTATTCCAGTTCACTTCAGAGGGGAACACTCTTCCCAGCCTGAGAGTACAGTCTATTGTAGGCTCATAGTATATTGTTGGGGTTTCGCTCAGTTTGGGATTGTTTAGTTGTTCTTCTATAACTGGCTGAGAAAAGAGCGACACCAGGGACGGCTTTTTCATGTAGAATCGTCTGATGCAACCAAGAGTTTCCAGACCCTGCAGAAAAATTCACGTATTTTAGCTTGAGCAGTTGTGGTGAAAAAAAGGCACTGAATGCAGTTCTACCCACAGTCTTCTCAGAAACTTTAGACAATTTATACTAAAAGTGGCTTTGCTTCACCCCCTCAGAAGGCCATGGGGATGGCAAAGATTTACAGCACAGCAAAGCAAGTTCACATAGCTTGATACATGCTCATCTGTTCCTTTCAGCACAGTGGTTGACATCTGGCTCCTGACACAGAACACAGGTTCAACAACAGACCTCAACATTTAGGACCAGTTACAAATAATTTAAGGCTGGTATAGATGTAAATCCCAGACTTCTGGGTCAGTTCTTGCTAATGGGTTAGCATTCATTCCCACAGCAACAGGCAGCAAGGCAATTTATGTGCTTTGCTGAAAACATCTGGTGTGTATTCAGTAATCTTACATAGGTATGCATCTAGATTTACTAATATTTGGTATATTACAGATACAAGCTCTGTCTGTGGTTTCAAAACCAGTTCTTATAAAAATTTATTGGTAGAGAAGTTAGATTCAAGATCTCCAGTCTGGAAAAATGTATAGGTAATTGCTTGATTTTGTGGATTTGAATTAAAAATGCCTAGGAATCTGTATTGCTCTCCCACATGTGCATGCCTCACCACTACACACTCAGTACTGCAGTCTTAAACCTGTCCCTTGATCCCAGCTACCCTCTTGGCAGTGCTGCTGTGGCACAGGACATATGGGCAAGCTGTGCTGGAACACCTAGGAAACAGGATGGTTGCTCAATGCGTGATCAGTAGTATATACAACTTGCAATGTTACCAAAATGTACGAGCCTTTGGACAGAAGCATGGCATGCATACACTGGAATATTGATTTCCAGCGTTAGTAGGGGAAGCCATGCTTATGGGAAGGACTGCAGTATTACTGCTATAATTAAGATTTTGAATCCTTATAGGAAAAAAATATAAATCAAGGTTTCATTTGCAAAGTAGCAGTGGTGGCAATCAAGCTTCAAGATGTGGGAAAAAAAACCATGAGAAACTCAAATTTTCTCACCATGTATTCTTTTACAATTAAGGATGTATGCCTTTAAGCCAGTCTGTCAGGACAGAAGGTCTATTTACAGTATTGTCTAGCACAGACACATTTCAGTCTGAATTTTTTCCTTATATACCTTTAAGATAAACTCTATGGTGTTTAACACTGCATTAAGCAGTCCAACTTAGTATTTCACAGTGACAAGCCACCACTCTTCAGTAACCAACTAGAATTTCAACTGCATGTACATCCATTTCAGAAGCAAGCTCAAATTTTAAAATCGGTAATACGGTAATTTCAAGGACAGGTGAAGCAGGCTTGCTTCCTTCCTTCCTCATTGTGAACAGCAACTTGCTCTGGCTTTGGTTAATTTACACTAAAGGGAGAAGGTTGCTTTTCATGGTTCATTCACAATTCCCCTTTTTTCCTGGGACGTCCATCACAGTGGTTGCTGACTGTTATATGTGGAAGCTGAATCAGATTAAAGTTCACACAGCTGATGATTCACATACCTGCAGTATCTCTAAGACGGCAACAGGCTGCAGTACCCCCATGTAATGCTGCAACAGCATGCCTTCCGTTATGCCTGGTTTTGTCATGATGTGATAGAGCACAGCTTCCATCATCCCCTTACACACAGGTTTATTCAGATTCCCATCCACAATCCTCCACGGTCTCCCAATGAAGCAGACCTTCT
The DNA here is from genome assembly GCF_026419915.1 of Harpia harpyja. Classification (NCBI taxonomy): domain Eukaryota; kingdom Metazoa; phylum Chordata; class Aves; order Accipitriformes; family Accipitridae; genus Harpia; species Harpia harpyja. The sequence continues at coordinate 16,714,678 of NC_068960.1, read as the reverse complement.
CGCAGGCCCTGCAAAAGGCGATTTAAGTTCGGCTCTGTCAGGAGTTACTCCTCTAGCTAGATTTTCCATCATCATAACTTCTGCCTAATAGAGATTCTTACTACATCCACTGCCAGTGTTTGCTCACATGCTAGGTTTAAATTCTGCAGCTGCTCTGAGCGGAGACTGGTGTTAATCTACCAGACAGTTTCACAGACCTGAAGTATTTGACACCAGGTGCTCACCACCCCAGAAGCACTTTTAGCACTGTTACACCACCCAACAGTTACCTTGAGTCTTGGATGACCAGGAAAGCTTTGTTTGTTACTAGCTCTAATATCCTCTAAAAGTTATCCAAGACCTGCAAGAGTGCTCAGAGAGGAAAGAAATTCCTCCTTTTTAGCACTTTGGAGTCGAAAGACAGACCCTGCATGGAAATTCACATTTCCCATGTTGCAGTTTCTCCAGGCCTTTCCTGGGCATGTGGAAGCTGAGGCTTTCTGGCACTGGACTTATTTGTGAAATAAAATTAGTTTTGTTCCTCTGATACTTGGAGCTAGTTGTTTTTTGGGGAAGAAACATCTATCAGAGAAATTTTTTCAGCATGCATATGAGCACAAGTAACATTAACAAGAACAATGGAGGAAAACATGGGTTTTCTCCATCATCAATGCTCACTGCCCATCAGAGCATAAAACTAAGGTTTCCACATCATTTGCTTCCAGATATTATTTTGGTAGTGCTAAGTGTTTAATTATTTTGCAGACATCGCTGTTACTCACTGGTCCCGGGCTGCCTGGGATACATCTGTCATAGAATTTCCTGGAAAGAAGAGAACACATAGTTTTCAATTAACCCAAACACTTCACCTAGTGGAAGGAAAGTAAAAGGTGGCTGAGCTGTAAAACGCAACAGCTTATGTTAGAAAATAACACAAGCAAACCATGACGCATGTTGTTCTCAGCTGCATGGGGAGCTCTACACTCCCACTCGGACTGCCTTTACCTGTCTGCAGCATACTCTTTCTGCACCTCTCCTCGCAACCACATCTGTCTACTCCAACCACACAGTTTGTGGTTCCATTCCTAAATCACAGCAACCAGCTTTATTCCTAGAAGTCTGATGACATGGCTGAACAACAGGTAATTCTATGGACTGAAAGAACTGAGTTTCACACAGAGCGCTATGCAGGGTCTCAGCTTGCAAGCACTCACATAGGTTTGTTTAACTTAATGCTCCTGGTAATCACACGGAAGTCGAGCAGAAGCCCAAGTAGCTGTAGACTTGAGAATGCAAACTCAAGATTTCAGCAGAGTTCAGTTCCAAAGTGAAGGTTGTCTCTGCAACTTCCACTATGCATTATGTCATGGGTTTTAATTACACAATTACTTAATGTAGGTATTTCTACCACACCCAGAGGCTAACAGCTTTGGCTTAAGCACATGTAAACCCTTCAGCTGGCCTTCATCAGGAAGACCAGAAAGAACTCTATGCTTGATAACGTAACTACTATTTTTTCCCTCCTGTGTTACAAACAAGTAGAGGAAGTTAAATCCCAACCAGTACTTTAGTAGTTTAATGTTCCGAACTGCTGAAGTCTATGCTGTTTACACAGCCCCGAGTCTATTTCCTGCAGGAAGGCTCCAATTAAACAATACCAAGCTCTGAGATGCTACGGATCAGTCTGCACTGATTCACATGGCAGTCTGCAGCTCTAAACGTGGCTAATGGCAGATCTTGGCAAAATACCACACAAGCAGTTAGCTTGTGATTCAATCTGAAATCAGAGCTGATAAAAACAAAACCAAAATAAAATCCCCAACAACCTACTTAATGTAAAGCTTGGCAAGAACTACTAGCTATTAAAAAAGAAAACTGGCAGTAAAAAGGACATGAAAATGAAGTCAAATTGGGTTACAAATGAGGCTATTAATCTTCTCACTGGCATGTGCTGCTTTCTGGTGAATCGTTTAATGACTTTACAACTTTCAGTCACGGGCATTCTAGTCAAATGTACACCAGTAGCGCTATGTTTTCTAGGTTTAGAGATGTCTAGCCTTTGGACTGAAGCCAGAGATGAGAAACTTCAGATCCAAATATGTTTTTGGAGTAAGACATGGAAATGAGTTTCTAAGGAAAACACATTTCTGGACTAGTCATGAACATTCCAGTGTAGTGTTATGCCACTTCATCTGTGAGAAATGAACCTCTCTCTCTGGCACAGCTTCAGAAGGAATCTACTATTTGCTTATAAAATGCAGCTACCCATGTGGGATCAACTGATGATGAGCTAGTCTCTACTTCTTGGATGTAGAGTGCTCCTACATACCTTTAGAGACTCCTGGGTTCTCCTGTAAGTAGGAAAGATCATCATCCTGCTCACTGGCTGATTGTTCAAGGCTAGAGATCTGCTTGTTGTGCTCACTGTTGAGCTCATCAGTCTCTACTTCAAGTTCTTTGTGCTCAGAACAAGATTTATCTTGTTCTTTGTAAGGGTCCACATTCACAGCATCTGGAGCACGCACTGGGTGTTCAGCTAGGTGTTCTGTCTGCCCTCCCAGGGAACCTGTTTCTTCATCCATGGTTAAAGCTTCCTCCATTGTAACAGGATCAGTAACACCTGCATCAGAGTTATTTTCATTTGCACTTTTCAAACCACTCTGTGAACCCTGGCAGAGTTGACTGGCGTCTTGAAGGACATCAGTTTGAGTCTTACATCTCTTCCTTGGGGGTTCTTCATCACTGACAGACTGTATGCCTTTTCCCAGCTGCTCCTCCTCTCTCGAACATTCCTCTCCCTTCTTTGGTTCTGATGGCAGGCAATCCTGCTGTACATCTGGGATAGTGGTGTCTGCACCTTGCTGATCAGAATCATCTGGTTTATTCTTCAGACATACTGAATGTAATAGCCATGGCTTGGAAAATACTATTGCAACCAGTCTTACTGCATAGCCTCCTACTTCTAAAACCTGCTGCATTTCAATAAGGTCCTATAAAAAAAAAAGCCAACACAAAAATTGTCTCAGGAGCTTTCACTGGAAAATGTCAGTTTAACCAAATATCAGGGAATTGCCATCTTTAACTGGCAGCAAAGAAAGAGGAAGAGCTTAGTAGAATATTCAAATTTCTGTCCTGCTGCACTGAAAAGATGTTTTGCCCCTTAAACTTTTCTGCAATTACAGCACAAAACATTTTTGTCCAGCTTAAATTAAGTTAAAATGTAACTGGGAAAGAGTATTTTGCTTCCAAAGGTGAATGTTGGTACCTCTACATTTCTGAAACAGTTCATTCCTATCTTTGAGCAAGTGCTGCTTTAATTTTTGGCCGCCTTAACTCTGAGGCGAGATTGCTATCACGTATTGGTATGTGATCTCTTGCCTAATGTAAATAGCTTTGTTCAGTTTACATTTGCTTCCTACAGCCTGTAAGATTGTCCTATTTCAGGGGAATACTAAGCATACAAACATTAATGTATGGAAAGCAGCTGGCTGTAAAACCACCTGAATGTACTGCTCCAAGCTCCTGGTGCGTTCAGGTTCCACCTCTTCATAGTTGCAGAAACGTTTGCTCAGCTCAGCTTTGCAAATTCCAAAGTGGGAAGTTGCCTCTATTGCATTACGGATCTCCAAAACAGCAGCTACATCTCTGGGATTATAGCCATAACATTCTGTACACCCATGAAGAAACTGATCAACCTCATAACTTTCTTCCTGGACTTTTATCAGCCTGGTAAAAGTTTCAGGGAGGCAGGAGACTCCCACAACCATGTTATCAAGCAGAGAGGAAACTGCAAAGCAAATAAAAAACAAGTGTATAAGCTGCGAAGCAGTTGTTACTATGCAATACACTACAGAAAGATAAATATTGAGACAGACAGATTAGAGGTGTTCTAGACTATTCCAATTAAAAATCAGAGCTCAGTTTTCCATCTTCATTGCTGCAGTTTCCTTTTTTCTTTCTACCTTACATATTTGTCTCTGAGAAGACCTGTAGAAGAAGAGCAAGTTGGTTTACCAGGGCTTACCCTCCTATCAAAGTGAAGTATCGCTGAAAGACAGTGTAGACTTACTGGTATTCTCTCTAACACCGGGTCAGCTTAACTCTAAGTTAATGAGGGAATTATCTCCTCTTTTCTTGAAGAAGGTCAAGTGAAAAGTCTAGGGCAAGGAAATGCTATGGACAACTCTATTAATCGAAAAATTGGAAGCAGCTGATCCATGGCAGAAAGCTATTGGCCAAATATGGTACAAACTACAAGTTGACAATGTCTTAGTACAATTAGTGTAACAAAGCATCTCTGTGTTTGGAGACAGGTCCATTGCTGCACAAAACTGACCCCCACTGTACAGAGTATTCAGAATTTGAAGCAGCGTAACTCCTTTTTCCAGTCCTGGATGATTAGAGGGTAGCTTTGGCCCTGTTCTTACCTGCTCCCCACCCTTTTATCTGCAGGCTGCCTTTACATCATGCCTTGTGGGACACTCATATGACAGCTGCACTTCTTTGACAGGCAAGGAAAAATGAGAACAACTGTAATGAGCCAGCAGCTCAGCAGACCTGGAGGGCATGTGTGGCAGTAGAGATATGAGAAAGAATTTCTATTACCTCTATGACAACAGCAATAGGAATGGGCAGGGACAGCCCTAGACCTTCCAACTAAAGAGCTAAACAACTGAAGGCTTTCCTGGGTACATCTGCATTACAGCTGAAAGGAAGATGCTCTTGAAGAAGGGGGAGTGCTGATAAATTGCAAATATTCAAGCTCTAAATATTATCAAAATGTTTAAATTACTGTAGGTAAAAGGCCAGAGATTGGACACCACTATTTCAGGCACTTGCATGAGACAAGTAAATGTGGATTTCCATTCAAGGAGCTCTGAAAGATTTTCTTTTCTCTTTACAGAGAGGAAAGCCTGGGTGTGACATAATATGGTATTTTAAGTTGCAGAAGGGACTGAAAAACCTCCTGGAGAAGGGATAACAGAGCAGAGGACAGATTTCCTCTTTGGATTAATAGTTTCACACAACACGGAATACAGGCTAGGACTTGTTACCAACAAAAGGTGCCTCTATAAGTCAACCACCTGTTTGCTTTAAGTCAGGAGACAAAGCATTACAAGGCAAACCGCATGTATAATAACAAAAGAATGTTCCTATTAAGAGGCTTTGTTAAAATCAGTTCCTCAGCTGATGAGTTCACTATCCTTCCCGCTCCAACCCTCTTCTGTGCAAGTTAGGGCAAACAGAAACTAACCTGGAGAGCTGAGTCTTCCTGGAACTGGCGTACATCGCAGCTTAACCTTCACCTGGCAGGAATTGACCACGATATTGTCACTGGGACTCAGGTTGCGCGTGCTGACAATTCCAGGGGCATAGTAGCCTCTCATCAGTAAGTAATTGGTATGAGATGCTTGACGAGCTTTTACTTCTATTCTCCGTTTGCCTCCAGAGCTGTCATCTAAGTCATCATCATCGTCATCATCATCCTCAAGTCCTTCTTTTCCCAAACTACAGAAAACAGACATGTTTTGTTTGTTTGTTGTTTTTTTTTTTTTTTTCCAAAATAAGAAAGGGACTCATTACACTGAGCAAAGCAAGAACACATGTGATTCTGCATTCTAGTATTTAGTCAGGAACAGCTGCGGGTATGTCCATGGCAGGCTGATTTAAAGTGCAGAGAACAAGCAACTACAGAAAAGAAAATACACTAAAAATCTCACTCTCTCTTTTTTGCATGCATGTTGAAATGAACCCAAAATGTCTCAGCTTACAGTGCTGAACCTCTTTGGTTCAGCAGACACTTCATCATGAGGGAACATCTGTCAGAGCACAAAGGCTGAGACCATAAGGGTTACTGCAGTAGAGGGCAGACTGTTTATTTTTAAGGGAGAAAAGGGGAAGAATGAATTACAGACCAAAGACTTCAGTTACTTAAAAAAACCCCCAACACAAAACTGCAGACAGCCTCGAAGTAAAGAAAGAGTAGTAGTAGCAGCCAGGATAAATTTCCCAGAAACAAACTTAGTGAAATCAACACTGTTTCTTTCCAGGACACAATAAGAGCCATTATGGATAAAGGTGAAGGCTCTGAACAACCTGATCTAACTCTGAAGTTGCCTCTGTTTTAAGCAGGTTATACCAGAGACAATCAAAGGTTCCTTCCAACCTTTTCTAAGATGAGTTAGACTTTATGTACCTTCACTTAAAAGATATTTAAAACCAAAAGGGAACACATCATTTAGAAAAAATAGTGCAAGTACATAACCAGTTGGAAAACTGGACTCAGATGCCTGTACTCAGAAACGGGACTAAGTCCAGGGTTCAATGTATTTTTGCTAATGACCTGGGTGATAAAATAGCTCATTAAGTTTGCATAGGATCACTGAACTGGAGAGCCTGCAAGTATATGAGAAGACAGGATTTGCATTCAGAACATTATCAGCAAACTGGAGAAATAGTCTGAAAAAGAGCAGGAAGCAATTTCATATGGATGAATGCATGTTATTTCTATTATAGTATATTACAGTATGCACCTGTCCCTCCTCACTAAGAGGAAACAGTTAACTAACTAAAGGAAAAGAAACTTCTTAGAGTGAATCACAAGCTGTACATGAATCACTGCACTGGGGGGTTTTGGCTCGGGATTTTTGGCAAGACCATGGCCATTCATCATCTTGGGATGTATTAACAGGCATATCACCTATATAATACGATGTAATTGGCACAGACCTGCCTGCAAGAGCATGGCATTTGTTTTTTGACATCACAGTTTAGTGCAGAGGAAAATAATGAGAAAGACAGAGATCTGGATAACATGAATAACATACCAAAAACAGAAGTAAAGGAACTGAGGCTGCTCATTTTAAAGAATAACATATATTATGGGAGGAGGACTATGATAACAATCTTCAAATTGGTAATAAGCTGCTCTAAAGAGAAAGAGAAACAAGTATTTTCCATGTATGTATACAACAGGAAGCAACAGGTTAAACTACAGCAAGAGATTTTAGTTGCACTCTAAGAAACACATGATGATTGTAAGGATAACTATTCATAGGATTAGACTGCCTAGGGAGAGAGTTTCAATTTCAGTGGTATGCAATTACTGGAGGCTTAAAAAATAAAAAATAAAAAAATCAGAGAGGAGACAATACATGGAACTGCTATTGTGGAGACAGGTTTCACCGATAAAGCTGAAACCTTGTTACTAATCCTTCTTAGTCTTTGAAATGGGAAGGTACAACGTTGATGGAAATGTTCATTGGTAGAATGCACGCTGCTCTCCCTTCCACATTAGCTCTGATGGCAATGAAATGCCTAGCAATTTAAATGTCACATCTGTGAAGACAAATGCAGTCCAAGGCTATAATGACAGGCACTAACTAAAGTGCCATTAAGTCTTCAGAATGCTCCCTCAGAAATAAAAATCTAAACAATATCACAGTAAAACATGCCACAATACAGTGCAGAAAATGCTAATGTCTGTCCAATTTCATTCAAGTTACCCCCAAACCGTATTTACTAATAGGAATAACAGTGTTTACCTTTTTATCACTTCATTTTCCACCATAGTGCTGTCCACCACAACTATCTGCTCTGGGATTCTCACATTCACAGATACAAGTCCCAGGGAGAATAGGGAAAGCATCGCCACACACTGGCCACCAGGTCCATCCATAGGAAATGCAATCATGCCTTCTGATGCTTTGTTTTCTTGATCTTTAAATGAGAAGTTATCTGGCTGGTCTGATTTTTCAGCATCCTTGAGCTTCTCTAGGAACTGAAAGGACTCTGTACAAATTGTACTGGGAAATCGCCATGTAAAAACTCTGGACAAAAAGACAAATTTGAAGCAGCACAAATCTTTCACAATCTGTTCTTACTATATATGAATTTTAGACCCATGGTAGCACAGAGCAGCCAAGTAGTTGAAGTTCCACTCTAGAGCTGGTGACCAAGTACCTTCTACATCTGCTTTCACAGTCCTTTTACTAGTTCCAGAACATTAGGTATTTATGCACCACGTAAAGGTCAGGTACTATATAGCAAATACAAAGCAAAGATGTCATCTGCTTGAGCACTGAATACATTTACAGTTAAACTCTCCTCCCCCACCCCTGACATCCAGGTACAGTACAGCACAAAGTAACTGGAGAGGAAAAGCAAGCGACCATCAGAATGACAAGAGTGCTACAGAAATCCTTCCACCACATCTAGAACTTTGGTGCTACCTCTCCTCTCCATATGTCTTTGTAAAGGCTTGCCCAGCAAACTTGGCTCTATTCTCCATACAGCCCTAACTCCTAACTGAACAAAGGGCTAACATACATAGATGTTACCTTCATCTCTTCAGCTTCAGCTGTGATGGTCAGGTTCCTTGCTCTAGATATGTCATGTGTATTGTCTCCTCCACACCAAGCATGCCTGGGTATATTCTTTTATTTGCTCAAACATAAACAGTGACCTTTCTGACACCCACCTGTAGTAACTCTGAGACAGCTGATAGGACATGGGGACAAAAGGCAAAGCCCGGCTTTTCTTTGGACCCAATGTGTGGTTTACTCGACGGCGATTGACCAAGCTTCTCTTCTGACACTCTAGGAAAGCCTTCACAAGAATGTCATCCCGGTACTCCCGGTACAAACGAAATGTCTGCAAAAAACCCCCGTTCAGTGTAAAAGGCAGTGTTAGCTCTGAATCCACTGTTAGACTCATCTACTTGAGGTTTACATTAACTAAATGAATATGAAGCTGCAAGCCAGAATGTAAACGATACATATAAATTTACTTAACTACACTATTCTATTCCTTTTATGGGCTTCCAGGCTCTCCACAGTAAATGCCAATTAACTAAATACTATAGACCACTTGATATTCAAAATGGGATCAGGCTCCCACTAGAATTATATATGTAAAAAATGCTCATCTGCAACACATTTTGGTAGATTCTTCCCATCATTTTACCAGGAACACATGCTTCTATGAACTTGGCTTTCTAGGCTCCACTCTTGGCTGCTGATGAGATATTAAACTCCCTTTGAACTTCTAACTTTATTTTTTTAAGTGCCTGACTGATAGATGATATATTTTTGCGGTCCCCGATGCTGGAGAGGCTCCCCAACACCAATGTCAGCTGGATACTAGCACTGTCTTTGTGATATCTCCTCCAAACTGTAATTCCAACTGCTCAAGTGGGCACTAAATCATGATACAGTTTGACCCAATTGAAGGGATGTGGAGTTTATTTAATATGTTTTTTGGGGATTGTTTCAACCTCACATTTTGCAATCTCATCCTCAGAGAGAAAAGCAACATACTGAAAATCTGCCTAGAATATACCATTTCCTAAAAGCAGAAGAGAATAACCCCCACAGAATGGATACAAATCTAAGTTTCTGGGTTTATTTTCTCCCATTTGAAAAAGGCATATATCAAGGTAGGAAGGACAAACTCTTTAGGGTTGTACAACCAGTAAATTTGGTCCAGATACTGTACCTGAAACGACTGGCAAGATTTCATCTGGTTATCCGAGAGTGCCAAAGTGCTCTGAATCAAATTCTGTAGCACTAGAAAATGAATATCATAGACACTGAAAGAAAAAATGGGTTTATTCACGATGATTTAAGCATGAGTTACCTGACTATGAAACTAGCACAAAAACATACAAACTCAATCACCTGCTTCTGAAATAGACGCATAAAGGCATGAGATCACTCCAGCTGAGGATCATTCATGTAAAGGAGCCCGTTACATTTTTTCCTGACCTTCCACCCTGACTTTTTGGATCAGTCCAGATAATCAGACACAAAACAAAGTTCTCTTTGTTAACATTTCCTCCTCTTAAGGTATAGCACCTGCACAGAAAACATACACTGTTGTCCTAATGATAACAGAACACCACTTTGAGAAGGGCATTGCTGCTGTCATTTTATTCATCAAATCTATAAGCTATGTCAGAGGTCCCTACAGCCTTGTGAGAGTATTTTTCTACTAATAAATTTATACACTGCAACAAACAGATGAAAAACATACTGAATTAGAAGACTAAGTATGACTTTCACAGATGTGAGGACTGACATGACCTTGGAGTCCTAATGGGAAAAAATGGCGCTACTGCTACTCACCTGCTTAGACTATCCTCTTTTGTGTTTTGACTTGTGTCTTCTCCGATCGCCAAAACTCGAAATCTAGTTAAGGGAAGGGAAAGGAAAACACTGAAACAAAAGTAATATTCTGTGATTTTGTATCAGCCCTGAAACCCAGAGGCTGACAAGTGCAACTGCTAACAAGGCAAGTGTTGAAACAGCACAAGGGAACTATCTGCTCCAGCAGCCCTCGGTGTAATTGTCAAAAATTAAAGGAACTGTTCAGATCAATCTCCCCCACTCCACTAAGCTGTCTGCTGACAAGGAGATAAAACAAATGGACAGAAGACAGTACAGGACTGTATGGATTTGCTATTGTATTGACGTTTTAGACTTCCAGTTACCATCAGCAGCAGTTCTGCTGTAACATACAGTTCTTCACAAAGTAAGAAAATTTACAAAGGTGCTAAATTTGTTATCATAAAATAGTTTGAGATCCAAATTTTCACACTTCTCTCCAAGTGTTATTCATCACGAAAGAGCTTGATGATCTGGGGCTGGAGAATGCTATACAAGGCTGAGTGCTCTTCTGTATCAACAGTTTTAGCAGCACTGAGATGATTTAGCTGAGCAACCAGCTACAAATTGTGATATAAAATGGGGCTGGTTAATCTGGAAAATGGTAAAGGGAAGTCTTCTATTGCATTAAAATGTTATACCCGAGTACCAACATCTCTAATAGCAAAGTTGAGGATTTGACAATTTATGAAAACCTGACATTGTGAATTTCTGGTTTACAAAGTCTTATTTAGCAAAATGGGAATGGTTTAAAATAAGCAAGCTTGTGCAAATAACTGAAAATTAGTTATATGTATTTAGGAAGTATGGATTTGAAAGAAATGTTGCTTGTTGTATTTACTGAAACTTCTTTTGATACTAAGAGTACAAGTAACAAAGGGTGTAAATCATGCATAGCAGAGAAGAGGTCTACTCTGAATTGCCCTCCTCTCTCCCTGTCTCAGCCCATGTGCAGAGTCAAAAGCACCTGGAATACCTAAAATACCTGGAAAAGGGCACCTAAAATACCTGGAAAAGAGTTCCTGCAAAGTATCAGGAATCTCAAGTTTGGGATTCCCCAGAGTTGAACTGAATTTCTCTTTCAGCCTTTCCACAAATTCTTTAAACTCCTTTGCGCAAACCTTTGAAAACAAGAGACAGAAATGTTATCAACCTCAATTTCTTAGAGTGGGAAAAGACCCTCTACTTTTAAAGTATTCATAGAATATTCTAGTAGACATAGCTGGTTTTGAATTATCAAATCAGAAACAGTATACCAGACAAGAAAATGCATCAAAAAAGCTCTGTGGAGATTGTGTGTGCTGATTTACTTAACAGTTGCAGGTTCTGTCTGTAACCATGCTTACAGCTACATGCAACCCACCACGCACATATTTTCTGAAAACAATTACACTGAATTAACAGTATAAGATCTCTTGCTAGAACTTTGTTTAAGCTTCTGCTTAAGTCTTTTTTTCTCTTCATACCGTTCACAATCTTTATCATGTTCTCCATTAAATCTGTTTGTACAGTCATGGCTTGGAGAACACCTGTTAACACTAGAGGAATGGTCCTGTATCTCTCTGGAAACAAGTTTTTATTTGCTTCCAAAGACAGACTTTAGGGATGGGGACACATGCATTTATTTCAGCAATGCCTCATCAGTGAACAACTATTCTTCCTTGAAACAAAAATGAATCTAACAGAACTGGTTGGGATTTTCTGACAATAATATGACTTGTCATTCCTGGAAAAGAACAAAGAAAATCTTGGTGTGACATTGTCCCAGTTGTGAAAAAGTTTTGAAATTCAAAATCAAATTGCTTGCACTGAAAGTGTAAACAACTTTTCAATTTGAAATTGTGGTTGATTTAAGCCATAAAAAGCTCAAAAATCAAGCAAAATCTTTTGACTGATCAAATCAAGGCTTCTCTCATGAAATTTGCTCACATTCCTGCACTCATCCACAGAAGCTAAGGCAATATTTCGATGTGTGCCAGAATAAAAAATAAGAAATTATAGAGCAAAAATGTTTTCTTGCTCAGGTAACATGGAGGCTGAGAGGATTAAAAAACCCCTAAAAAAATCAGTGCATACAGATGCTCAGTCATGCATGTTTATAAACAAGCACATTGAAAAAAACAAAATTTTTGTTGCACAGCAGTAATGTTTATGTGCCTTTGGAAGGCTGCCTGCGTCCACTTTACTCTCAAACTAGCAATGATGCTGCATTTTTACAATGATGCTATTTTTAACATAGCTAAGGGTACGAGGGAGAGATAAGATATGAAATCAGAGTAATCAAAACAGTGCAAGAACTCAGTAATCCAAACAGCGTAAAGTACTCTATGACCTTTAGAATACTTCCCTCCTACCTGTGGATCTTCATAATTATTTTCTCTATTCATGAAATCTTCAATGAGGGCTTTATCTTGGTAAACCTCAGCAAGGCAAACTCTGCAACAGATACAATTGAATGTGTTATACATAGTTGAAATTTCCCCAACTCAATATAGATTTGATAGCACTAGGGTGCAAAAAAGTTGAAATTTATATTCACATGAAATCAGACAACAATGTAGAAGAAGCATATGCCTTCACTTAATTTCAGGAGAACTTAGCCTATACCTAGAACATAGACAGAAACCTTCTTACTTATAATTAAGATAGGTCTGTGGATTTCTGACAATGTAACGAGCTCTTCGTCCAACAGAATGAGAAGTTTTATCAAGGGACTCCTCAAAGCTGGCATGCATGATATCCCGAACTACTTGCCATGGAACAAAGGGCCCTTTTACCTGTGTGAAGAACAAAAGTGCTTGGAGTTAAACTTCAGCTTTTATGTATACAAATGATGGTTAGAACCAGGATGAATTCCTAGGACTGATGAAATGTGTGTTCAGTACTTAGACCCCTTAAATAGAGGTCCTATTAAATACCTTTGCATTTAGCACATGACTAGCAATTCGGCACAGCATGAGCAGACTGTCTTCTTGCACTGTCCAGGTGACACGCAGACGTGTCATTCTCTGCAGGGCACTCTGGTCAGCTTCATCATGGTAGCGGAGTCTTTTGCTTTTTTCTACAGAATCGTCTTCTAAAAAATCCAGAACAAAAAACCCCAGTCAGTTATCTCAGCACTACATATTCTGATTAATTCAAACTATCACAGGCAGTAGCAGCACCAATTGGAGTTTCTAAGAATAAAAGACAAAAGCAGAGAAGGAAGTAGCAGTTGAGAAAGTAAAAAGCATTAATACCTCTCCCAGGAATGAGGAAACAAGCACTTTAGTTAGCAAACTGACTACCTAGAGCATCATACCATAAAGAATCTTTAAGCCAGCTATCAAAAGTTGATAGTGAATTGCAAGGAGTTATTCTGGCATAGACACGATTGGAATTTCTTTAGTTTGTACAGTACAGTAGTGCAATCATGATTCACACACAGGTAACAGTTACAGCATGCTGCTCTTTTTCTCCAGAGCTAGTATACAGCCCCAGGACATCTGAACCTCTTCACTAAAAGAGGCAACCCGAAGAGATGCCAGTAAGTTTCCATTTCCCACACTATGACAGTCATGTCAAGTTCCCTAAAGCAACTTACAGCGGGTATATGCATTAAAAAGAATGCTTCTTTTTCCTGATGTATTACTTACCTTTCTTTTTCTTTTTTGTCTTCTTTCCAATGTCTTTCCTAAGCCTCTTCCTCTTTTGGCTTTTTCCACCTCTCACTCGTTTGGTTCGATCCTGGGTTTGTTCTTTACTTATTTCAATACATTCCTCTTTCTGGACAAGTGACTCTGATCCTACATTTCCTTCTCCCAAAATATTAATTTTGTTACCTAAAATGACACATTTACAGCAGTGGAGCTTTACAGCAATTACATTCTACAGTACTAAGGTATAAAGAGCGAATACCAAAGTTTCAGTATATTAAAAGACAGATGCCCTCTCAGACTTGCCCTTTGTTAGTCACGTCATTTCATGCATCTTCTTAGCAGCTCACACAGAATAAAATCCCACAAAAATGAGGAAACGTAAGTAATTACTAAGTTTAGCGCACAGTGCACAAACACAAAGGAACTGAGCTGAGGTTTTATATTCAACCTGAAGCATTTCTTCCTCCTTAGCTTAAATGTTAGGCTATGCAATTTTAACAGTGCCTAGTTAAAAGTACTAAACATTGGTCCCTCTAGACTTCCTGCAAACTGCACATCAAAAATTACAAAGGATAAAAATTATTGTTCTGTAGGAAAGGAAATTATTTACATATCTATTTTACTGCCCCAGAAGCATCCTAGATCATTGTAAGGAGACAGGAACAACCCATGTCATCAATACTAGATAAAAAATTATTGTTCCATATACCCAGAAATAGGGAAGGAAATTTTTTATCTATTTTACTGCCCCAGAAGCATCCTAGATTACCATAAGGAGACAGGAATAACCCACATCCTCCATACTGGGTTTGACAAAGACAGTAACAGCTATAATACAGTTACAGACCCTACCACCAGCATCACCACCTTACCTCCAGTACTGAGTGGAAGGGGGTGTTTTGTTAAGAAGGTTTGGAGTCTCACAGTCAGTCCATTTTCAGAAACTGTACTTTCCTAAGACAACACAACTTTCAAAAAGGTGATATGCAAAAGGAGCGTGCTGGTTTTAACATCACTATAAACGATATCCTTTGAGTAGTGTCAGAAATAAATTTTCAGTATAAAGGAAAAGATCCCTGGCTACAACAAAGGAGTCATTTCTCTTATTACTACCACATATTTGAATGGCTCTAGGGCATTTCTTAAGTCATACTATAATGACCACTAGATTATGAAGGTTAGAACTTCAGCAAATCTCCTCAAGTTTAAAAGAAATCATCACTGGAAAAGAAATGCTTGATTCTTTCACTGCTACAGAGGCTGAACAGAATTTTCTGTAAAACAGTATTTTTTCAAAGCATTTTACATTCCAAAGGAACTTCTAAGGAGCACAAAACCAAAACGCCAACACAAACATTGACAAAATGCCTCCTACACCATATTCTATCCATCTTAAATCTGAGTCCGAACTGATTGCAATGTATTTGGAGTTTTGCCATTCTCAGCAAAACCCATTTCTCTTGTGAGGAGTTCATTGGTGATAGAAGCTGGTCAGACATAGAGAGGAAAGCCAAGACTGAAGAATTGCAGGAGGTCCTGTTAGTGCTGAACAACTAGGTGACAGAACAGCAGATGAAATTCAGAGTGAAGTGATCCTGCCTGAGGTCAAAACTGAGCAACTCTAATTTTACATATACACTGATAGGCTCTAATTTGACCACTACTTAGGGTAGGGTAGTAACAGGCAGTTCTGTGAAAGTACTTGTTCAATGCTTGGTAATGGTCAAAAAGCAAAGCAAACGTAAGGAATTCTTAGGAAAGGAGAGCAACAACTATGCACCTATAAAAATCTACAGTAGGCCACAGCCTGAATGCACTACGTGATTCTATTTTCACCTTAAAAAGGATATAGTAGAACTAGAACAGGTTAAAAGAAAGGGAACAAGAATGATTAAAGGCAGAACAGGTTCCATGCTGGGAACAGTTAAGTAATCTAGTAGATGCCAGTCTTTAAAAAGAGATGATAATGGGAAACATGAGAGATGTCTACAAAATCAAGTGAAACTGAAAGGGTAATGGAGAATGATATTTTTTACAGCTTCCCTTAGTACTGCAATTATTAGAGAGCTTAAACCATCAAAAAGGAAGTGGTGACACATAATAGGACTTTGAAACACGTTGCTACATGAGGTTGTGGATACTAAAGATTTACATGTGTCCAAAAAATGATTAGACAATTAATGCTAGAAGAAAAAGCTATCAGCAGCTTTGAAACATCATCCTCGAGTTCAGAATGTCCTTGAGCCAAACCTGCAAACAGCTAGGAGAATATTCTGAGGAAATATCACTACATATGAACCTTGGTCTTACAACCTTCCCTACAAACCTTTTATTGGTAACCATCAGAGACAGGACATTAGCCAGAACTGGGATGGCCATTCTTATTTGCATATATTGGGCTTCCTAGTAATTTTTTTTTTATTTTTGCTGTGTGTGTTTCCTTGCTCTGGATGTTTCAGTTTTCATCTGACAACTTCTACATTTCAGACAGGCAAGAGGCACCATTAAGTAATCTAAACTGTTTACTTAATAAAGTATTTCTCCTTTGGTTGAACGCATTATCAAATTCAGTTCAGATAAAATTTACATCCAATTCTTTCGTTCACTTCAGCACAAAGATTTACTATGTTTGGCAAGCGTTTCTTTCCAGTGATGCAAAGCCTTACTGAGACATGTGACTGAGAAAGCATGCAAGTAGTAACATTTTGCTATCAGTATCTCAAGCTTAAGAATACTAAAATTTGGAAAAGTCATTACAGCATATAAATTTTAAAATACCCACCTTCCTAGTCTTATTGATGATGTAGCTTGTCCAGATCCAATTGCGTTTTAGATGCCCATAAAAGCTGGAATCCAGACCTGCAGCTCCTAACCCATCTCCAGGGATAGTTCCATCATCGACCACCTCTCGGCTGCCTCTAAGAGAAAAAGTAACAAAATATACAGTAGTTATTTTGTAGGGAGTACCTTCTCAGCTGCTCTTAAGTGATGTGTTTGCAATGTGCAGAACTCCCGGTGCCTTGCCCTCCCAATTTAAATAGGGCTGGGAAAGAGAGGAAAAAGAGAGATGCTCCTTCCCTTAACCCTGTTCCAGAAGTAGCATGACAACAATGCTTTTTCATTAAGTTCCAATCCTGGATATTTAATGACTGAGCTTTCAGTTTAAAGATTACACCCAGAGCAACTTCACTATTGTTAACTTAAGTTCCAATGGCAATGTTAAACTGTTCTCAGCACTATTCCTGCTACAGAACTAGAGAAAATACCTGCTCAGAAGAAAAACTTTCTCAGGACAATTGTGGGGAAAATCTTCCACAGGAACTAAAGGCAATCATAACCCTGCATTTTTCACGCTGATTGTCAAGCACTGGTCTCGCCAGTTTTCTAACAAGTAAGTTAAAGCATGTTTTAATACACAGACAAGCCAAAAAACCACAATGCACCACAATTCTCTCCCTGGAAAGCGGATGAAACTGACAACACTTTGCAAGAAATCATGGAGACAAACTTACTTCCTCAGAAAACGAAAAGGAAAATCTAACCATGAATGAGCTTTGCATATGCAATAGATAACAGCTCTGACAATTCACTAATAACACCAAAGAATATTTTTGAAATCCTGTTTCACCTTATGAAAGATTTTTTGAAAGCTATGATGAAAACTTATTTCAGTCAAGCTTTCAATAGACAACTCTTTCATTATAACATAACACCATCAATTAAATAAAAAAACCTGCTTCTTGACCTTAAAGATGTTCCAGTCATCTCCAGCCTAACTGCAAGTCAACACCAGATACCCAATTTAAAAGATTTCTTACCATACAATGGAGACAATTGAAAGCTGACAAGTGGACTAAACAGAATTTTTTTCTATGAGCCAGGATCAGTGGAATTAGGTTCCCTCAACTCCATTAATTTTTTTAAGATAACTTGATATATCTACCTGTAACACTGAACTAACCGAAAATACTTTTAAACAGACTGTTTATTAAAACAGAATAGCATATCAACAAAACTAAACCACAGTACACAATGCTCAATATAAAAAGTATAACTGGCATTCTGCATGGCTGTCACAGTTTCTAAGTACGCAATCCTCTCAAGCATTCTGGTTGTGATTGGGCAGAAGATGAATTGCTCCAGAGATCACTTCCAGATTTCACCAGTGTACACCAATACCATATTAGAAATTATTCTGTGAACAATATGCAGCAGATTGCAACACAGAAGGACAGATTTCAGAATGTGACACTGGGGAGCTACTGAAGCTATAGGGTATTTGAGATACCATGATATAAAGCACAGGAACAGAGAATATTTAAATTTTTCCCTTGCATTAACTGTACTTAGGAAGCATTCCTTCCCTCTCAACTTTGCTTTCCCCAAGACTCTTGCAACACACGTCTGTACTACTTTGGAAGGAAATCTGTTCCTGGTTTTCCCATTCCTCTAGCATGAGGACCTGCTTGGTAAACAAGTTACTTGTAAACATGATACATAACTACACAGCTTTTTAATCAGATAGCCTCTGAATTACAAAAAAACCCCAACCCCACAACACTCAACTGAAATGCTAGAGTCTTAACTGCATTTGCTATTAAGTAGCATCCTCAAAACCACAAGTTCTTTTTGATGACTCAATCAACAAAACAAGGATGAAGATGACATACGTGGTATATTCCAACATTGCACACTTTCGTTCCAGATTGTGTTTATCCACTGCTGACTCTTGTTCCATTTCTACATCTAGTGCAGTCTCCTCCCCTTGAAGATTACTTCTCTTTGAACGAGGACAGCGGACAACTCCTAGAAATACAAATGGTTTTGACTATCAGCATGAGAAGTAAGACTTCAATCCATTTTCAATCCACCCTGCTATGCCAAACTACTGCTCCCAAACAGTACTAATATTTTTACCACTTCCCAATAAAACATGCTACCTTCTTACAGAGGCTAACGGTGTTCCAGTTAATTTCCAATACAAGGCACTAACTTGTCCAAAATTGTATTCGGGGCAGAAGTAACGGGAGGCTGGTACCCTTTATAAGGAAAAAAAATTCAGCAGCTGACTGATATTTTAGGCATGGATCACAGCCTTTCAGATCCTCAAGTACGTCAACAATCCTCCAGAAACAATTTGGCAGGTTGTGACTGCTGAAACACAATGTGAACATTTTGCATGTCCGACACCTTCATGTTGGAGATACATTCAGGATACAGCAGAGGAGTCATGTGATGGTTTTATAGTAACAGAACTCAAAGGTAGGAAGAAAACCCAATTTCTGGCTTACTACTGCTTTTTGGCTGCCCGTGCTACAAAGACAATAGAGCAGGACTGGATCTCAGGCAGGTATCTGATCTAGATGCTCAATATTAAAATCCAGCACAGAGCAATTTTCCCCTCAAGGCTCAGCATGGAAAATACTTAACTACAACACAAAAAAGCTTTCATAATCATGCAGACTGGTGAAACAATATCATTCCCATATTTTGGGGGCTAAAAGTAATCATGGTCTGACTAGCCTGCAAAAGCTGCAACAATCACAAACATGCTACCCTTTGACAAATGTGTAAGGAGCCTTTTGCACATGACTGCTTCAATGCAAAAGTAAGACAAAATTACAAATAGATCCTTTTACCTGGCTGACTAAATTACAGAAATACAGAACAGTGTTGTCTAGGGTTTCAGGAGAAGTATCTTACCTCCAATTTTATATTTATTTTTTTTTTATAATGTATACTTGTAGCTGTATGTCCTGTTTAAAAGTGTAAAAGGACTAAACACAAAAATAAACTCCAAAAAACTGGGGTGCATAAACTCCTTTACCTTCCACTTCTCATCTAACTCAGGCTATCTGTTAGAAGGTTTAGCAACATCCTTCTAAGGAAAAGAGCTCTCTTTAAACTGGTAGAGAGCTATGGCAAAAGTATACCAGGAACTATATTTGAAAAGGCTTTTTCACAACTGGATTAAAATCTGACAGGGCTATTACCAAATTTGATACTTCTAACAGGACACCAATGCTTTTCCATTAACACTGCTCTGAAAATTTCAAGTGTATAGGTCTGTTTCTTGGATCTCAACTTCACAGAATTATATGGACAGAACTTCTAGGTTTTTTTGATGCACAAGGAGACCAGCCAAGAGAACAACACATTGGAAGTGACAAAACAGAGCCTGCCTCAAGTTTTAGGAAAGGAGGAATCGTGGCATGAGCAGAATAAACAGTAAAGGTGATAAGAGTGTACAATTATACCATACCCAATGGTGTATTAAGGCAGACACACTGCAAATCAAACCAGAAGTTTTCCACATCCTGCATGGTATTCAGAACATAGAAGCGTCTCTCAAACGGGCGGCTACTTTGTGCCAGGTTATAGTGGGGGTCACAGATAGTGGTATCAACAATCACGGCATTTCTCTTCATATACACAAAGACCTGTCAAGTACAGTATGTTTCAGGCTGGTAGGTAAAAATAATTGAAACTACCTAATCTACAGGACACACAATTATTTTAGGACTGTTTAGCATCTTCTCAGTCTTTGCTATTTTGAGACAGTGCTCTGATAGAGGACACACCCATCCCCACCCTATTGCACTGTACTCCCAAACCTCCCTTGTCAGCAACTCAGCAATTTCCTTTCTGGATTTAGAACAGTTTCTTTTGCCCCTTGTGCACAGGATATTACACAGTGACTATTTCCTACAAGCTCTCATTCAGGATTTGAATAGCTGTGTTTGGGGCCTAATCATCTTTCTTTTCCTCATAAAGTATATGTTGGGACTGCCTTCTCCTTCTCTGTTTATAAAAAGATGCATACCGAATGTCATTATTTTACTCTGATCGGTGACTTTATTCTGTGTCAGACATCCAATGCCTAACACCTTGACAGAACAGAATGCGGCATGCTCATTTTTCATAAAGTGCTGCCCATGTGCAACTTCCCAGATCATTATTAAGTGCAAAATCCAGCACTATACATTTCAGTAGCGTCTTTCCAGATGAAGAGGCAAAAATTATCAGCACGACTTGCAATATGTCACTTGGATCTGGAGGTTTGCATATATACCTGAAACATCAGTATTTTACTTAACTAAAGGTAATTACAACCCCCAAATTTTGCATGTTTCACTGGACAAATAATGTGAAGAATAATGGCTAAGTTTTAAAAAAAATTACCTGGTCTTTGTCTTGAAACTTCTCTGTTGGGCCAAACTGTATCAGTCCCATGTAACATAATCTTTGAAGGTTTTCTACCACTGAAAAGATATACCTCCTGCAGCAATATTAGGCGTATTATAATTAGCACTCATGAAGACAGTAACAATGATACTAGAAAACATACCATTTCCATGCAGCAACCTGAAGTTTCAGGAAGCCCTGCTTTTTTGAAATACTGAGTTTCAGAATTTCTGAAGTGATATTTTGTTTGAATTGTCAGCCTATGGAAAATATATAATATCCCAAAGCTCCAAATTTCCTTTCCTCAAATCATAAACACAATATTTTAGTCAAATACTAAAACTTTGCTAGCAAAGAACAAAGTTATCCAGAAATACCATACGTAAAAATGAATCAAACAAGGTCAGAACATCAGCAGATCTGCAGACAATTTCATGTTATGAAAAGAAGACATGAGTAAGAAAATATGACTGCTAAATATGGGCTGATAAACCTTCACATGTGTGCATACAAAGAACTGGGCAACGATCCTTGCAGTTAAGGTTGTTTAGAATCACTGCTCCAAGAAACTACTTTCAGCTGCTTATAGCTTTGGCAGAGCAAAAAGTGCAGCATTTCC
Source organism: Harpia harpyja (assembly GCF_026419915.1). NCBI lineage: Eukaryota > Metazoa > Chordata > Aves > Accipitriformes > Accipitridae > Harpia > Harpia harpyja. The sequence continues at coordinate 16,693,094 of NC_068960.1, read as the reverse complement.
CATGCTGCATATCTACTTATATGACAAAATTCTGGAATTTTCAGGAAACTTTTGCAAGATCTAGTTTCTGAGAGAGAGTTTGTCAAAAATTCAGCTTTGCCCACATTTAACTCACTAAGATCCGTGCAGTTAAATGCGAGTTGTATTTTGGCAGGAGTTTTCTCTGGGGCTTAAAGATCATTTGACAAGCCTAGAAATACTGATGCAAATTTGGCTAAGTTAGAAGTTTTAGTGAATGGGGCGGGGGGCAAAGAGACAACTTGGTTATATATCATACTGTTTTGCATAAACCTATCAGATGGAGCCTGCAAATTTCAGAAAATACAATAAATCCAGTTTCCTTGTTACTAAGATTTAGCAAGTAATAGGTTAGGAATTGCAAACCTGAACTGACCACAAGTCCTGACAGCTGATACTGTTGTCTAGCTCTATTCACTCATCAATGACATGTTTGCAGGTTTGCAAAATGTTGTGTAAGCCTCCCACCATCAAAATCCCTGCCATTAGCAATGACTTTCTGAGGAAACTAATATGGTGCTGTAGATTCCACATATTCAAATAATTTTCCTTTAATGTTGCTTTCCCTTCTTATCTTCAGTCCAATCTCAATTTTTAAATCTCCTAGATGAGGAATGGCAAACAACAGCAGACATGCCACTGAGAGCATGAGTAGAAATTGAATGGTATGTATGAGAGACAGGAACTGCAAAGTGTGGCATCTTCTGAAAGATTTATGAAGGACAGCAACATTTACACTCTATTAAATTCTGAATTTAGCAGCAGTCAGGAGTGTGTTTTATACAGAAGTAACATCCTGCTGATGAGTTATGAAGGACAGAACCTCCCAGCTCTCAAACACTCCTGACAGCATGCATGAATATTGTTTATTAGTTTCTTATTACCTTCTATTTGGGAGAGAAAGATACAATTTGGCACACTATCCTTAGAAGATTGATGATCCTTGTCTTAAGTAACAAAGTTCTCTTTGACACAAACAGGAAATAACTGAGAAAACAGTCAACCACTGTTGTTTTCTCCCTAGAGCCATTTACTTTGACTCATCTGCTTACCTTTTGTAGAGGAGCTGCTGTCGGACTGACCTTGGAAGAAATCTGATCAGAGTGTGCTTTTTTAGTGGATCATTTAAAAAATCTTCCAGACCATCCACCTAGAATTATTTTAGAAGTTAATCAAAATGTGAAATATAACTATCTTTTAAAGTATCAAGCTTTGCTACCAGAACTGTCGAGTGAAATATTTTCTAAGCAAACATTACTGCTTTTGTAAAATGCTTAAACATTATTCTTGTTAATCAACGAGGCAGAAGATTCAGTGAGATTATAAAAGGCTCTTTGCAAAATATTAGCTTAAGAATTTGCAGTATTACAGGACTATGCATTTTTTTCAGTGTGGCTGTAAAAGCAACTAACTTTTCTGTAAAACAAACTATCAAGAACTGAAGTGTCTACTCTCCAAAGGCTAGTTTTGTTAAAACAGACTAAGAGGATATTTGTTACTGCTTATAGGTACAGTTGGTATTATCAGAGTTTAAAGTAAAACAAATGTAAAACAAAAAAAGCACTATACCTTGTAGCTGACTTGTACTATCTGAACAAAGAGCGAGAGAGGCAAGCAGAGAAGAATGTCACTAACAAGAGCCCATCCAAATCCAAACTCTCTGTGAACTGGGAGAGGAGGGACATAGCGCATCCATGACACATCATCCACGTACACTAGGAACAAGAAGACTGGCTTAGATTCAGACAGGACAAACCTAATAGTTATACTAATAGTTTTACTGTGAGTGCTCAAGCAGAACACATTTAGTAGTTCATAGTCTGGAAATCTGAAAATCTAAAATGACCTGAAAATTATGTAAGCCATTGATTTTCAGTCTTCTTTGAAGTGGACTTTTACAGGTTTTTTTCAGTGTTGGTGAGGACTCCTGAAAAGCACATTTAAGCCTACTAACAGTAAGTCTGCCCTTCTTTCTTAGCTTACACAGACATTTCAGAGGATGCCTGAAAGCAACAAATACAATGAATTCACATGTTCTTAAGTATGAAGATGGCACTTACAGTAACCTCATTAAGACTGTTTTTCACTAAGATAATCTCTTCCAAGACTTAACTATCTTTACAGCATATTAAAAAAAATCTTCTGGATACTCAATCCAATTATTTCTTTTTCTATACCCAATAGCATGGAGAACAGTTTACCAACCACTCCTAATATCTTTTTTCAGTTTGGAAGACATGTATCCTGTCCCCCTTACTACAACTTCTTTTGGGGAAAGAAATAGAGGGTGGCAACATTTTCTAAGTTAGTTTAAGCAGTAATTATGTAACTATGGTTTCAGTGTAGACCTATCCCTACAAAAATTAAATCTAAACTATTTCTCCAAATTTACTCAAGATTATTCTGAATTTGAATCCTGCTCTCCAAATTACTATCAAACTTTACAGCTTTTTATCATCCACAATTTGAGCCTACTGTATTTCACTATCCAGAACAATGCCCCTGTAGGATAACCCTTTCAATTTGAGAACAAGCCATTAATAATATGAGTATTTTTTTCAAGCATTTCTGTTCCTACCTTAAAGTGTTTTCATTGAAATCATATTGTCAAACAGTTATGGAAATACTACACTGAACCATGGCAAAGTCTGTAGGAAAGTCAGGACGTGCCATTTCTTACCTGTTTGATTAGACAACTCTACTTCAGTCTCCTGCGCAGAGATTTCAGGATTCACCACAGTTGCTGTAATTTCTAAGATCCCATCTGGTTGCGCTTCAAGTACAGCTGCATTCACATCCAGCCCTTGTTTGCTGCCTTTTTTCTCACCATCACTACCTCCTTTTTGCTGTGTTCCATTTAAAGGGTGCCCATAAATTAAGTACCAAAGGAACATGTGGACCATTCTTAAACGGGGCATTTTGGGAAGAAAGCCAAGAGAACGCCCAAGTCCTGGAACTGGGAGGGAAGATTAAGTAGCAAAGAGAAACAAAAAGAAGCTTAGAACAGAAGTAGCTACCTCTGCAAAACTGATGCAAAACTGAAAACCTGGCAGGAAGACGGGCAGTTGAAAGTACATATATAAGTTACAAATACTAAGTTACAAGTAGTAAAGAAGTAGTAGTGAATGCAAATACTCCAGTTTGCAATTCTAAAAAAAATAAGCAGCTAAGAAAACATTGGATAGTGAGATTGCTTTAATGTAAACTCAATTTTTCTTCTATAAAATAAGAAAAAACCCGATTGTATCTTAGGAGAGCCCAACATCTGAAAGTGATTATCAATAACAAATGGGAAAGTGAAAGATGACAGAAAAAAAACAAAGGTAGCTGTACCTGTAACAGGGTGATAGTTTTTTAGCTGTGTTATGCCCATTTTTTCATCGGTTTTTCTTGCCCGACTATTATTATCAGCTTTACATGAGCTTTCTTGTGTTTCTCCTGAATCAGGAACTGCCTCTTGCCCCAGGTTTTCTTCCTCAGCATGGTCCTGGGATGTTGGTGTCTGGGGAACTTTAATCCTGTATTAAAACCACACAGCACTTTGGTAAAAATTAAGCAGAGTTCAATCCCTCTTCTTTCCTGACTTCAGGAGATATCCAGCATCTTGCTTCATCTTTGTGCTTCCATTTCTCTGTTGCTAAAGAAGAGATTTTTCTTTTCTTTTGCCTACTTTGTGTTTATTTCCTCTGCATATTTTTGCATGTACTAGATAAGCCAAGTTCCCCACAAGCCATCCAAACCATCACTGCAACTTGCCTGTTTGCGGTGCTTGAATTGGAGATTCGGAAACGCACCTGCTCAATGGCACTTTTTACAAGGGGATCATTAGGACTCACTGAAGGATGCACAACAAACTCTACCTGTTCAGAGCAGCAGAAAACAAACAAAAGGTATTTATGGGGATATTGGGTCTTAATCAGCTGCATAAATTATCAGAGATTAACAGACAGTTAATTAACAGTAGCCACAATGGATGAATCCTATGAAGGTTTAATAATTCACAGAATATTAACACTTTTGGATCAAAACTCCCATTGCTAGTTTGTATTAAGCAAGAGGCCTGACTGTATGGTCTCTGTACCAATAAACAGTTAACGTCATTTCTACAGACATCAGGTTTTTTTATTTTTAAAATCTGAAATATTTGGGGAACAAACACTTAAACTTGCAAATATTAGGCTGAAAGGGAAAAATGAAAAGTCATACCTCATAAGGCCAAACTCATACATATTGTTGCTGAAAGTACACACACAATTCAGATTGTGCTCTACAGTAATTGTGCAGCAGGTAATTTTCGACAGATTCTCTCCCTGCTTATGAACATTTCACACTAGAGTTACAATGACAAGTCTCAGCTTTACAACTACAGACATTTTACTTCCATAAACCTCGGTAACAGTGGATTTTTGTTTTTAAAAAAATAGATAACGTTCTATAAATTTCAACTCAGAAGTTAACTTACGATTTCTTATATACTCCTGGCTTTCAAAAGGGGATTAAATAGAATTGTATTGCAGCCTGACAGTGCAGGGAGACAACCATGAATTGCGTAACTGATAAGCAGCAGAACCTCTCAGAAGGGAGATTGAGAGACTTTGATCTCTGGACTATTCCTTGGTCTCACAATTATCTGCAGCACAATAATTGAAAGGACTAATCTGGTTTTCACAGTAGCTTAGTTTGGGACATGTAGCTTCTGGGCAGCTCAACTGTGGGTCCTGCTACAAAAAGTGAAGTCATCCATATTTTTCAGGCCCAAAACATTTTGATAAATCAGAAGGTTGTGAGAAAAGCCGCTTCTGCTGCCAGGGTTTGTGCAGTCACCTTTTTGCTAATGCCATCTTGAATGACTGTAGTACGATAGAGTCTGAGGAGTCCTTCTTGCGCAAGCTTCTGTACCAGTCGTACAATAGACTTTTTGCAGCATTTAGTGGAGACACCTTCTTGCTTCTCTTGATCCATGACCATTTTCTGAAGCCTAAAAGATGCAAAAAATACCTTGCATTTTAGGAAGTTTGGAGCACTGCTGGGCTTAAGCAGTTTGTTAGAGGATGTGGGGTGAATGGATATTTCCCTACTTCCAGCCATTACTGGTCACTGTTCCCTTTTGCTGTAGATAACTGGTAACTTAACTTTAAATTTCAGCTGTATTTTCTTTGTAATTAAGCTTATCCTTTTTATGTGAGGACTGCTGTTCTGGTGACAGCAAATTCTCAATGCCAGATTTCTCTGTGTATGGCTACAGTGTAATTATGAATCCAGCCTCCCTAAGGCCAGGAAAACCTATGGCTTTTTTTAAGTGGTGATTAAACATATGCAGTTTGTATTTCCACTTGTGAGCTCAGTTCAGCTGGGGGCAGAAAGAGTTTACTTGGTGGTGCTGAGAGCTCAGAAACTACACGGGCATTCACAATATAGATACACATATCCCATCACTTGAAGCCAGCTCACTTCTTCCCTTGTTGCAGCCTGCAGGAGCGCGCTCATGCCCTACACTCCTCATGCCTGTTTTCATGCACTTTTTCACAAATGCCCCTTGGCCCTATTTCTGACTTTCAATCCTGGAGAGTCACTTCTGAAAAAGATATGGAAGGGTATTAAGGGAATGAGGCAATAAGCGAATGTACACATGGACTTCAACTTTTTCAAAAGACTACCACATCCTGGTAACTAACATAACTGGAGTGACAACACCAGCAAATTTGCTTGCAGAGATTGGGGAGGGGCAGAACTTTCACTGGTGCTGGGGGAACCTGTGAGCTACCTGTTGGCAGCACTGAAGGGGACAGCAGAGACCTGAAATATCTTCTGAGCCTGTACTTAGATGTGACTAGATGAATCAGTGATGAGGCTGGTGCCAGAAGATGAGGCTCTAATTTTACAACACTCTGCAACTGAACTACGTGACAGAAGGTTTCAAAGTTCTCAAACCAGAGGAGAATAAGGCCATGATTTCTTACTAAATTCCTACAGCTGGCAGCCCTGTGTGTATTGACATGCCAGGATCTTCTGTGCTGACACAGAAGATGGATGGTGCAATCCTATTTGCGACAACAGTCCTGCCAATTTGGAAACTGGGACGCCAGGAGAGCACCAGAATTTCCATTTCTCTTTGGAAGTGAATCTCAAAAGGCTGAAAGACCTTACAACATTCAGGGAAGTATCTTTAGTCCAGACAAGGCAAGTCAGGAGAAGGCATACAACCGTACCACATAAAACTGCAAAGAAAAGCAAACTTTCAGGACCTTGCTAGAATCCTAGTGACCAATAATGACTGACATGAAGATATGAGTCTCTACAGTCCCTGACAGAATAACACATGAACAACTTTTGAAATCATGTGGAAATAAAACTTATGCAGATAAAAGAATCCTCAAGCAGGGAAGTGCTGTATCTTACTATGTGGCCCCAAGCACTGGCATACTGTGAACGGAGGAAAAAGTTCTCTGATCTCTATTTATGGGACATATACCACATAAAAATCCACTTGTGTAATTATCTCCAGAGAACTATTATTGCTTCCAAAGAGCTGATTAATTTTTAAGATTCAGTATAACTGCAACCCCCCACACCTTCCGTGTGCCATCCTCTCCAACATTATAGCATATAATGCCATTGGGGACAAGAAAAGCCAACAATGGAATAAGCACACAGATGGCTTGCTAAAGTACTGCTTCTACTACCAAAATGCATCAGGCCCCCAGTACACTGTTTTCAGATGGACTCACGTGAACAAGCTTTCAATTAGCCGGAGGTTTCGAACAGCTTCCACAATGAGATTTCGGCGCTTCAGCAGCCTGTACGTTTCATGAGATCTCTCCACTGCTGTAGCTTTGGAACGCTTTTCCTTCTTTTGGCCACATGTCTTCTAGTGCACAGTATGGACAAAATAAAAATTTTACATGAACTATTCAATGTCTTCAGCCTAACATAGGTTCCTCACACAGTAGCATCTGAGGAATTGAGACTTTTGATGTATTTATTTGTAACAAAGTAGTCAGATGGGGATTATCTTTTATCTCCCCTTCTCAGGCAGGTAACCAAGGCAGAAGCTAAGAATTCCATGTAGTTAGATGCAGAGATTTATGCCAATCCCACATTCTGAGCCATTTGGACTTGAGAGTTTTGGCCTAAAAAGCTGGTAACTGCCTTAACGTCGTGCTGAGTCCAAGCCAACATATCCTGTTCCTCAGAAAGGCTTCTTGTCCCAGGCTCAGTCCTGCAGCAGTGAGGCTACACAACTTTCATGTCAAAACCCATTTGCTCCTCTTGGTTTAGAGTAGACAGACCAGATGATATGCAGCACTTGTGTGCACAGATAGACATTAAGTGATGACACACACTAAGTCAACACAGGGAATTTTGAAAGCACCAGGGGACTAACCCAGAACTGTATTTTGGACATCTACCTTCCTATCTCCTGGAATAATTTTCACTTATAACTACAATGCAGCCAAAATGTGAATGTACTGAGAAATTAAATTTAAAAACCCGAAACAATCCATAAATGAATAAAAATTCTATAGCTTGGAGTCTTGCTGTAAAAGTACATAACTTAGCTCAGACAGACGTACCAACAAGAACATATTAAGACATGTGGTCTTACCTTTGGGTCTTCAAGTCTGACCTCCTCCACCACAGCCACATCCCCATCTTCATCAATGGAATGAGCACAAGTGGAAATATTGGACTCCTGCTTTAGAGCTTCCAAAGTAGAACTCTCCCCCGAAAGGTTGTCTGGGAGCTCATCGGGCTCTTCAAGAATTTGAGGGGAAGGCAGCTTCTTCCCATGGGACTTCACAGCTTTTGGCTTAGAGCCTGGTTTAAGAGCAAAGAGCCTTGTAATTTTTCTGCTCTCAGAGTTTTCTGTAAATGTTCAGCTTCTCTCTCTATAAAAGGCACTCCCCCATCCACCCAGGTAACTGTACTTAAAAGCATTCTGCTACATTTTTCACGTATTCTTCTACCCTGCTGGAAGCAGTGGTTTGACCATGAATGACTGCATTCAGCCTCCAAAAGTAAAGTTAAAAAAAAAGTGAACTCCCTGTCATCAAATAATTTTCTCCATGCAGAAGCCTCTTCATAGGCAGACTTAGAAGTCCGTGAAGGGCTAGATTAGCTTATCCAGAAACTGCTGTCTGAAGAAAGAAGGGTTTCTGTCACAAAGATTCTCAAGTTCTGCCAGAAACCTGACTTTTCTGACTCAAAGCACAATAACAAGGATTTAGTATTAGTCCAAAGATAATCTACATAAGAAATGGAGATCTGTTCTCCTCACTTCCCTTGCAGTTTATCAAAGAAGTTGTAGGGACATTTAAATAATTAAAATAAATAAAAAAATAAACCACCATACCCTCTTTAAAACATGTCCCCAAAAGGCTGGTAGCTTTCACATCAAGTTGTTCCAAATAACTAAAGAAAATTATGAAGGAATTACCTTCAGGAGGTAAGACATTTTTGTTACAATATGCTTAGGTGAGTAAGGCTGTGAGTCAAGTCACCCCAAGCCTATTGCTGCTTGAAAGTAGTTAGTTAACATCTTATCTGGTCTCAGACAAGAAGTCAGTATTACTCTACATATACTCACCCCATTGAAGGCTCACAACAGTACATGAACAAATAAATTTTGCCCAGACTCTAAGGCTCAATATCAGACATTTGCAACTGAAAAAAAACACTGCTAAAGGGGGAAGAATTTTTATATGTTACAATTTAAAAAAAAATGTTAACTGGCTGGTCTGTCAGCTCCTGTGCTATTTCCCACACCTAAGATGACCTTTGCATATCCAGTGGAATGAAATGATGTGTATTCACAAGAGGCACAGCCCGCCTTTTTTGTTAGGAAAAAGTAAAATATTTCAAGAAATACAAAGTGTGTTCAAATCCTGTCTGAAGTCTTCAGGGACTTTAAAAAACCTAAAGCTCTACCAAGATGGTGCTCCTGACGGGCACAGCCTGAACTGCAAGATATTTTGAAAAAAGTGTTTGTGACAGATACCTTGTCATTTCATCATAGAACATCCAAGGCAGATACAAAATTTACCCAAGGATATTGCTTCTCTCAGCAGCTTAAGCCAACCTGACTGCTACGTACCACAGTCTCCCCACTATGCTTGTTTTTAGCTACACAGTCCTGCCTCCTTCCTTACAACAGTTTCAGAATTTGTCTGACCCTCTGCAGAATCATTTCAGCCCTTGGAGCCACCAGAAAAATAACTAAATATCCAAGGAGCACAGTGTGTGAGCACATTTCATTTGCATGGGGAAAAGGGGAGAAATGACATAGGGGTAAGGAGAAGCAGACTTTCCCAGTGATTGGTGATAGTCAGAAACATTCTTTGATGCACACAAACGTCAGAGCACACTTCAGCTCTAAGACTCTCCAGAGATTACCACACCTACAGTATTCCAAAACATAACACTTTTGGTAGAAAAAGATAATAAAAGCATGGAAATAATCAAATAAGTGTAAAAATAAATATATGATAAAAAACTTTAATGGTAGCTAATAGCATATGATTTTTTCTTTAATAAAAGGATCAATAAGAAAAATGCAAGGTTCTTTCCAAATTTTGGAATCATGATCTACCTTTCACTGGTGTTGACTGATGGGTATCATCTTGGAAACTTAATTTCAACAGAGAACCAGAGTTGGCCTTCTGACCTTTTCCTCTCTTCTTGCCATCTTTCCCTCCTTCTTCATTGTCAGACTCTGAGACCAAAGTATCATCTTCTCCAGGAGACACATCTTCCACAGGTGCGGAATCTTCTGGCACTAGAGCCAAAGTAACCGTAGCTAACTGCTCACTTCTAGCCTTCTCTCTCTCAAACTGACGGTTTAAATCACTCTCCTCTGCAAAAATGTATGAAATATACTTTGTTGTCCTTTGCCGACCTTCATCCTCCATAAAACCCTAAGGAAATAGTTGGAATGTTATTCTACCACCTCACTCCTCCATTCTTGCAGTCTGTTCTCCAGCATCAACAGTGGGAAAATTTTCTAACTGTTCTCCCCTCACATCAAAAGGTATCATGTTATTCTCCTTTTTTTCTAAATAACAAAAATGTTGACTAACCTTAACATATAGAAATCAAAAGAAATACCATACTTGAAAATTAAATAAATCTGCATTACCTGCATACTAGAACGAAATGCTTACAGTATGTGGGATGTAGAAAAGTCTAAGGAAGAACAAACTATAGGTATTCAGACTGGAAATCAAATTTTTTTCAGAAAAAAATTTCTGTGAAATAACAGTAATGCAGAAGCAACCAGAGTGAATCAGACTTAAGTGGAACTGCTATTGCCCTGTCTACTACAACAGGTGCTTTCAAGTATCTAGAAACTCAAACACTTCGCCTATCAGTAAGGGAAGATTTCGTCTTCACAGTTTACTTAGAAAAAAGTATGTTTAGATATTCCAATGGTTTATATAGCTTGTTTTTAATTCTACAGAACTTTTTACCAAATGACAAGATCTTAGTAAAAAAATTCTCTATTACAGGAAGATGGCAATTATCCTGCCTTTGTGAAAAGGGGCAGGTGGGTGCATGTGAGAAATGACAGCTGAATTTGTCTTGTTGAAATGAAAAAAATATCAAAATATCTGGAAATAAGGAGTTTAATCACCATAACCTCTACAAAAGTAACCGGTTTTTTTTCAGAATTTACTGGTATTTTCAAAAGGCAAGTAGATTAATGATTTTAAATGTACAGAGGGCCTCCGACAAGGTCCTTTGGTAGAGGATCTTGCAAAACAGAAGCTGCCTCAGTCAAAAATCAAGCAAAGTGGCTATTTTGAGTTGAGAGACATTTATGTTCATCTCTGTAAAGTACCAGCCCCCAGGTCACTTGGGTTACCACTGAGTACAGTGAGTGATTTAGGTAAGTCGTTGAGGCCAGGTGAAGCAGGGTTGAGGCCAGTTTCTCTGCCCTGCCTCTTTTTGGAGGGCAGACCTGCGTCAGGGTGCTGGAAACAGTGTTCCTCTGGAATGCTGTGCAGTAGTGTCCAGCAGAATCCCACTGGTTTGGGGTGGGGGTGTGGATCACCAGAACATGTGCTCAATACAGACAGAAAATATGGGGCCATGTGCATTTTTCCCCACAACCTTTATTACTTATGCAACCAGTCACAAACCAATGTAAAATACTTGTACATCTGGGTCAGTGGACTATAAAATGTCAAGACAGCTAACCAGGAAACAATAAAGAAAAGGTATGCTAGAAGAGCAGATCTGTTCAATTCTAACAACTAGGCCTAGTCCTTTGATTACAGTAGGTTAAATACTCAATACTTTTTGAACACTTGTGTTATATACCTTTTCCTCAATTGAGCTATACTCTTTTCAGTCTTATCAGGACTCTTTCACTGTCAATTCTCAAACCACTGCTGTTTCTATTGTTTGAGGTTAACAATGTTATAACATATTACCACAGTACCCACAATTGAATCTCCAGTTTGAGTAAGTATCTGAATTATTTTATTTTAACCTTACCTTGACAACTTTGTACCTCTCCAGAAGACGACAGAGCATCCTTGCTTCTAGCTTCCCCACATTCATAGCCAAGCGAATTTCTGCCTGAGAAATACCTTTGGTTCCCCTACTTTCAACTGTTTCAGAAAGGCAAACCAGAAAATATCTCAGAGAAATAATCTGACCAAATTATATGTACATATATTTGTACATACATTCATATTTGCTCTGAATAACGGTATATGACAGAATATAAAATTTAACATTCCCCACTAACTAAAGACATTTTCACAGATACATACAATATACAGTCAAATACTGTCATAAAACATAATTTTACGTGAAGCAGTGCCCCAGCAGAATGAGGTTTGAAGGCAATAGCTTCAGATTAAAAGCAGGGGTGAATTTTTCCCCAGAGAGCTTTCCACAGTTAGATATTAATTTCTCCATTATGAAAGGAAAAGAGATAGAAGAAGAAACACTTTTTCTTCATCACCTTTTCTCATCCCACTACAACATCCTGTTTCTACCACACTGTTTTATTTGGGTGGTATTGAACAGTTGATAAGCTTCCAGGGAGGGCTAACTGGTGCCAGCAGTCTAATCTGAACATAAAGCTCATCTTTTCCATGAAAAATTGACAGTTTCCGATACATAAAAAGCAATCAGAACTTTAAAAATCCCACAATATATACCTTTCTTTTATACAAGGAGTAAGAAGGCAACATGAAAAATCTTTAGCATGTCTTACTACATCACCTACTTAGCTCATAAGCCTGGGTGAGCATATCCCTTTCACAAACAATATCCACAGGCTGAACAGCTTTTGTGATGATCTCTTCTTCATCGTCGTCATGATAATCTTCCATTTTCTTCCGAAATTCCTTTAGCAATTTAAGGCAACGGACCATGACATCAGTCCCTGTGAACGTGAATGTTAGTAACAACTCTTAACAAAATGCAAGGTGTGTGCGCATGTTTAAACCAGTTTATTTCTTTCAGCAGCACGAAGAAGTAGTAGTGCGATGAGGAGCAAAGACAACTGTTTATTTCTAGTAAAGGTTTGCAACAGCTTTTCCCTATATACGAATCTGTCAAAATACTGACTAGCTGAATTTTTGAGGTGCTCCAAACCTTCACGTCTGTGTCAACATTAGGACTGCCCAGTGCAGTGATTTATGAGCAGAATGGAAACCACTGCAGTAACAGAAGAAATTTCAACAGCACAAATAAATCAATGAAAGGATTAAGTGCTGATCCACAGTATTACATCTTCAGAATATACATCTGACTGTGAGATCACTCACCGAGTATAAAACCACTCCGTTTTTCTATAGGCTCAAAGCATTTTTCACTTTCTACAAATGCAAGTCACATACTGAAAGAAAACTGTATATCTGAAGGTACAGAACTCGTACAATAAGCTACCTGGTTACAAGACTGTTCCTTAACACAGGACTGCCCTTCCTCAGCAAGTGATCAAAGTGGATATCAGTTGGTGGTCCCTATCAAGGGTTGCCGTGAGTTCCTGATATTTAAAAATCCCAGGACCTAAAAGAATTGTCAGTTTATCATATGTCCTAGCACCTTCTATATTTGTATGCATGCATGTTGGAGGAAGCATACACCAAGCAACTAGCACACTGAAGAAAAGGATCAGAAGAGCCCTACCCCATCCAGTAAGTTCTTAAAGCATAACTAAAATGCAGTCATGTTGCACGGGTTCCTCACCTACTCCCTGCACCTAGGGAATGGCTAGGTTTGTTAACACATACAGTGTACTATAATTACATGCAATGAAAACAGACACACAAAATCTAAGGTGGTTGTATATAAGGACAGAACACAGTGCTGCCCACCAACCACAAGAATCTCATACGTGGTTGAATTCCACATCTTAACTTGTTACCGTGCACTGGCTGTGCTGTAGTAACTCTCCACCCACTTTTCTATGAGATCCCAGAAGGGTAGAGTGGGGACAGATGACTTCAGGAGAGCTGTAGCGATCCTGCTCCCTGACACAAGGATGACCTATTATCATCAGTGTCACCTAGCTCCTGCTGAACAAGTTAAGTGACCAGTGGTAAACTAGAACTAGGTTACTGTACATTGCCAGCTTATCAAGTTGCAGTGATTCAACAGCTACTGCAGAAGTAGCCAATTCATCCTGCAGCAGTGGGTGGGAACATCTAGAGCCACCTCTACTCCTCTGGTATGGCCCCACTGTGAAAAACACCAGGTGAAAGCTTTAGTTGAAATCATTAAGGTTTCAGTTGATGAATTTTATCTTATGTGTGTGTATATATATATATATATGATCAGTTACTGAAGCCTAGCTGACATGAAGTTAATGCACAGTAAGTTAACCGTGGGACTGACCTCCAGGCCAGATGATTCCATTATTTTTCCTCAATCTGAATCCCTTCCCTGCCAGTATCCTAATTACTGTCCTAAGCAGTATCTTAAGTGCTGACATTTTGGTAGGGCTGCAGGCACTGTTATCACATCCTCTGTATTTCTACAGCCCATTAATTTTCACTTGAAGCAGTATTTGAAAAAAAAAAAACAAAACCCAACAAACAAAAACCAAACAACAAAACCAAACCAAACCAATTCCTTTTACTTTAGCTCCTGCTGCCCAGTAACATGCTTCCCATAGCAGATGCTCTGACTTCATCCTCAGCGTGTCCCACATATTTCTATCTGCTTTCCTGCATAACTCCAGAGATTAAACTATCTTGATCTCTGATGAAAATCAGCTATTATTAATTCATCCTAGTTTAATACCTAGTGTTTTTTAAGGCATTTTTGTGGATTTTCAGCTTTTACGTCTGTAAGATGGAATTATCATTCAAGTGAAAGATTCATCAGGTGGCATTACTCATGATAAACTTAAGTAGTAAATGCAGCTGCCATTGTGCCAATCTCTGACAAAACATGAAACATCTACTGCCTTGTGCGTTGCCACCAAGTGTATAAACAGACTTGTATTTTCTTGTCTTCTAAGTAAATACTTTAATTGGAAGTTAGATGTTTTTACTACTGATTATAAACTCTATCTTTTAGGAATACTATCTAGTCTTCCGGGTTTTATTTGCAAGTGTCTTCAGCTCATTAGAACATCTCTGAAACTTAAATTGCTATGAGGAAGTATAAACAAATATAACCTGGTGCAATACTACTGAAAGACAGTGTAAGAGAGAATCTAGGTTTTTGTCAATGACAATGCTAAACCGTGTGACTAAAGGTACCACTGTCATACAAGCCACTGTATGTTGAGACACTTGCTCAAACTAGAAGTGCATTACCTATGTACAATACATATTTTGTAAAAATTTCACGCTAATTTTCCCCATATATTTTATTGTATACTGATCTATTCTAGAATATTTTTTTGAGGATCTCCACTGCCTTCCTGAAACTGTGAACTTAAATGAATCCTCCTGTGTAAAACTCCCTCTGACATTCTTATGGGAAGGAGGTGGACCTGTGTATTTCATCACAAATGAACTTGTTCAATCAATCCCTTATTTATTCAGTACAATGTGGGAGATTTCTCTCTGAACCATGTTAGATGCTGTACCTACTTTTGGCCTACTTTGACCTACTTTGTTCGTTAAACAATTTCCCAACAGAGAGATTTCCTTCCCCCAGACTTAAAAGATTTGAAGGAATTTGTTGTCTTATCAAAAACCTTAATCCAACTCCATGTAACTGGCATTCACTTCTGTCTTCTCAAAGTTCTCACATTTTTATTGGCTCTTTCACTTCTTCCTTTATGATCACTCCTATTTGCAAAGACTATATAATTTAGAATGTTTAGTTCATATCAGATTTAATTTTTTTTTTTCCCACAGTTCACCACATCTCTGAAAAACACACTTAATCTTTAAGAACTATTTTCTTTTTAACCCTTGCAAATCTGCCTCTTAGGATTTTCTGTGATTAAAGATTTGGTTTAGCTTTCCTTAAGCAATTGCATTAATTCCATTGGTGATACTATCCTTCCTCATACTTTCTAGTATTACTTCTATGTAGGTTTTTTTTCCCCACGCAAGTTTTATTTGCACCTTTTTCTGAGAGCAGTTGCTTTCTTTTGTCCCCTTTCTTCATGCAGTTCTGCTCTTCTTTGTCTTTCCACTACATGTTTGGAAGTTATCAGCAATTCTTGCAAACCTATTAAACTTAAATTCAAAGCTGGTTATGCATTAAACTATCCCTCAGTAGACTACTGCTTTTTTGAATAGTAGCTGTTGGCTATCTTGCTTACTTCAAGAATTCCAAGGTAGTGCTGTAGAAGCTTACTTTCATAATTTGATGTGAAACTTTCCAAAGAAACTCTGCATTCTCATCACTTTCAGCAAAAGTCATAATTTCAGCAAAAGCCATAACTAAGATCGTCTGTTTCTTTAGCTTATTTTGTAATGGTCTTTTTTGTTTTATATAACTTTTTCTATATTTTTTGTCAAGTTTATTGATTTGTCACTCAACTTCAACCTGAAAGGTCAGCAGACTGCTCTTTGTCCCTATTCTGTATTGGCTTGAGCAGTCTTATTAGGAGGCATAATCTACAGAAACAGCTTACATTGATACACAACAAACCTGCCTGCATCCATTTCTTAAAAGCCTGGAACAAATGCTTAATTCAAGTGGGTTGCAGTGTTCTAGCTTTATTAATACATTTCTCCACATAATTACATAGACAGAACTTCACCTATGCATCTTTTAATTTAAGATTTGAAGCTTATAGATAGAATGGCATCAATGTGATTACACAAAAAGAAAGCAAAAATACGGTTCTAGTTACCTTTCTTTGTCTTGTAGGGTCCTCCATTGGGGTGTATATCTTGTAATGGGATGGATATTACCTTGGCTAGGCCAGCATTCATCATATATTGATACAGACGTTTGAAAGTTCTCTCACAAAGACCCTAACGCAAAGAGAAATAGCAAACATCATGGTAGCCCAAAGGTCTTGTCTGTAGGTGATTAGTATCAAAGAAAGACATTCATACTGCCTGTTCTTAGAACACAGTATTTTGGAGTAGGATATCACAGAAGGATCTTAAAAGCCTGCTAGTGCAGACAAAGCAAAGACAGGCAAAGCATGAGATGCTTCTGGAGTGTGTTCTATCCCTCCAACTCTACCATCCAAACAAGCAGCAAGAACCAGCAGCAGCATTGTGCAAGTAAGAACTGCATGATGATATCCATTGACAAAACTTTTCTGAAACTGTGGATCGAATAGAACTCCTTCCTTATGACAAACAGCAACAGTAACTTGATCTAGTAGGTTTTTAAGATCCTTCTGTTGATATCCTACCCCAAAATTTTGTGCAACTTTAAAAAACAGGCAGTATGAATGACTGCCTTTGATACTAATCATCTAGATTCTACGTGAGTGAGAATTTAAGAGAGTAATTAATCTCACCAATTCTTCCCTCAAGTTTCCTAATGTTTCCATCTGGTTTGAACGAGCACTTAGCATACTTGAGAGCTTCTCCATCAGAATATCATATTTGCTCCTCCTAACCAAGAAAAGAAAATTATTTTACAGGTAACCATGCATATAGCTTTATAAACACGAGTTGTACCTTTACAAAATGTCAGTCACTAGAGAAAGTATGCTGAAGTGTTCTCAGATTGTTTTAGGAATTATAGTTTTCTCTTCCTTCTCTGAATAGCATATGACAGAATTTGTCATTAAGAAGAGCCCCATCTGAGGGAACAGTGAGTAAGCCCACACTGTTACTTCATTGGCAAGCCACAGAAGCACAAGTTCTAATCATAAACAAGATCAGAAAACAAAAAAATCTATTAGAAATGTGTTTGAAGTGAGAATACTCAAAATTAACAGAATTATTATTGCTACAATAAGAAGCGTTAGGCTTATCTAAGCAGGTGACAGGCACTAGCATACCCTATTGTTTAGCACTCTGAGATAAGTAAGTTTTAAACTGTCCGGCATTTGGAAGAGGAGTTAATAAAGAAATTGAGAAGAGTCAATACCAGGAAACTTTGATGATTCTGTGACAGGAGCGCAAACTTTCATCATAGCAAAAGGTCACAGTCTACCCAGGAGATCTTTAAAACATCTGAGTGGCACATACCTATCAACATGAAAGCGAGTCAGAAGTAGAAGAATTGAGTGTTGCTGTGCTCCACTTGGTAGTCTTATGACATGGGACTGCATTGTTATGAGACCATTTCTGTCCAATACTCTTCGGTGATAATGAATTTTTCCAGCATCCACTCTAAAGAGAAAATGGCAAGATATCTATAGGCATAGGAACTTCTGCAAATACATTCTAATTATCCAATATCCCAAAACACTTTACCTAAGTTACCTATGGTCTTAGCGACGTTATGTTAATTTTCAAAGTGACAATCTCAAAATTAGGAAGTGCCAAAATTAAGGTAACCTGTGAAATTTATTTTCATAGTTAATCCAATTAAACAGAGAAATACGTCTGATTTTAACCTACAGTCTCCATGCCCAATCACAGTGCCATGACATGGTTTAATGAGATAGCTGAACCCATATTGTATCCCCATACCCTCTTTCTCCATCCTCTCTTTCTAACTCCTAGCTACACTACAATTACTGTTCCACTTGTAATAGCTCTGGTACTCATCTCACTCCTTGATGAGCTGACTCAGGCCACTGAACTGACAAAAAAGTATCCACAAAAGATTTCCCCTCCGCCTCCATCACCTTAGTTACCTAAAAGAGCTTCCTAAGTGGCAAAAATCAAATCCAGTGTGGTTTGCAAGCTATGTATGCTTAATCTCCTAAAAGCGGTGAATCCTTAACGGCAGTGCTAACATTCTCCAGCAGTGCAATACAAACCCAGAAGTTCCCTAAGAGGCTGCGTAATGCTCCTCCACCAACAAAATATATGGTCTAGTTTGGGAGCTCGTAAGTCAGGCTCCCATTCAGGTCATACAGAGGAAGGTGTCACACAGGGCAAATGCTGGGGACAAAAGGTGGGCATCCAAGAATCTCTTGTGAACTTCGGCAGGGTAAGATGCTTACTCAGCAGTTTAGAAAAGGAAATTAAAATCATCGTTCCATCCCAAATTTGAGGAAAAAGTGATTTAGAGAAAGCAAGAATTTCTACAACTTAGAAACTTGTGTATCAACCCAACAGACAATCTCTGGTTCCATGAGAAAATATCAGGAAGTATAATGAACTCAAGGAAGAGACCACTATACTTCTAGCAATATAGGCTCCAAGAACCAAGTGCTCCTGGTAGTAAGGATGAGATGCTACCAATACAGATACGAATTTAAATCAATACACAGAAATTCTGAAGTGGACAGATCTTTAAAAATAACCGGTGGCAACTTATTAGCTTTGATTTGATTCATACAGCAAGATATAAACTTACTTGAAAGCCCCACTGTGAAGGTCCCTCTGAAGCTCTCCTTGCCACCTAGCACGACCTAAACGCTCCAATATACAGTAGGAGAAGTCAGGGAGTTTTAAGTCAGGGTCCCCCTCCCAGCCTATTAAAGCTCTGTAACGCTGGTCCTGGGAAGCAACAATGACTAGTTTCTCTCCCCATCTAAGAAATAGAAGGGAAAGTAATAAATTATTATTAGTTTCATAGAAACAGAGAGATCAATCACTTTCCCCCCACAAACACCATTCTTGATATAATCTGCACAAACTGGGTGAGGACTAAATTTTAAGACTTAAGTTAAAAATCTTTTAATGTCAGATATAAGGATTTCACTCACTTTTCAACAGCTTCTGTGTAAGTATAACAAGGCTGTAAATCCTTCCTCCTTATTTGATCAGTGATATCTACTCTCTCTTTAAAATACTGGCAGGAACCTTGAATGCCATCTTTGTTATCCAAAATCATGTGGACAGGATAAATATCGTCTGAAGGAACAGGATCTCTTTTGGTTTCCAGTATTCCTGTTTCAAGGTCTATTTCCTCATATCTGAAATAAAAGCAGAGCGCCAACATTTAACCAAGCAAGAGGAATTTGGAACTGACCTATAAGATTGTCACAAACAATGCTGATACCTCTATGAAGTATCTCGGGAAAATGAGACCCTTTTGAAACCTCAAAACTGGAAAAACACAAAGAGCAGAGCTGCACTCCTCGAGTACGACCAAACTTTATCAGCATGCAGAGCGTACGAGGCAGGAGGAGGGGCATACATATTTGATCTTCAAAAATCCAAGGATATTGAAGTGGTGGGAATAAAAGAAACATATACAGATACTAGTTTACAGAAAAGGAAAACAGCAGGTACGTCCACCCTGATGAACCGGGACATATAAATTCAGCTTGTACCTAGAGCGGTAAACAGTTATTAGAAGGGAAGCCTAGCCAGGACTCCTATATAGGTCTCCTAAATAGCCGTGGGGCTTCAAAACCCCACTCCGCCTTGCCTGCCGCCACCCGGCTACCTAAGTAGCAAATCCTGCACAGCTCCAGAGAAGGAGCAGAGGCGGCGGCTGGAGAACCAGGCCCGAGTTATTCCTGGCAGCGGAGCAAGCCCTCCCCCAGCGTCCTGCGGGGTACCCGGCCCGGCGGGAAGGGGAAAGCGCGGCGGCCTGAGAGAGAGGGAGCGGCCTCGGCTCGGCGGGGCGGCGAGCGCCGTCCCCGCCGGGGCCGCCCTCACCGGTCGTGCAGACGGAGCGGCGGGCGCGCCCGCGGCAGCAGGTAGAAGCTGACGTCGGGCTGGGCGCTGAGCGCGGCCCAGAGGAGCTGCTGCGTGGCGGGCTCCAGCGGCAGCGGGAAGGGCGGCGAGCGGGCGCCCAGGCGGTGCCACAGCGCGCCCGGCGTGACGCCGTCCAGCCCCTCCAGGGCCACCTCGTCCAGCAGCGCCCACAGCGCCTCCATCCCCGCCGCCGCTTCCGGCGCCGGGCCGGCGCGCCGGAAGTGAGGTCACCGGCGCGGCGGTAACCAAGGAAACGCACAAACAGGGCAGCGGCGGCGCGGCCCGGCCCGGCCCGTGCTCGCCGCGGTCCCCGCCGAGCTGTTGCGGGGTCTCCGGCCGGCGGCGGCCCTGCCCCCGGGTTTCTTCTGGGCCCGGTGCCTGCCGGCGCAGCAGAGGCACGGCGCAGGGGGGGCGGGCCCGGGCCCGGGTCCCGGGGCCCTGCTCTGTCCTTCGGGAGAGCTGTCAGTTCAGCCCCGACGCTGCGTTACCTCAGCGAGGGCGCGGGAAGGGGCGGTATTTTAGCAGAGATACGCTGCAGTCGGCAAGAGGCAAAATATGGGGTTTCTTTTTTTCGGCGCAGAACTAAATTAAACGTTTTGGTAGCAAGTTTAAACTTCTGGGTGTATAAGAGGGCACCCTACCGCAACTTGCAGCCGCAACTCTGGGATACTTGGTGGGAATTGCTGGAAAAGTTCGTATTTCCTGAAAGGCAAGCAAGGTAAAATCTTGAATTAAACACTTTAAATGTATACAGCCTCTGCAGTGAATAAGTTCCAGAATTAACGGACCTCATGAGCAGTAGCAATTCAGGAAAATCATCCCACAGTTGGGCTTTGGACGTGGCCCTTTCAGCTTGTGACCCAGAATTGACTTGCTCATCAGTTCTTGGATAGTAAACTCATCATAGTATATGCCTTCCGTTTTTAGTATTTTTAGGCTCCTCAGCAGAGTGTGAAGGATTCTGAAAAGTAAGTAGAACAAGTAACGTTTCCTCTGTTCTTCAGGAACTTTATGTAATACACTGACAGTTTTATGCTTTTTTGAAGGAGGAACTTTTTTCAGTTTATAACATTCTTGTCTATTGAGAGTGAAAAAGCAGTAGTACTCTATAATAAATCATTTCTATACTTCAGTGTGACAATTATATTCTCATTTCAGCTTTATATTAAGGACATGGTGACTGACTTTGATGAAAAACATGATGAATACTTAATATCCCTTCAGCAGAGAAACCGGTAAGATACAGAATTGTTACCACCATTGAGTATGTAATATCTGTCAGGTACTATCTAATATAGTAGCTAATATCAGCAGTTGTGAATATTAGTTTAAAATGTTGGGTTTTGAACTTGTGATGCAAGATCTGACTTGCTGTGTCTTAAAGCATTCAGGTGATTCTCTCTTCTTCCCTTGGTTTGCTAAGTACATCAAAGTTCTTATTTCTAGAGGAGATCACAATATTTCTACAGCATACATTAAAATATAGATAAATATATTAATAAATTAGTTACCATTTCCACGGCTTACAGGGAAGATTTTTGTTTATAGAGCAAGAGGTTCTAGATTCAGAAGTAACTGGCAGCTCACACTGTGTGAGGATGTTGTTATGAGGCAAGGTTTTTATGTTGTCAGAAATACAGAAAATTGCATGCAAAAATTGCAAAAGTTAAGCGTGCAAAGTCAGGTTCTGCTAAGGTGGGAGATAAGGACATCTAGGTTGCTTTTGCAAACTTCAGTATCTTTCAGACAAGTTTAAAACATTTCTTTTAATCTGTGTTAATATGAACCTTCCTGTCATTGTACCCTAGACAGATGAATTTCACAGTTAAATTCAGAAAGAACTTTCTTGCTGGATTCCCTCCTTTACCACAAGCCATAAGATTTTTACTCAAATTCTATAACAAATTGAATGGGTTGGTGAAAAGACCAAAAAAACCTACAAAAGCCACAATTATGTTAGAAGAACAGCCAATTTTTGTGAACACGGGTTTCTTTCATATATAGTCTCCTAAAGCAGTTTTAGAAAAGGATAAAAAGAAATTATTTAATGATTGAAACAACTTGCATCCTTATTATCAGAGCTCTAATTCTGAATTTTGGTGGAAACAAATGCCACTGAATTACAACATGACAAGCAGGTGGCAACTGTACCTTGCAGAAGAGGCATGCTGGATGCATTCAGGTATTGGACATAACTGGCAGTTTTGGATAGTGGGGGCTGCAGAATAGCCTGTGTGGGAACAGATCAGGTACTGCCCTGGGCCAGTCACAGCCGGTTCCTGCTGGATGCAAAACTAACAGAAACAGCCCATTGTGTGCCAAAACATCACCTGCCAGAGTAGCCTGGGGTAGATTTAAGAGAGTGGTGGCTGCAGGGGTGCTCCTGTGGAGGCACGCTGCCTAGGAGGACTGCTGGCCACATGGCTGGGGACATGCTCTTGGAAAAAGGTGACTCGTGTCAGAACAGATACACCCTGGGGGACTTTGGCCTGTGGATTGACCCACCTTGCAGTCAGAGGGAAACCAGGAAGCTGTGTGCAGAGGCAGGCACAAATTGTCACCCACATGACCCCAACTTCCTGGCCTGCATGTCACCTCACTGAAGGAATTAGGACAGATCGAGTGTAACCCATGGTGAAAGGAGGAAAGATGAGACTTGGAAGAGGGAGGGGTAGGTTTCACTGAAACTGAGCCTGGGGAAGGGTGTTTTTTTAATATTATTTTAACCAGACTTTAATTTTCTGGTATACCTAACTGCACTATTGACTGGGGGCTTTCCCCCTCAAATTTCAAAATACAAATAATCTTTTTTTTTCTTGAAAAGAGCTCAGCCATTTTTAAGCTTTTTGAAATTCTAAGTAAAAATCTTAAAAATTCTCAAGAAGAAAGGTTAAATATACTAAATGCCAAATGGAAAAAATAATGTGAAATGAGAAACAACATGGAAAAAATCTCAGAAGGAAGAGGCTTGGTCAAACTTCATATGTCACAGTGTGTGGGTACTCATACAAGCATTACGGAACAGGTCCTGGAAGCTATATTCTGAAATTGTTATTTGAACTATGAACATATTTTTCATTTGTGTGACATTGTGTGGTTTTGTGTTTATTGCTAATCTGACTATCTGTATACGCACTGCCTCAGGATGAATTATTATCCTTTCTACTTCAGGCTACTGGGACGTTTAAAAAGAAAGGATCCTATACAAATCAAACTGGAGCAGTTAGAACAAGGATTTTCTCTGTATCTGAATGGAGCTAATTCAGAGCTGAGAAATTACCGCAGAAAAATCAACTCACATGGCTACCTTAAAAATGAGACAAAGACCACCAGGGCAATTGGTGAGTTATGTGAGAGTTTTACAGAGATTGCAGTCTAGAACTATTTTAAACATTACTCATCAGAGCTGTAATTCAGTCAGTGAGGTTACTGGTCAGGCTATGCTAAAGAGACAGCAGCATTTGAGCTTGGTGGAATGAAATTCCATGAGACTCTTTCATCAGGGTGCTTAAGCTGGTTGTATGTTAATGGTCTCTGTAACACACTATCAATTTCTCAGTTGATCCCTGACTAATTCCAAAATTTAACTTCCCCGCCTCTCCATTTGTTAAACAGTAATAACTAAAACTAGAAGATTAGAAATGTATATAAATTGTCAGTGTAAAATAATGGTATACCTTTGTCTGATACGTAACACTGTTAATAGGCTTTAAAAGCTGATGGACTTCAATGTTATCTAAGTCCAGTGTCCTGTAGACAAATGACATTTGATGACATAGACTATAATCATATTAAACCCAGTAATAGCTGCATTAAGATCATAAATCATGTTTAAGCTATAGTAGTAGTCTTAAAAAGACAGCTAATCTGTATTTAAATATTTGAAGTAAAGAAAATCTACCATTTTCTGGCAGTGATTAGCTGGCTTTATTTAAAAATGTGTATTTTGTTTCTAATTTAAGCCTGTCTGTCACGGAAAGCAATGTAGTGACAGGAATAATTTTGCATATATGAAGGTATAAAGTGTGAGCTTACTGGCCTTCTAATCTATTTAGCATAATGAAAATAAAGTTGATTTCACTAAATCCCTGTATAAAACAGTTTACCAACTTTAGTCTGTTATCCTCACGCTTGCTAGAACCTGTCTATCTCAGAGTGTATTTTTTTAATCTGTTGCTGTGTAGGTAGTGCCTGCTTAAGCTTTATTTTCACCTAAAAATGAAGACAAAGAGTTTAAAAAGTTACTTAATATGATAATTTATTATGATTGAAAGTTTATTAATCTCAACAATACTAGAAACTAACTTTTCTTTCAGTAACTGTTCTAACTATGACTCTAACCTCAATCTCTTTTTTCCTTTGTTTTCCCGCTATACTGGGTACATACTATTTGTTTTCAAGTTTAAGTGCATTCAGGCTTAGCTGTCTGCTATATAATTTCTTGCAGGTTATACAGGATGGTGATGGGGAATCAACTAGTCACCTAGTTTCACTATTCTGTATGAAAGTGAAAACTTGTGTGCAATGATGCAAAAAAGTCCATGTTCTTGGATATTGGAAAACAAAGGAAATTGTGTGCTCTGTCACACTGGGACGATGTACCTTTAGGTAGCTAAAGAGGGTGTAAAACAACATCTTTGACTTTTTGGTCCAAAAATTATGCAGGGATATTGTGGCAGCAGCTATAATAGAACTCTGTCAAGAGAAATTTCCTCTTAAAGTTCTGCTGTGCAGCTGTTATATCTAAGCTTAACCAAAGTTGTTTGGTTTTATGGTCGCTTAATGCCATTTGATTCAGTTAAGGTAAAATACTTCAGCTTGTCTTAGGGATCTTTAAAGACTTCAGTGGGAGTCTCTGTTCCTTTCCTCAACTCCATCAACTTGGAGACAGTAGCATTATCTCTGCAGAAGAGAACTCAGTGTTTTGCTCTTTCTTAGCTATCCGATGTTGTTATTTTAAACACGTGTAGCTGCAGTGAAAGATATCAACTGAATCATCATCCTGTCATTTTTCTTCTTCCATTTGATTTTGCCACTAGAGTCCAGAGTGGGAGTCATTGGTGATCTGTATAAGCTTCTTGCCTGGGGGTAGTACCTTAGCAATTTTGTGGTCTGTTTAATTTCTAGGCATTTCTTCTCAATGATTGAATATGATTTTACTTACAGAAATGGTTTCTAGCTGAGATACAGCACTGGGTTTTCTTCCCTATCCATCTCCCATGAGAGTTATCGCATCATTTATTACTTCTAAAGCATCCATCTATAGGACTAGTCTTCACTGAAAAATTAGGGATGTGTGATACTTAATAACACAGAATGGACACAAATCCCTCTTTGTTGTTCCTGAAAATGTCATCATAAATCTATTTGTCTGGACTATTTTCTTTGTCTGTGTTCCCTAGGAGTAATGCATGATAATAGTGATTGATAAACTTTTTACACTTAGGCTTGGTAAATTAATTAAAGTAAATGATGGGCTTATAAGGTAGTGAAGGTGGTCTCTAGGTATGCTGTCATTTCTTTGGGTGTATAACCCAGACATAGTTTCACAACCATGTATGTACTTCCAGTGAATGTCGGTGTGGTCACAAAGATGTGCCTTAAGGGTCGCATGGGGTCTCATTTGATTATGACTAATATTTTGATGATGTACTACTTGGTTCTTGGCTACTAGAATAGGCACTGTCAGCTCAGGCCTCCAAGGGAGTGACAGCAGTGGACCTATTTTGTGTGACGAAACAGGTAGTGGTTGGTATTCACATCCCATCCATCCCATGAGAAAGATATTTTTGTTCTAAAGTAACGTTTGTACACAGATGACTAGCTCAGCTGCACCAGCTTTTGCCTGGGATTTGAACTACTGTTTTTCCTGGTTTAGAGAGACCTGGTCACAATCCATCGCAAAATACTCAAACAATTCTGAGAAGCAAATACTCAGTAGAGGTAGAATGAGTCCTACCCTGTCCCCTTTTCCTACTTACATTTATAGCATACATGAGTGGCCTTCTGGCCAGTTGCTTAGAAGAGATGGATTGCTTAGGAAGTGAAAGTGAAAGATGGTTCTAATTCTGTCCCAAAGCAGTGACTGAATCAGACCATGCTTCTAGCATTGTAATCTCAGGACAGTTCACCCTCAGTGCCAGAAGAGCCCCATTGCAATCAGGACCAATGCTAATGACTGCAAGGTATTTCTGGAGTTACTTAGGAATAGCCTAAATGGAGTAGCAGGAGCTCTAGTTGGAAGGGCTGTTTTTCGAACTTGGAGCAGTCCATTCCTTTTCCCCTCTGTTCTTAGTCCTGTTTCAGGCCTAAGAGACAGATTCTTTGTGCTTAAGCAATAGAACAACATCTTGTTCTTCTTGCTCTGTAATTTTATGATCACTCTAAATTGACATAAGCATACACTGTTCCCCCAAGAATGGTTCTGCCCTGTGCCTGTTGTCTCCAATCTGCTTGTACCAGCATTTGTGCAATCTCATGGTGAACCAGATTACACAAGTGACTACAATTAAATGTAATCTTTCTTTTATGTTTTTCCTCCATTAAAACTTGCCCATATCAATTCTTTGAACAGTTCACTGCACAGGTGCATGCAGGGTTGTCCAACCCAAAAAAGAAAATGTGGTATTGAGAGTTGTAATGAGCAACCCGATCTAATTTTGAAGTAAGCCCTGCTTTGAATGGAAAGTTGGACTAGGTGACCTCCAGAGGTTCCTTCCAAACTAAATCTTTCTGTGATTCTATGACCTTTGTAGGATGACTGCTTCTTTTATTGGTAGTGCCAGTTTCTGCTGGCTTAGGGTGACCATTAAATTATGGCTTAAAGAAAAAAGGTTTTGCATCAGCTATTTTTCTCCACTGAGAAGAAATGGAAGCTGTAAATCTGTCTTGGACATAGGAAATAAGATGCCTTTATTTAGGATGCTATTGAGAGTGTTGGTGATGTCCTTGCTCCATTGAGGATGCTGATGTGTCCTGCAAGATGTTTGTCTCTTTCTCTCAGTCAAAGCATCTTCTCAAAAATCCATTGTTCCACTGTAAGTTGGGACCATTTCCAGCACAGGAACCCTTAGTTCTCCTTGACCATACACAGAATTTTTGCAGAAGTTCTGGAACCAACTCTTCCTTGCCTTGGAAATGAAGGAAAATGATTGTTTGTCCTTCATTTATGACTTGTACATGAAGAATCCTTCTCTGCACAGTATGTTAAATACCTAATACATTCTGTTTAATCTGCCAATACCTTGTGTTTCCTTAGTTTGAGAGTAAATACACATAATTCCTTTGTAAGCCCGGCATATCACTTGTTGTTCACCAGGACCCTGTCTATCAGAGTCTGCCTTCAGTAGTATGGGTTCTGGGCTTAGTTGGCTTCCTAAGACAGCTTACTGTGTACCCAGCTAGGAGTCAGAATGATGTGTACCCCTATTCTAGAATATATTTCTATACTTTCGTATCAATGAATGTGGGGCTTCACTTGCTATTAAGCTAATGTATCTTTAAACAATGTATGCTCTTGAATACAGATGAGGATGGCTGTCCCTGAAGAGGTTCAAAACTCCTGCTACTAATACACAACTAGCCAGTATCTGAAGCAGAATGCCTTTTCAGTTGTTGCTACCATTCACATGTCAAAGACTTACTCTTCTGTCCTCATCTGGGAAAAAAACCCAACTCAGACTAAGGTGTATATTGTCAAATATCATATTTCTATTTTCTGTCTTCTAATTCTTGTCTCTACGTTCTGAAAAAGCAGCCCAGCTAGAAGAGAGTGAGTTGCGAGGATGCAGCACACAGACTGCACCAAGCAAAATACAACGCAGAGGTTGGCTTCAGGTAAGAAACAGTTTGAAAGAATGCATCTTTGAACCAATTCTTAGATCATAAATAATTTTAGGAGAAATTGGTTGCAACTAGTAGATAGTGGGCAGTTGGGACTCTCGTAGAATCTGTCTTGGTTTGGTCTCGATTCTGAGTGACAATGTGAAATGATAGCCTGACCAGTTTTGTGTCTACTTTGAAGCCTAAAGAGGAAAATTTCATTGAAAGGGTCTGGTTTCAGTAACATCCATCACAGAAACTTTTGTAGCCTTGACATGATTGGCTCAATCTGTCCTCAAGCAGAATAGCTGTTGCTTGACATCTCTGATGGCAAGCCTAGAGAGCTTATCTAGTGCAAAGGATGGAGAATCTCATTTTGGACATACATCCCTGCCTGTCACTGCTGTTATCCACCCTGCAGTAGTATTAAGGGTCACAGAGGTGTAATTTGCATAGCTTGAGTTGTAATTTGTGACAGATTCTTGTAGATCAGAAGAGAGAAAAATGCATATAGATAATAAAAATACCCTGCCTATATGAAATTTGGAGCCATTAGCTACATAGTTGTTGGTTCACTGAAGAAATCTCAATGGTCTTTTTTTCTTTTGGCCTAAAGAAGGATTTGACTTAACCTGTCAAGGAGTAGGAGTTAATTAACAGAACAAATGTGAATTCTGAACAACTGAGACATGTCACCCAAATAATTACCCTACGTGATTAGCCAGTTGCCCTGGCTGGATGTCCAGTCCATGCTTGAGTGATGGGGTATCAGGGATCTGTGTCACTGTGGATCAAGTGTTCATGTCATGCAGGTTTTCTTTTCTTTCAGCAAATATTGCACATTCAAGTTTTAAGGCTGCATTACTTTATTTATCACCCTTACTGCTTAGTTGAATTCATTTTTTCAGCGGCTATTTCTCAGTAGATCGTTGCTTACATACTGGCCTGTCAGAACTTGTTTGCTAAATTTGCCAAATGTGTGGCTAGTCATAACCTACGTCATTCTAATCACAAGAGCCAAATGAAGAAGGAGGTATCTCCTCTGACTGGACTGGAAAGTTAGCCAAATATAGGTAGCTATACTAAAAACTAGCTACTACTTGAGACTAGCTTAGAATGATACCTTAAGTCTTTTATCCAATTGGATGGGAGGATAGCAGAGTTATAGTATCTTAATGAACAACCGGAATTATTTAGCTAAGGAAATGTGCAACCATTGAGTAAGATGCAGGTTGTGCCACACAGCAGTTTACTGTCCCAGTAATTTTCCCTGTGGGTTTTTTGGATAGCTAGAGGACCTAGCAATTCATGTTCAAAACTGTCAAACTTAGGCTGTCCTAAGGTATGCTATGAGGTGGGATGATAGACTTACTGAAAGAAGACATTCTGTCAAAAGCCAGGTTGCCTTAGGATATTCTCTCTGGGACATCTCTGCTCCTGGCACTTACAAAATGGTAGAGGAGTGTATGAACACCAGGTAACTAAGTTTAATATCATTGCACAGATTTCTGGATCATGGTACCTTTAATAAAACAGTGCTCTTCCCATCATTCACTTATGAGACTTCCCCCTGTGGAATATGTCTGCACCAGAGTTCAAAAGTAGGGAGAAAAAGTTACTTACAGATAACTTTGTTCCTTGAGAGAGGTATATGCACTTCCTGCTTTCTCTTTTGTCATCTTTTGGAGTACTGAAATTCTGTGGTATGGAAAGATGAGTTTCTCAAATCTTCTGCCCCTCTTTAACCATGCTTGAGTAACTGACAGTGTGCATGCTTTGATTGCATCCCAGTTACAAAGCAAAACAAATTCATTTGAACCACTTTCACAGCCATGTCTGACATTTACAAAGGCAAAGAAATCTTTGTGCTTGAATGCTTATGGCATAACATTTCCCTCTCATTATACTATACACAAAAGTAATACATCTTCAAAAAATTGCTGTTACTTCAAGTAGTCATTTTCATACATAGATGTTACAGAATCACAGAATTATTGTGGTTGAAAGGGAACACTTGAGATCATCTAGTCCAATCCCTGTGCTCAAGCAGGGTCAGCTAGAGCAGGTTGCCCAGGACTGCGTCCAGTCAGGTTTAGAATATGCTACAGATGGAGACTCCTCAACCTCTCCAGGAAACCTGTTCCAGTGTTTGATCACCCTCACAGTAAATTTTTTTCTTCTGTTTGGATGGAATTTCATGGTTTCTTTAATTTGTGTTCATTGCCTCTTGTCCTGTCAATGAGCAGATACCTGTCAGGTATTTATACACATTGATGACATCCCCAGGCTGAAAAGTCCCAGCTCTCTCAGCATCTCCAGCAGAGCACCTTTGCTTGTTCACTCCTCAATCCCATGTGCACTCTTGAAATTTCCTAGATTGCTTGAGCCCTGCTGGGTTGCCTTTCCAGCAGATACCAGGTTTGATAAAGCACCCCATGAGGACAAGGGTCTTTGAACTTGTGGATTCTTCCATTGTTTTGAGGAAGGCCTCATCTACTTCTTCCCAGGAGGTCTATAGAAGATACCCACTATAACAGCACCCATGCTGGTCTGCCTGCTAGTCTTGACTCATAAGCTCTTGACTGGCTCCTGGCCTGTTCCTTGCAGAGGTCCATACATTCCAGCTCTCTCTCACATAAAGGATGACAATTCCTTCTCACTTTCTCAGCCTGTCTTTCTTCAAGAGCCTATGCCTGTATCCATCCATTGCAGCATCCCATCATATCTCTATGATCCCAGTGAGGTCATAGCCCTGTAACTGGATACAAGTTTCTAACTCCTCCTGTTTGTTCCCCATGTGTTTGTTCTCCATTAGTGTAGATGCATTTCAGAGAGACAGCCAAGCATGCTGATTCCCCTCAAGAGGCTCGAGAGCTTTCTCCATAAGGTTGTTCTGCCAGCACTTCTTCACATGCCTGTGCTTTAAGTGATTCCACTTCAGCTATTTGTTGATATGTCCCTACACCTATTGTTTTTTCGCTTACCTGGTGAGGTGAGGGGGCGAACCCCAGTGGGCACTCACTTTGGTGGCAAAAACATAACGTGTGCTGGGCCTGACCCACTCTGGGGATAGCAGCAGCATGTGGAGAGTTTGACTAGGGCAATTAAACCGTAACGCAGGGGCCCAAAGGTGAGCTCAGGGAGGACAGAAACCTATAGAACAGAGAGGAAAAGTGTTGCTTGATCTAGATATTGTTATGTAAATGTGATGATTATTCTTTTTGTACTGCTGATAGCACAAAAGATGTCTAATTTCTCTGAATACTTCTTTTAACAGAAAACTGTGGAGATTAAAACAGAAAGGGGGGCTAAACTCTGCATTAAACCTCCTCTTGAGTACTCTGAGGATTTTGAACCTTATGAAAGCTTGAGTGTGGAGACAAATGGTGATGATCCTCTCTGTTACTCCCAGGTACAATTGGCAGTTGCCTTCTATTGTTCATGGTAGTGTCAATTGAAATGTGAATGGGCGCAGGTATCAGTCTTGAGTAGAGCATGCAAACCCAGTATATAGTATTTCTTTCACTAGGTGATTTCACATTGATGAGATGTGACAGAAAGAAGGAAAAAATGAAAAGAAAAAGTAAAACTACTTTGAAAATCTAATCTCAGTCAACAATGCTATAACATGTTAAGTCCTAATTTAAAGAGGTAGAATATTGTCTCTGTTGGATAGAGCCAAGGTATTTCATGCAGGGAGACTATTTCAGTTCACTAATGGTTGTCCACATGAATGTCACTCTTGGCTGTCAGGTTAGAGAAAGCTTAAACAACCACTTTTTCTGGGTTTAGGTTAGTTTTTGAATAATCGTGCTAAAATTGTGGCATGTCATTGTTTTATCTAACAGAAGTCAGAGTAAAGTTTTAAAAATATTATTATCAATACAGTTGCTTTCCATCAAGGGTTGCTATTGTATTGATTCTGTTGTTTGACAGTTCAGCCTTCCATTTGGATACTAATTGCAGTTTGTCCTAGCACACTTCACAAATGTCCTGTCCTTAAAAAAAAGAATAAATGAACAAAAATTTGTGAATGTTTTTCTGCCTAACCAATTAATTACATCAATAAAGTTTTTCTGGGTCGTGGAGTAGCATCTATATATGAAACTGGCTACAGATCTTACCACTGACATCAGATAAACTTCCCAAGCATGTTTTCCTAGCTTATATCTTCCTACCTTTCCTATATTGCTTTTGAGCTTATGATTTTTTTGCTCTACAAATCAGTAACTTGTTTACAGTCATGAATGTTTATAATAATTTATGTGTAAGTAGTAAGCTAATAATTTTAAACCAAAACCCCACTTTTCTTTGTATTCCAGATGGAAATGCTTTCGGTTTTCCTGAAGCTATAATGTATTTTCTTGAATGTCTTGTTACAATGCAGATGTCATGAGGTTTCAAACTAAAAGAAAGCCTGTACAATTCCCTGTCAAATAACTAGAAATATTAGTCTTGACTGTCATAAAGACACGCTCAATATCAAGCCTCAGGTTGCTTATAGACCCTCTTTGAACTTAAGTTTGCCTGCTCTTTGTAATATGTTTCTGTCAACATGGATTTCCTAACAAGTGTAATCTGTAGCAGAAGAGCAGCTTGAAGCTTTCATTGCAAACTGAACATACACTGCCACAGTTCATTTGTACCTAAGATAGCTTCAGGTTTTCATTTTGCTCATACAGTTTGCTTACCTATACTTATCTCAAAACTCTAATACCAACAAACTAGGAAAAAAAAGTATTTAAGGTATGCACGTTTTTTCCTTTTGCATTCATAAAAACACAAGGCTCTGCAGCACCATCTATGCTCTTTGTGGCATATGCTGAGAGAGGCAGGGCAGTTCTTTCCACAGTAAGTTTCAAAATAGATTAATTTTTGCATAAAATCCTGTTATGGGTTGTCCACTTAAAACAATCTGTGCAAGCTGGAAGCTTAGTCCATTAGACCACAACTCCTTTCTACTGTTTTTTGAAGTACAGATGTGTACAAGACAGCACTATTATCTATCCAATTGCTTATAAAGAAATTGCTATTACATTAGCTTTGCAGTCTTATGAAGGCATTTGGAAAATCTGGATTGCAGCTAGTCTTCAAATAGCAAACCAAAAGATACGGTAATCTAACTGTGTGAGACTGGAAAAATATATGCCCTTGCCCTCTCCATTACTTACCTCCTGTTTGTAACACATAAAAATTCCTTGGCCTACAGAATTTTTCTGCAGGGATTCTGATAAGAAGGACAGGAGTTGTAGGATGATTTTTCTTTACAAGTCCTCATCAGAGGAGTGAAGACATGACATAGGAATGTGAATATTTTTAGCTACATCATGGCTCTGAGTTCATGAGAAGATTTTTCTTTCTCCTAGGGGAGGAAGAGGCAGCCACATTGGTTTATTTTAAAATACATGTTTGAGCTTTTCTGACAAATCTGTTTGAATTGTACCAGACGTTGAGAAGAAGCTTGCAACTCAATATAGAAGACAAAAGGATGGAAGAAGACTCTCTTAGTGATGATTATGACTCTGTTGAAGAGGATGTGTTTTCAGAACCATCTCCCACTGAGGAAACAATTACAAGCCTTGGAGCCCTTCAGTTGCATAGTGGTAGATCACTGCAGAAAGAAGCTTCTGAACATCAGGATGCTGGGAGATGCTCTGGCCTTGATTCTGGTGCCCTTACTGTGTTGGAGTTCAACCAGGATCAAAGTAGTAGTAAGTGTCTGTGTATTATACACTACTACAGTACTATAATAATAATAATTCTTTGAAAGCATTACTTTTAAAGGAATCATTGCTGGTTAATCATTAATGGTTACTCCATACTCTCAGGATTTTTCATGCTCTTCAGCAAACCTGTTGTTTTAATCTCCTCATTTGGGAGACTTGCATCCTCTTACTACTACATTAAGAAATTTTTTGCAAAGACAAAGATATAGCCCTGGTTAATGCACTTGCATCACCAGGCCTAGACACTTGAACTAAGATTGTTTCAGACTGTCTGTGAGATTTCTCAAGAGATTATTATTTTTTTAATATATTTTTTAACTGTTTTTGCAGTAATCCAGGCAGCTAAATCTTCCCAGTCTCAACTTCCTCCATTTCACATCCTGGGGGCTGGATACTTGTCATAGCATGTGCTATTCATCCCTGATGAAAGATATATTAATTCAAGAAAGCAAATCTATCTGGCTTTGAGCCCCTTCTTTTTGTCAGGTCGTCTTCTTTGGAGACCTCAGTGTCCAAACCCAAAACCAGTCACTAGGTCTCAAAGATGTTTAGTTTGTTAAAGGTAGAGAGTTCAGGCAGAAGCCAGACCTTGACCTACGTTCAGTATTTCTCAAAATTCCCTCCCCACTCATTTCAGATACATTCATTGGTTTTGGTTTTTTTTTTGTTTGGTTGGTTGGTTTTTTGGTTTTTTTTGTTTTTTTTTCTTTTTTTTCTTTTCCTTATCCATAGTTAATTGCTTAACTTAAAAGGAACAATCTTTGAGTAAATTGAGTAAAGGAGTGTTCCTCTCATTATCATAGAGGTGAGTGGAGTGTGAATGTGGAGAGATGGCAGAAGAAAAGATGGGAACAAAGGGTGGAGTAGCAGTGAGAACAAGATGCTTGGGAGAGTACGTGATTTTTTTGTCCAAAGAGGAATTTCAAAGCTGTGATGCAAACAATGGAGGCATTAATAATTCTCACATAAAAAAGTGAAGAAGTACTCCTATGAACTATGCTAGGCAACCCTCTCCCTCTTTGAAACTTGTAAATAAGACAACATTTTAGTCTGTATTTTAAGAATTTATTTTGGTATAACTGTGTTAATAAGTGTAGTGCAGATAAATATCTGGTACTGATGAGATATATTGGTACCTTATAATGATATACTTTATTTCGTTTCACTAAGTCAGTGCGAGCCATACATATGTGCTTCTACATCAACAGAACAGTATCAATGAAAGGTAGGAAGGATGGAGGTTATCATTTTAACTATGCCAGCATAATTAAAGTGGCAAAATTTTAGCAGTTAAGATCCAATAAGTTTTCCCTGGCTGGCTTCTCCTAAATATCTCTGAAGTTGATTATTTCTGTTTCCTTATTATCTTGCAGAAGTGAAGCCACTACGAGTTCTCTCGGCAAAAAGAAAAGATAATGCTGAAATGTACATTCCTATCAGACCAATTGTGGTAAAAAATAAAATCACTCGGCCACTCTCTGCTGAGTTCTTGCACCAGGAAAGACATGAAAGAATTTGTTCTAGTAAGAAATAAGAATATACAATGTCAATAAGGAGAGTTTTCATGCTTTTCCCCCCCTCTGGCTCAGATGTAATTTCAGCACACATCTGTCATTATGTGATTTTTTTTCTTAGCTGTTGTCCTCTTTTTTTTTTGGTGGGGTTTTCTGTTGTTGTTTTTACCACCTCGAGTGTTTTGACTAAGTAAAATTGTGAGAAAGTCCAGAGCCTGTATATGTTAGTCTTCTGTTACATCTTTACTACCTTCCTTCTCTTTTTGCTTCCACAGCATAAGACTTTTTCCTCTCCCTTCCAGTCCTTGGGCTTGCTCTGTTTCCCACCTTCCTCATGGAGATCTGTTCCCTATGGTATTAACAGAAGTGTGTCTTCTCAAAATCAGCAATTGGCACTTTGGTGGAAGATTTTAACACAATGCATTTATAGCAATAAAAGCATAGTTTTCCACAGCACAGCAAAACTAGTTCTGTTGCTGCTTGGGACTGTACTTGAATTACACAATGAATGCTGCAGATCAGTCTCCAGTGCTGGGTAGATAGGCTGGTATCTAGTACCATACTGAAAGATGTTTTTCCTGGACTGGAGAACACCATTTTGAAGGCACTGCTGCTTATTCTAGAAATCTGCTGCTAAGGTGTGGTCTTTACCTGGGCTAAAAAAAAAACACAACAAAACAAACCCCAAGTCTAGGGGCTGAAATCATGTTATTTCAGCACAGTCCTTAATTGAATGAGTCTGATGAACTTGAGTTTTGAAAGGTCTGAGATAAAGTTTTCAGATTTACCATACTCTGTGGTTAAGACACCCTTTTCAAAAAAGCAAAATCCAGATATGTCCCAAGAAAGCAATAAAGCTAAAAGTTTTGAAAAGTCAAAATATTAGTTTCTTAATTGGCAGAAAACCAAATTGAGGAAAAGAAGCTAATTCTTTTTGGCTTCAGAATAAATCCTCTTTGTATCTTCTGAGACCCTCACCCACCATCTGTTTGAGCAGATGCTTGCTTTGACCGCTTTCCAAAGATGTGCGTAGCATTTTCTCAGGTTATAATAGTGCTTGTTAGAACTGTTTCTGTCCAACTATCACTTTAAATCTTTAAATTAATTTCACTTCAGGGGGATGGTATAGTACAGAAAAATAAAAAGGATTTTATTCTGTCCCTGTATTTGCAGAGATGACTAATGCTTGTTGAAAGTTTTTATGAATGTAGATGGCATAGGGCTTAAAGAGTGTGACTGCACACAAATCTCAGTTCAGTTTTAACTTCCTGTCTTTTTAAGGTGGACTTCATGTTCCTAGCATCCACTGCCATTTTACTCTCCTGCTTAGTAAACCTTACTGCAGCATTATGAGCACTCTTGCATATCAGCCTGTTCTTCGATATTTTCACTTGATCTAAATGTCTGTACAATTTCGGTCTCTTTTCTTCCCTTGACTTTTTAAGTCCTTGAATATAGCCACTGTGCTTCTCTTTTGAATATAACCACCGTGCTTCTTTTTTAGTCCAATCTCAGATCCTCTATTGTTAAATTTTACTGCCTTTCTTTTAAGCCTGTTTATAGGCTGTGACGTTCCTATTTCTCTGTGATGTTTGGGAAGACTGGGATGCATCATTTTGATGACTAACTACTTAAATGATAAGGTCATTTATTTTACGTTGCAAATAGCAATTCCTGACTCCCCTTCTTTTGCTAGAAGACTCTGGGGATTCCTCCAAAATAGCTGAGCACCCCAGTTACACTGAAAAATTCTGGTGTGTTGAAATTATATCTACTTATTTTTCAATGAACTGTTACAAGGCATTTCCATTAAATACTGGAACAAAGCAAGTACAAAAAATCTTAAAGCATAAAAACTACGTTTCTCATTTGTCAGTTTTCCTCCTCTTATGATACTGTTTCAGCTGTTGTCTAAAGTAGATGTGACCCGGAATCTTAATATAAAAACAAACTGGAGCAATTCAGCCTTGCTTGGGATGGTTACAGACTGCTAGCAAAGCCCTCTGTCAGTAACTGAATCAGGTGTTTCACACATATGCTGTTGTAATGTTCCATACTTGTATGTCCAGACAAATGAATATTCCTTCCTTCTTTTGGTGGCAGGACCATTAAGTCGACCAGAAAGACCACTTTCAGCAACTCGAAAGAATGTGTGTGAGAGAGATCCTGATCTCTCAGTTTCAGCTGTGGTTAAAGCAATGCAAATTGAAAATGAAGTCTTGCAGAGAGACCTGCAAAGGCAGACAGTTTCCACAAGCCCTCAAAAGGTATGGCAAAATACAGAAGAGGGCTGTTTGATCAACTAGCAAAATCCCCATGAATTACAATGTCTTATACATTAAGATTGTGTATGAATGAATAGTGATGCCTTGTAAGTGTAACTGAATTTGTATTATTCTTCCATACGGTGGTTTTTGTTAATCTCTTTCCTCAGGATAGCATCCCACAGCTCTCTCCTGATTTCGGGGATCACTGAGCAACTGATAGACCAGTCACATGATACAGTCAAATGCACAGCTGCAGGCCCAGTTGAGCCATTTTCATTCTGGAAGCTTCTTAAGCAATATAATGTGTGATTTCCATACTAATAAATCCTACCTTCCTACTGGACTCATTAATATGGGCACTGTTCCCTGTTAATACATGCTCTCCTTTTGGAGCAGAGCTGTCACGTACACTGCTAGCTCTTAGTGAGGAGCTAGTATGGGTTTTCTGCACCAACATGTGTTCATCTCTTATCTCCAGCAACCATGTTTAAAAACAATTAAAAACTCATAAACAAAGAAATCAACAAAAATCCATTCCCTTCTGATTCAGATCAGACCATTGTTCCTTGTTAAGTTAAAGAATAAGGAGGTTTGTGTTGACAATCCTAGCTAAACTTTGAGCATAGCCAATAATTGGGTTCTCCTAACAGAAAGAAAGTACATACAGAAATTTGAGCATAAACTGAAATTTACAAAACTATCTGTTTTGGACAGTGTTCATGGATTCAAAGTCTGCTTCCAGTTTGGTGTTTAGGAGGCTTATTTTTCTTGAAGGAAAAGAGATATGCCTAGACGTTCTTGGAGTTACTCATTTGAATTCTGAGAGCTTCCAAGACAGCTGACTAACCTAAGCTGATGCTGCCTGATGTTGTGAGTTGGTGCTATGATGAATATATATCCGCTGTCATCACTGAGCCAACATTAGGTTGATGGGGAGTTTTGGTTAGGAGCAAAGGTGAAAATGTTCCTTTACTATAGGTAAGTACTTTGCATATGATTTCACCATCTGGGTCAACTTTTCAATCTTATTCCTCTTGTTTTTGAGATATTTATAGCTTAGTGATTGAGAGAACAAATTCCATTGAAAATTCTCACATAATGTGTCTTCCTGCGAACTTTAGGACTAATTTTAATATTGTGCTTAAATGAAAAATAATGAAATAATACTTAAAATAGATGTAATTTTACCCTGACACTTGAGATGGAGTTTCAAAACCCCACTGTGAGTTCTCAGTCTTAAAGCTGACCTAATGATCTTCCAGCAGTAATTTAATTTTGCTTACACAATTAAGGGATTCTGGAACTTGGCCTTTGATATTTAAATGTATAACAATGCAGAATTTTTAATTCTAAAAAAGTAATTAACTTCTAAGCATTTCAAAGTTCTCTTACTTTTCAAAAATAATAGAAATGGAAGTGACCTAAGAACAGAAGGACTGCCATTCCTCATCTGACTGGTTGTTCACTGTGCTGAGTATTCTGTCTTGTGACAGAAGCTACCCAAATTTTTAGGAAAAATAACAAAGGGAGCAGGGTATACTTACAAAGTGGGGTACAGGCAGAGAAGGAGCCCATAGCATTGTAGGAACTGCAGGACTTTTCCTCCGTTTTCTCTTAGATAGTCACTACTGATAGTTCTATATTTAAAAAAATAAATCAAGATTTTATTCTAATAAAACTGAGCTTTTGGGGATTTAAAAGTCTTTATGATCCTTTTTTGGAGAAGGAGA
This sequence comes from Harpia harpyja, assembly GCF_026419915.1. Taxonomy (NCBI): domain Eukaryota; kingdom Metazoa; phylum Chordata; class Aves; order Accipitriformes; family Accipitridae; genus Harpia; species Harpia harpyja. The sequence continues at coordinate 16,653,859 of NC_068960.1, read as the reverse complement.
AAGTCTAGGCAGACCTCTGCCAAAGCTTTGGCCAACTCTGAGTCCTACCAAATGTATACAATGAGATTTCAGACATATATATATATATATTTTTAATAGTCATCAGAGAATGCTTTTACATTACTTTTCTTCTACATAGAGTATCAAGCTTCAAGTTCAGCTTTTTCATTGCAAATCAAGACCAATTCTGTTAGATGTGCTTTAACTCAGTATAGAGTTACAGGTTAGCTGAGGTGAGCTGAGACCAGAGCTGGGCCCAAACTCTTACTTATTCCAGAGATGCAGACTGATACTCATTGGTACATGGAGAGCAATGTGAATGAAACATATTAATCTTTTTCTTACTTAGAAGAAATTTTCTGTTTCATCTGTTGTTTCTGGAATGGCTGAATCTCCAGAAGAAAGCCAGACAAGGACTACAGTCACAAAAGGTGTTGAGAGAATTTGTCCTTCTGGAAGCAGGTATATATATTTCCTTTAAGGCTAGCTTCCTTTTTTGAAGAGATATTTTTCAGTATACCACCAGGTGTAGTGTAGTACCACTACACCTGATAATCTTTAGATACCTGAGACATCATGCAAGTAGTAGCAAATCAAGGAGAAGGTTGCAGCCTTGGCCTAGTCTCTGTAGATCAGGGAACTGCCAACATCTCCCTCTGTTTGTCTTTATGTTACCTATGTATTACTTTTGCAAACTGCCTCACACCCAGCTGAGAACTGGAGCCCAGTCTTTTAACCAAAGGTGGGATGCTGCAACAGTTGTCATTCAGTGTAGGGGTACATGGGATTCTTCCATGGGGTGTGTGGGTTCATCCTATCATCTCTTCCCCTTTGTACCAACTAAACTATTTCTTAAAAATACAAGAATTATGAGGAAGTAACACATAAAAGAATATGTATGTTTCAGACAACAGAAGAAACTTCTGAAAGTCCTTCCAGAGCCTGAGAGCCCTTCTGCCTGTGATAATGAGATATCCCTGTCTGATGACAAACCTGAAGTAGGTTCCATGTTGAGAGAGAAGGTCTGTGTACATATGCACCAGAACTGATGCTTCCCAGTATTACTGAAATAAAAGTATATTGAATGATCTGTATTCCACCAATTCTGCCCCACATCAACTAATAAAACTATGGCAGGGTAAGAGAAGAGAATTTATCACTGTTCCTTTGTTCATCAGAATGACAAAGGAATCAGACAAAGAACAGAGACCTGTTTTCTCTTTAGGCTTTGTAAGAGGGTGATCTCTTCTCTTACCCTGCCATAGGTTTACTAGTTGATGTGGGGCAGAATTGGTGGAACCCAGAATGATTGAATGTCATCCAGATAGCCTTGAGTTTGCAAGCTTTTTGCTTCTGACTCATCAGTACTGCAGTCTTAACAGTGTTCCACATTGTATTGTTTTGTCACTTATGTTTATACCATATTTCATTTCGATCCAGGTGACAACCAGTATGGAAGTACATGATGCCATTTATGTGACTATGGAACTTCTTTCTAACTGGGGAAATCCAGTAAATGTGGGCCTGAGTGAGGTGGAATTCTTTGATTTGTACAACGAAAAGATAATTGTGTCTTCTCATGATGTGGACATTCGAAATGCTGACAACCCAGGGGATTTGTGCTGCTTGGTCAATAAGAACTTAAATGTAAGACAGCTTAGTCCTGGATGTGAAAATTTCTCATTATAATATTTCTTTAATATTCTGTCACTAGGTTTTTTGTTTAAAAACGTGATTGCATTTGGAACCTTACTAGCATAACAACTATCTGATAATTTAAAAAAATACAAATATTGCTTATTACTGACAAATCCAGCTTTTCTGTCCAAGATGTTGGTATTCAGTTATAATTTTGCTTTAGAGCAGAATTTGATTAATTTGCCTGACTTGCTTAACCAAGTAACTGGAAGGAGGCAGCTATAACTCTGCCTACTTGTATGTCAACTCTGTGGTATTGTCTTGGATGAAAGAACACATTCAGTTTTTAAAGTATTGTAGTGTAATCATAGTATCTGTAGAATGACATCACAAAACTCTAAGGACAGGGAATTTCAAATTTTTACATATGTCTGGTGATAAACTTAAGTAATTCTTGTGATCTGAAGGTATAGGAGCTTCACTGCTAACTTCTTCCAGATGTTTAATATTAATTTAGGTAAACTTAAGAAGGAAACATGCTTATTTTTTCCTGTCCCCTTGTTATTCTTTTATCTAGGGAAGAATCATGGAAGAATAAGAATGCGTAGGTAGGTAGTTTCGAACAAGAGATTAAGAAGAACGTGTGGCATGGTAAAAGTATTTCATGGCTCTTGTGTGAGATAGTAAGATAAGGAGACATAAGGTGCTTACATACTAAAGAATATGGACAAAAGACAATAACTGGTATGAAATTCTGATGCTGCTGAAGAGCTTAGCAAATGTCCATAGCCCTTCATATAGCCATAATTTCATTTGTGCTGCACATTCACTGTGTGTCCTTTGTCTCCATGGGCCTTTAGAGCTAGAATTCTAGTAAAAATTAGTATGATTTTAGTGGATGAGGCTACTAAATGACTTAGTCTATTAAAAAATATAAATTGTAACTCATTTCATGCTAGAGTTACTTTTCAGTTAGCAGGGTGAATGAGAATAGAAAGTGGGCAAATATGCAGTATTTTGAAATTTAGTTGAAACTCAGTATGGAGTATTATTTCCAGACAAATATTTTTACTTGAAACATCTTTCTTACACTCTCTTGAAAACTGTAGTTTGGGTGTCATAAATACCCATTCTCCTTTATAGGCTGTGCTCTCTGGCAGATGACACTCAGTAGGAGTAGTAGTAGTAGTGACTCTCAGACTTTCTAGATAATTATAAATTATTTCTAGATTATTATAAATTATGTAGTAATATATTCATTAAGCCATTATAAACCTGTTATTCTCAGCATTTCTCATATATTTATATATCCCATTATTCTTAAGTAATGAGGTTTTATATTTCATTGATTAATATGTTCCTTTGATTTGTGACACTGTAATCTCCTCTCTTGAAGCTGGAAAGGTATTGCATCAGAGAAAAGGCAATCTGGACAGGGAATATGGTCTTAGAATGTGGATATGTGATAACTGAACTGCAGACTCCTTCAGAAGTCAAAGCAGCATTTCCAGTTTGTGTACATTTCAGATCATACAGAAAGCTTTTGGGTGCATAAGAAAAAGCAACAAATTAATGAATCTCCAAGCAACTAATATTTTCAACAGAATGAAAACGTAACATGAAAACTTACTTTGTGGAAAACTCACTTTACCATGGTTAAAACACTTCCATCTTTGATCATTTAGGTGTACATTTGTCTTTGAGAATAGGCATAGTCTTATTGAAGATCAGGGTTTTTATTTATTTATTAGTTTATTTATTACCCTTGCAGACTTTTAAGAACACTTAAATTGCCTCCTCCCTTATACTTCGTGATATGCTGTAAAAGAGAAACATGCCTGGCAGAACATCAGGTGCTCTCAACTAAGGAAATAGTGCCTGATGGGATATAATGCTTAATAAGACGTAGATTAGGCATTTCATTGAAATTGTTTTCTGTAAACCTTTTTGATTCTTATATGCATATATCGATCTTTTAAACCTCAGAATAACAAGGACAGGTAACTGTAATTCTAGAAATATCTAACAAAGGTATTTCTTCACAACGGTGAACCCTCAGACCCACATCATTCCTCATCACAGTGCTTCAGCCTTCCTTTACCCTCCATCAGGTATACCTTCAGTGCCCACATAAAGCAGTGTCTCAGGCCAGTCTCCCACAAGATTTAAGACCAAAGGTTCCCACTCTCACTTTTTTTCCTTGATCCAGTTCAAATGTAATTCCTACTCCTGACATACCGGTTCACCCTGATGGTTCAAAGAACTTTTGGGCTAGATTTTTCAGTGCTAGTTGCAAAGACAGTAACTCCAGACTCAAGTACATCTTGTAAAGGCAAAGACATCACCATCACTCCTAGTGATAAAACATGAGAGTCCTCCACCGTCTCATGAGTTTTGGCATGGATTCATCAAGATGCCTTCCAACTTCTGGTGTCAGATCTTTGACATGCTGATGGAGACTGTAACACCTGTGAGTTTGTGTATCCTGTCCTAAGCGGTTACTTCCACTGATAAACAAAATGATCTTTACAGTTGCCTCTCACTCAAGCCCCAATACTTGGCCTGGCTCTGATATGCCTTCTATTGTTTGGAAGATCATGTGCAAGTTTACAGAGAAACTAGTGAGAAGCAGGAACAAGTCTCTCCAGAGTCCATTTTGCTGCTGAATCTGGTGCCCTCCTGTGAAGGCACCTCTGGCAGTATCTCAGTACGCACCAGAACCTATAGATTTCTAGGGCATCAGGTCCTGACCTGAGAGGACTGGAGATGGATTGCTCATCAGATGATGTCTGCTGTTGGGAAATGATTTTTTTTTAATCATTCTTGTTCATAGTACAACTTCAGTAATGTGATCTAGCTTTGAAGTTGATCCTGGAATTGGGCTCACACTGGTTTGAGGGCTATCCTTCATTTCTTTGATGTTAAGAGGCTTCTTTCCTTTTTCTATATAGAAAGGATTAAACCTGTCTGGTGCTCTTATGGCTTTTTATGCCCCAAACTGACATTCAAAGCAACAACAGTCTCCCAAAGCTTTTTGAGAGGCCTCTGGGGCAGAGGCATTGTGAACCATCAGAGCTTGGAATACGAAGATGAGCACTCTGAGAAGTGGACCTGTTCATGATATCTTTGAACAGACTGGCAGAGCTCTGTCCTTACCATCATTAGGCACACATCTGAAGTACTCAATAGGAAAGTTTTGTAGTTACTACCTTCAGGAAAAACTGAAAGCCTCACTTCAAAGTGCAAGGATATGGAAAAATACTGACTTTGTGTACCTACTGTGTGACTATATGTACTGTGTATCCTTGAAAATAGAAAGGGAGCTAATTTATCTGCGAATCTCAGATCACTGAAATGTTGGCTGCCTGTATATTTACTTTGTGTCCTCGTTCATCTCTGGGTTTTTAGGTAACATTCAACATCAAGTATATTAATATTCAACATTTTGATTCTGACACTCTTTACTCCTTGCTTCTTTCTGAGCTGCCACACATCCTTTTCCTCCATTTCTGAACATGTAGAGGTAGCAGTTCTGAACAATGTCCAGAATTAGGCATTCTTTGGTACTTTAAAATGTCTTGATTGTCAGTTGTCTGTAAAATTAATGTTGGGGGTTTCTGTGATATCTTAGAAAATTTCAAGGGTAAAGTCCTATATATAGCTCTGAGGAATAGATCTGTAAGTGAAATTAGTTGTCTGCAAAGTCTGATTAAAATAGAGGTAGTGAAATAAAATTCTATAAGATTCTCCTCTTTAGAGAGCAAAACAGAAGTGTAAGAACTTTAAGAAATCATAAAATGATTATGCAGTGTCCATTGTGCTCAGTGATCCCCTCTAGTGCCTGCAAAGCTGATTAATTTGATTAAAATAAACTGGGCTTGCTCTGACCCTGCAGTTACAAAGCATGGCAGACTGCCTGTCGTTTGTGAGCATGCAGATGTCTTACTGGGACAGCAAGCAGCTGACCTTTATCTAATTGTTAGGTTGTTGTGAGGTGTCTTACAGGCAGGAGAGTTGGATTTGCTGTTTGGAAATGAGGTTAAGGTTTTGCTCCTAACATAGCAGATTTTATTAAACAGTTACTTTTCTAATCGATGTATATTCTTCTGTGGGGTGGTGAGTAAATTAAAATATCCTGCTTTAGGAGAAAGAGTATTAGTGACAGTCTGCTTGTATGTGTTTTTTAGATCACGAAGGAAAGCTTCCTTTGGATGTGCCCTTTCTATCCACCTGTCCAACTTTACTTTGTTATCCGCAATCCTACCCGGTCACATGACTTTGGTATATCCAAGATCAAGATTTGGAATTACAACACAACAACTCCCAGTGTAAGTAGTCTTTTCTCAACTCCTCTGTATGTATGCTCTACCTTGCCTAGGGAAACTCAGTTCGATCTTCTTTCTGAAAGTATGAAATAAAAGTAGATAGCATTTTCTCTAATAAAATAGGGAGCTAGGGACGGTCCATGTCTACTGCGAAATTTGCTTTTGTCTTAATTGTAAGTGGTAGCAATGTAAGTGTTAATGCATTTTCTTTCAAAGCTATTAAAGGTCTCTAAAGACCTAATAAAAGGCTTGCATATTCGTCACTTAATCCTTTAGTGTGGTGAGAAATAAAGATACAAAGGTAAGTGCATCTTAATGTTCAGGACTTTCAGTTGTTTTATCACAATATAAATAAATATGTTTTAAAATATGTGTTTTCTCATGTATATAAGTATAAATAGGTTGACTGTTGCTCGATCTCAGTTTTGTCACTTTAGTTAAAAAGTGTACTAACTGTGTGTTGATAATAAAACAAGCAATCTAGTATTACAAGAGAGACATCTCATGGCAGATGGTCTCTTGTTTGTGTGTTTGAATGTCACCGTGAAAATTATTCTTGTTTGTACACTGCAATGTTAAGAAAAAAATCCCAGGTACTGGATTAAAGAGGATTTGCTGTCCTGGATTATAAATAAGAGGCTTTATCCCTCTGGTTTTGCTGTCATCCATGTTCTTATATAAGCACATGTGGTAATTTATACATATGGAAGTGGTCATGGAAGGGACAGCTTAAACAAATTTACTATAACATGATTTATATTTATTTTCTGGAATTTTAATAGCTTTTTCTATTAAAATGTGGGCTACAGAATGTTCTATCATCATTAGAGAGTGCGAAAGGGACTGCTGTTTTTTGGAGGTAGTAGTATGATTTGTTACCAAACCTATTGAATCTAATGCAGGAAATACACATAAATGTATTTCCGTGTTTCAAGACACTGTTTTATAATAAACTGCTATGAGGCAAGCTGTAAAATCCATTAGGAGTATAATCCCATGGATTTTGGTGGCAGTGTAGAAGTCTACACTGACTAAAGAAATGTCTTATTAGCCTTAAGATGAAAGAATAATACAAAGCAGTTCTGCCTAATTCTGTAATTTGTCATGCAGAAGTTTTGTCTGAGAAGTATAAAACCCAAAAATATAATTAGCTAACAATTTTCTTCCTGCTAATGTAAATCCAGAGCCAGACTCCTGTGGGGTTTTTTGGTAATCATTCTAACTTCCTTCTTTCCCTTGAAAACCATGTGAGAGGTGCCCAAGTACTTCTTAAAAAAAAAATAGGCAAAAATTAATTCAGACCAGTACTGTTGCATATTTGAGTTTTAGAACTTGAGTCTGGAAGTAGAAAAAATATGTCTGAAGGAAGCTGTAAAAGTCAGATTACATCATTGTCATAGTTTCCTTGATTCACTGAATTACAAGGAAAGTCCCAGAGAATGCTTCCTCTTGACTTTATTTACTTCAGATGAGGTCTGCGAAAAAGGAGGTCATTTTTAGTCTGCAAGAAGAGATCAAGTGTAAGTAAGGCCAGCCAGTTCTTTTCAAGGTTGAAATATTCAGACATTTCATAAATACTTACTACAGCCTTGAAATTGCATCGTTACTTGATGCTATTAAAACTCTTTTCATAAGATCCAATATAATGTCTGTTGTATGTCTTCACAAATCTGTGAATGGAATTAATACTTAAATGCATGAATGTCTTAGTTGCTCTCCAATTGGATCATTTTCTTCTTCAAGCAATTGCCTATATGCATGTTTCTCCTGTGTGTATATTCATGTCCATTCTCTTGAGTTGGAGATTTTTTTCAGTGCTGGACTACTACTAGGGTGCATTGCCTGTAAGGATCCAGCAGCTTTGTTCCAGCAGAGTTAGGTTTATAGAAGAACTTTTATCTTCTAGTTCTTGACTTCTTTTCTATTGTTCTTTCTTTTTCACACTTCTGTGAGAAGTCAGGCAGAGGCAACTTCAAGTCCTCTCTCCAGGTATAATTCGCAGAAAAGTGCCTCTGGTTTTAAGCTTTGTCCTTTGTGCACAAATATCACTGAAATGGCCAGAAATGCCATCCTTGTTGCTTCATTGCAAGGCACTATCCCAGGAGGCACTCTGTGAGGGCTGAAAGTGCAAGCTGGGAAGGAACATCAAGAGAAACTGTAGAACTATTTTCACAAAATCTTTCATTTTTTTTCTCTCTGACGTTGATCATACCTACTTGCTTGTCCTGAGACATTGTGTCATTCTAATTACTCTTCTGGGAGAAAAAAACCCTGCCTTTGATGAAGTATTGTTTGTTTACAGGGTGACTTCTTGATGGAATTACTCAGGAGGAAGGGATTTCTCCAACCTCCTCATGCTCAAGGAGAGTTAAGCAGTGGTGCTAGGGAAGCTAACCATTCTGTCAATCTTTCCCACCACATCTGATCACTAAGCAACTGGAAGCTCAGAAGAGGGGTGGGAGGGAATGAAAAAGAGCAGTTCTTAGTCATGTGCCTGCATATGTTTGTTCTTGGTGTCCCCGAGATCTGTTCATATTTTTCCTCCCTGAGCCTCAGTTTGCTTAGAATTTTGGTGCAAGAGATTTTCATTAGCTCTTTTACTGGTTCTTCATGAATAGATGGTTATTCTGAGCTATCAGCTGTTATTAATGCATGCCCCAGTTCAGCCTGTCTCTATTGTCCTAGAAATGTCTGTAGCTTTGGCTACAGATTCATCTTGATACAGTCCAGACACCTCTTTTGCTTCCTACAATACCTATCCCAGAGATTCCAAAACATCAGAGAATGGGAGGTAATTTCCTGCTGACTGGAATAGTAATTTTGATGTGACTGGCCCTTTTCTGTGCTTGACTGTCCCTCATTCAGGGAGAATAAGCTCTACCATCTCATTTTGTAATGTTTTCTCTGTCTACCTGTCCTCCTCCAGTACTGGTGGGTGGAGTGGGATTCATTTCAAAACATCTTGTTCTTAAGAGGTTGCTGATTTTAATTTAAAAAGATGAAATTGACAAATACTTTTCAAAATATACATGTGTGTGTTTCTGTGGTTCCATGCAGTTTATATCTGTTCCCAGGTCAAAGTACAGAACTAACAGCAGTAGAGGCCAGGATATTCTATAGAAATGTTGCAGTTATCCCAAGTTCAACTGTGACTATCCAATATCTCTAGCATTAAAGGAGGACATTAGCAGTCCAGACATACAGAGATTCAGAAAATAACACTACTGGAGCATCCTGATAGTCTTTCTCTTCTCCATCATAATTTCAGGCAAAGCCATGTAGTTAGTTTTTAATATATATAATTATTAAAGTGTTTTGATCCCCAATTAGATTAATTTAGCAGTGTCCTTGTTCAAGGGGAAAAAATATCATGTTTTATTGCCAAATGCATCAGTACAGACATATAGCGCTTTATGATACTCTAGGAGTAACACAGGCAGCCATGACATAATGGCCAATTAAACTGGGTTTACAGCTGTTCTCTGAGAAGTTAGTGAAGGTTATCGTTTTCTATCAGGAATGTATCAGGAATGTGTCTTGCATTCCTACACGTACTCCCCCCCCCAACTGTAGCTTTCTTGTTATGCCTGCATCTTCTGTTTTTCCTCCTGTGTAAGTCCATATTACATTTTTTGCCTCATACATGTTATTATTTGAAAAGCAGTAGAAGGGAAGTTATAAAGACTTGTAAGCTGTAAAGAGTGCATGCAGGAGTGAAGAACTGGAGATACTTGTACTTGAAGGTGAAAGGAGTAACTGGTTGAGGCTGGGAGCAGATGAAAATTTAAATCAGTATTCAAGGAGAACTGACATCCAGGAGATGAGCAAGAGGGATGAAACTGAAACTTCTTACTTTCATGAAAAGCTGCTCAGTTTCCATGGAAATAAGGAAAGAACAGAGAGTCTTTAAAGACTCCATGTGATGGACACGTTACTGGAATTTAGAGGGCAGAAAAGAGATGGATTTTGTCTCATCTTCTGTATTTTCTTTGAAGATACCAGTATTTTTGTCAAGAGGGAGAAAAGGTTAAATGGAAATGATAAAGAAAATAGAAAGAACACTAGTTCCAACTTCAATGGAATGAAAAAATCAGGTTTTAGTGGGTGCCACAGAAAAGAAGAACATAGAAATAAGGTTGTGAGTGGCAGAGTTGTGTCTGGCATAAAGGCCTTCTATTTAAAAGGCTAGTTAAGTGTTGGAATAGGCTATCAAGGCAGATTATTTGAAAACTGTTAAAACCAGATTTCTTCACAATGGTATAGGTTATTTTACTTTCTTCAGTGGAAAGAGATGGACCAGGTGGTTTTTTTTTTTTATGTCCTTTCCAGCCCTGTATTTCTATAACTCTTTATAACTCTAATGGCTTTGATCAGGGTGGTTGTTTGCTGTGCAACATGTTGTGAAAGTGGTGAATCGTAAACATGCTGAAGCAAAATGTGCCTCTGGAATTTATATCTTGATCAAATATAATTATACTCAATCTAGGCTTCTTTGCTCAAGCTTTTCTAAATATTTAAGCCTTGTCAGCCAAAGTGGTTCATAGTAGTGCCTAGCAAGGTTTTTGGTCCTTTTAAATAAAATCTTAAATATTCCACAGTATTTTTCAGTTGTTTGAGCTTTTGATTAAGAAGTAGTGTGCTGGTTTTGGCTGGGATAGAGTTAATTTTCTTCATAGTAGCTGGTAGGGGGCTATGGTTTGGATTTGTGCTGAAAACAGCATTGATAACACAGAGATGTTTCCATTACTGCTGAGCAGGGCTCACACAGAGTCGAGGCCTTTTCTGCTTCTCACCCCACCCCACCAGCGAGTAGGCTGGGGGGGCACAACAAGTTGGGAGGGGACACAGCTGGGACAGCTGACCCCAACTGACCCAAGGGATATTCAAGACCATATGACGTCATGCTCAGCATCTAAAGCTGGGGGAAGAAGAAGGAAGGGGGGGGATGTTCGGAGTGATGGTGTTTGTCTTCCCAAGTCACTGTTAGGCGTGATGGAGCCCTGCTTTCCTGGAGATGGCTGAACACCTGCCTGCCCATGGGAAGTGGGGAATGAATTCCTTGGTTTGCTTTGCTTGCATGTGCGGCTTTTGCTTTACCTCACTTTTACCCTTCTGATTCTCTCCCCCATCCCACTGGGGAAGAGTGAGTGAGTGGCTGTGTGGTGCTTAGTTGCTGGCTGGGGTTAAACCATGACAAGTAGTCAAAAGCATGTTACTGATACAGGGTTTTAATCGTTTTCATCTGCTTATTGATTAAGTGTTCAGATGTCAGAGTTCCAGGACAGTGATACCTAATGCTTGAATAGCTTAACTGAAATCTTCATACTTTCATTTTTCTAGGACCTTGATGTTGGAGCAAAGAAGGTGAAGTTATATGTTAATGAGAACCTTGTATTTGATGGCGAATTAGAGAGAGCCTCTGGAGATCTCCTCACTGACTATAGCACTACAATTGACCTTACAGATCACAAGCAAGATATCTCTGCATATTCTTCAAATGAAACAAAAGCAGTAGATGCACCTGCAGTCACAGAGAAGAAAGCAGACCTACATTTTAAATGCTTACAGTCAAACAATACTTCTCTGCCAGAAGAAAATCTTCTTCAGCATAAGATGAACTCAATCAGCTTTACAAAGAAAAATTTGTCTGAGTTGGAGGATAATCTAAAAGTGGTACCATCTCAAGTTTGTATAAAAGATGCCAAAGATAATGTAACAGTACAGGCAGTTATGGAGCATGTTCAATGTGATGATGAACTTTCTTTGAGTGAGCAAATGGAAAAGCTAACAGGAAGAAAATTGTCTGATTCTACAGGTGCAATTCCTTCTTGGTTACAGTCATCTTCCCAAGTAACAGAGAATAATCAAGTCACTTACAGTAAGCAGAAACCTCCCTGGCTTGCTACAGAACATTGTTTAGGCTTGAGATTTCAAACACAGTCAGATGGAATCATGAAAAACTTTTCAGATCTGACTAATGAGGATGTCAAATGTCAGAGAAGTAGTAGAAATGCAAATGGAGATGAGAGATCACAAATGCTAACCAGAAAGGATGGTGATGTGGGCTTGGACATTTCGGAGCAACTTTCTAACAAAAATTGCTGCAGCCTACAGTACCCTACAAGTGGAAGGAGAAGTGTCAGATGTGTAAAAAAGGTGGGATTAAACACTGTAAATCTTGGAGAAGGTGATTCCGCTCTCAAAGGTAAATGCTCACAGTAGCAACCTTAGTGTAAGTGCTGACAGGTTCTCCATTTTGCAGAAGCACAGAATCATTTAGGTGGGGAGGGACTTCTCAAGATTCCTGGTAGTATAGACAGGGGGATTTTAGTTTTGCTACTTGCAGTATTCAGTTTTTCTCATTCATACTATGACAATGCTCAGAGTCTCTCTCCTTATCCTACACCTGATGTGAAATGCTCTTTTTCTGAAAAATTTACATTCTGAATTAGTGTTTTTAAATTTATTTGGAGAAGATTGAAGACTAAATTTCAGTAAATTATATTCTAAAAATTGACAGTCCTGCAGACAATCTGCAAAAAGATAAAGAAGAGTGTGACCTCAAGGTAGTGAGTAAATTTACAGTTTATCTGTGTAGTAAGTTTGTATCTTTCTCAGTGAGAATATATGCTGAATATGTTTATTCATAGCGAATGGAAAACTGTCCTTATTTTCCCTTCTCTGCTCATGATGTTAATACCTCTTCCAAACATCTTTCCTTCAGACATCTCTGCTTATTTATGAAGAGTTTTCTAGTAAATTGAGCTGTTACCTGCTCCATGTTTTTGATTATCCTTGTCATCCTTCTCCAAACCTTTTTTTAGTTCACCTGGATCCTGTTGGAGCTGGAGGATCTAGATTTGTGTAGTTGTGTTCTGCCTCTGGCAGTAGCCAGCAGTGTGTCCTCAGGGAGGAGCATCAGAATTGGGCAAGTTCTGAAGTTCCTGCTCTCACCCAACCTCCGGCAATCTATGGCTAAGAAATTTTCTGGGCATGGGGTAGTATTTTTGTGCTTAACAACTGTAAATAACACAAGAATAGAATTTCTTACCTACAAGGTCTACTTTGTCTCGCTTTTAACCAACTTTTTTGGATTTCCATTGCTCAGAGTATATCTTTAATCTCCCCTTTTCAGTTTCTAGCCATGTGTTACTCTGACTCCTTTTTTTGGACCCTTCATACTCCTTCTTTGGCATTCTGTAATTCTTAAGCATTCAATAACTTGTCTCAAATGAAGAGTGTCTGGCAGAACAAGGACAACAAGGCCTGGAGAATTGGAAGAAGAGGTTACAAAAATACAAATTGAAATTTTGGGAGTGATTTAGAATCAGAACAATTTACATGAAAGTGTAGCTTGCTCTATATTATATTTGGGTGTTTACATTAAAGTTGTGGTCATAAGGGACAGGAAATGTGCCTAAACGCAGAAATACTAGTTCAAATTTTACAGCAGTTACTGCATGAATTTTTCAGACAAAGGTGAGGAAAATGGTTCTTTCTAAACTTAGAATGTCTGAATTTTTTGTTCTCTGCCCCTCTGTGGACAAAACAGCAACTTTATAAGTATATCTGAAATTATACCTCAAAGAAGAAAAAAGTATGGAAGTGGTTGAAACAACTGCCATCTTCCTTTCACCTACCCACTCACTGCAGCCCGTTTGCTGTTTCACACATTTTACAGTATCTCTGTTAGATTTAGAACTTGTGAACATTATGGAAACTGTAAATAAATCCCACCTTAGTAATTTCTGGTCAGGTGTAAAAATGGTAACAATTCAGGAGTTTTAATGTAAACTATGAGATGAGGGTTATCATGATTCTAATTATAATGTCCTCTAATTTTGCTCAGAGCAGGTTTTGTCATCTGGTGCTTAAAACTCCCAATATGTGTTTGTCCCTGGGAAAACTGCATGCCATCTAGCAGCTTTTGTTCTCTCTGTACTGTACTGTGCAGGGCAAAGCCATCTTCAAAGTGGGACTGAGTGAGCATTAACAACAGGGAAACAGTTTTAAGTGTTTCCCTAAGAGTGGTGAATTTTAATTGGCATGGGGCTAGGGGAACTGCAGTTTCCCAACAGCAGTATGTGACAAAGGGGAGGCTGCACAAGCTCATATGCAATGTCACAGCATGCCTTTGGTCACTAAATGAAGAATAATGAGAACAACAAAAATTTGAAATAGCACGTACATGGATACTTGGCTCCAGTTAATGTTGCTATAAAAAGAATTTTTCTTTGATAACTGGTTTAGTGTGCAAAGGAAATGATGGAAGTATACTGGTAAAATTTGCAAATAACATATAATTTGGGGTATTATGAGTTAAGAAGATTGAAGAACTGCACAGAAAGATGAACTTGAGGACTGGAGTAATAGCAATGGAATGCAATTCAATAGTACTGCTTGCAGGGTCATTTGGGGACTAATAACAAAAATTAAGTTGTAAGCTGAGTAATCATCAATTGCAAATGACCGAGGAAGAGAAGGCTCTTGGTTGAGTAGTTGATAACAGATTGACCATGAAATGCTAGTGTGACGCAGGCGTGATTATAGCAATGCACTCAGAGGATGTATCAGCACAGGCATTTCTGTTAGTTAGGGAAATGTTAATATCTCAACACAGGCACTCGTGAGACATCAGTTGGAAAACTGCAGTTCTGATCATCCATTTTCAGGAAAGCTGATTACAAAGTGGAACAGATACAGGAGAGAGCTTTTAGAATGATTTGGGAAATGAAGCGTGTGATTGCAGCATGGAAATATGATTGCTATTTATAACTGCGGGGAGTAAAAATGAGATTAACACAACAGAGGGAGAAGAAAGTTTTTTTTTTCAAGCTAGTGTTGCTGCAAAATGTAGTTTACTAAAGTTTTGAGAGGAATTGTATGGTGTGTGTTGCCATCAGATGCAGGACGAGGGACTTGGTGATTCAAGACACCCCTCTGAAACCCACAGGGGAGATGCACGTTTGAGGTGTCATTATTTCTGGACTCTGGATAACATCCATCATACAATCCTCTCAGGCATGCAGAATGTGTCTTTAACATCTGCAAGTGGGATACTCTTTATCTACATGCAGAGTTTATTGTTCACATGGCTCCGATAAAAATAATACATTTTAGATTCTAAAAAAAGTGTCAAACCCTGTAAGCCTTCAGCCATTGACCTCTGCTTTTGGGCTATTCTCTGCTTTCCTTTTAGAGCTCCACTTCTCCTGTTGTCACTCCTTAATGTAGCTAACAAAACCGTTAACCTCCCATTGAAAATCACTTCTATTGAACTGCTGTAGAAGTACTTCAGAGTTGTAATCTCTGTACTGCTTGAAGTACTTAACATTAAAAATAAAAAAAAGGAAAAACCTCCAAAACAAGGAAAGCCAATGAATGTCAAATACTCTTCTGTACGTGCTCATTCTGAAATTTTCAAGCTTTGACATTTTAAAGTGGTAAATATATGTACAGTATCTTCTTCAGGTAAATTGTGAGGCTCTGAGAAGTACTGTTTGGGATCACCCACCCCATGAGTATCCATATGGACAATGGTTTGAACAAGAGAGTAACTTACAAATGACTGATGTTCTCTGAAATATGTACCTTCGCTTCCTATCTGTATTTCCCTTGTGGGGTAGGGAGGAATGGCCAAGTTGGTCTCCAGCCTTTCATTCTGGAAGACAGCCCTCTCTCAGGTAGTTTCACATCTGCTTTGAAATTCTTATTTTTATCTCTCTTGTCCCCAGTGTAAATGATTATTGGCCATAGATAGATTAGGAACATTGCCTCTTTCCCAGTGTTTCCAAAAACAAAGTTAAAAGTTAGTCTTGAGCAGTCTTTTGGGAAAACATCATTTTGCATTTTACGGCAATTGGCATTTATTCTTGATAACCATTTGTTTTAGTAGCCGCTCAAGGACATTGTACAGAAGTAAAATCTAGCCCATGGGCCTGTAATTGTTTAGTACTCCACTTGCTTTTCTTCATTTATTTGAAGAAAATACATAAGTGACAGCTTTATTGACAATCTTTGGTATTATCTGCTCTTAATTGTTCTGAGACAGAAATTAAGCAGCTCCCCAGTGCAGTCACAAGGAGAGCATGCTTTGCTCCCACTGGGCCCCTCTAATTTGTAGTCCCCACTGCGTTCCCATTAGATACTTTGTCATTATCCCCCTTCTACATCTCACACTTGCTGAAAAGTGAGAAAAATATTTGGATGTTACCTGCATGGAATGCAACATTCACCTCATCCTCCTTGTATACTGAACCTACTTCTTTTCTGACCACTTTTGTTTATATTCACGTGGCTGATTTTGACAGGAAGCCCTAGCTTTTCTCTGTAATGCTTTAGAAACTTAACCAGTTCAGCCATTTCCAACTGTATGAAAGATTTTCTGCAGAAATGCAGACAGATGATTTAAACTATTGTGGCAGCCACACAATAAGTATCACTGGGCAAAATCCCAATTTCTGTAAGTGTTGAGTCAAGAATTCGCAGTCTCAAACTTAGTTGCGCTTTGTATCTTGGCATGTGCTCTGCTCTTCAATAGTTAAAAGTGATTGTTTTCATTATGTCTAAATGGGGAAGGGAAATTGGGACATGTAGCCTTCATAATAGGGAGGCAATATAAAAGTGCTACTGTAACAGAATTTCACAGTAAGGGAACACAAATATGACCAGCATAATTCTGGAAAGTCAGTATTGTAGTAGTTTGCTTCCGGTCCTGTTTATACATTATGTATAAACACCTATGTAATGTTCTTTTCAGATGAAGACTTTTCTATCAAGGACATAGCAACCTCTAGAGCAAAGTGGCACAATGAACAAGAACACACTCTGCAGGAGTCCTGGAACTCCTTGGTAAAGTTTAATTATTCCCATCGCGGCCGAATCTCTAACATGGATTTTCAAGGGGATATCTTTGATGAGTTTCTCCATCAACAGAAAATCAACCGGCCTGGAGAATATCAGCAAATGAGAAAAGACGGACTACAAACACTACCAAAAAGGCAAGAAGAAGAAAATTCTGTGGAGGCATATGATGGAAATGATTTTAAAATTCCTGTTTTACCTTATGGGCAGCACTTAGTGATAGACATTCAAACAACATGGGGAGACAGACATTATGTTGGTCTTAATGGAATTGAAGTTTTCAGTTCTAAAGGAGAGCCTGTTCAGATTTCAAAAATAACAGCTGAACCACCTGATATAAATGTTTTACCAGCTTATGGCAATGATCCCAGAATAATAACCAACCTAATTGATGGGGTAAATCGGACGCAGGATGATATGCATCTCTGGCTAGCACCATTTACCCCTGGAAAACCTCACTTCATCTTTATTGACTTTGTGAATTCCTGTCAAGTAGCTATGATTAGGATTTGGAATTATAATAAATCTCGCATACACTCTTTCAGAGGTGTGAAAGACATTATAATGTTGTTAGATGAACAGTGCATCTTTAAAGGAGAAATTGCGAAAGCTTCAGGAACCTTGTCTGGAGGTATGCTATCATTTCTTATTTTCTTTGTGGAAACAGCAGTACAATACAAACAAATACGTTTAGCTTGTTTGTTATCACTTTCCACTTCAAAGCAAGCTGGCACTTTGTATAGTATTTAGTCCTTTTAATTTCAAAACGTAATGCAAAATCCACCAATGCATTTTTCAATGATACTGTGAATTTTAGCAGCATACAGAGCTAATCTCTATTCTTAATGGTGTCTTAGCAACAAGACCATATTTCAATAACATCAGATAGTCACTAGACTTTTAAAAGTTGCAGATTTTTACTTGTTTTCACAGGTACAGTCTTTTGGAAAAGGTGATGGAGAAGCTTTTTTCCCATTTTCTTTTATGTGTATTTGAAATTTGACTGACTTCTCTAGGTTTTTCTGCTGTGCAGTGTAAGTTTGAGAATGAACATACTAATTATATCAGTAGTCTGTATCAATTTACCATATATTATCTTAAAACACTACTGCAAATTAAATGTAAAGAAGGACTGAAAATAGTTTTTATCACTCTGCATATTCTTTTGTATGGTTTCTCCATTTAATTCTGTATGTTGCCTTCAGCCCCAGAGCACTTTGGGGATACTATATTGTTCACTACCGATGATGATATTCTTGAAGCTGTATACTGCTATGATGAGACATATGATGGAGAAATGGAAAATGCCAGCTCCTTGAGATATGAAGAAGAGCTAAAGAGGCCAACAACTGCTGACAGGGAGGGCGATGAAAGACCTTTTACACAAGCAGGGTTAAGAACAGAGCATCAACAGGTAGGGGCCCCTATGTTCAGAACTCTCTATAAATGTCTTCATGAAACATGACACGGAAGTAGTAGACACTGACTTCCATGATAGAGTAAAGCTCTGCAGAAGGAACTAATACTGCTATCTATTTTGAAGATTTTTTTTTCACCAGCCCAATAATTTATGCAATTTTTTTAAGGCCAAAAGGTCCTCCAAATTTTAGTTTCCGTGATTAATTAAGAAGACTATAAGGAAGACTACACTGGATTGTATATATTTTTTTTTTTCTTTACTTACTTGGACAGAGATCAGAGGGAGTTCATTTTGATTTAGGTACTCGTGAATGTTTATGCCACTGTCAGTGATTTTTACCATACAGTTATTCATGTAATGAGTAACTGTACTCCCTGTCACTCCAAACCAAAGATTTTTCCATGTTTTCCACACAGAGTATACTCTTGCTTGTTTCTTCCTCCACAAATTAAGTATCTCACATGAGAAGGATCTCCACCTCTCAACCCTCCCCTTATTTTTTCCTCTTTCCTTTTTTGACTAGCATCTCCACAGGTCTGTGTGCATTTTGCAGCATAAAAACTCCCCTTTACTATTCCATACAGTAGATATTTTACTACTTGGAGGAAGGCCATATTTTCAAGCACTGGAGTCTTGTCTCATACCATTCCAGCCCAACAGTCCAGTGTCTGAGCAAAGATCGTTCAAGATTTTCTGCTTAAGATGGTGTGGGGCAGTCTTTGACCTGATTTCCATCAAATCTACCTTCTTAGAATCTTCATGAGCACCTACTGTTGCTTCAATGAGGTTATCTTTTTCTAGAGGACACACTCTTACTTGTAAGGCTGTGAGGAGATCCAAAGCTGAATCAATCCAAATTCCAGCTGGTTCAGCTAAAGTGCTCCCAGTGATATATGGTTCCTAATGAGCCTTGTGCTGTTGTCAAGCCTTCCTGTTCTGTCTTGCCCTCTTCTCCTGGTGGCTTATAAGACAAAGGGAAATGTCATGACATTGGAATTTGGTCTCACTGTTAAGATCATGAGTCAGTGACTCTGTTTGACTTCTCCAGTGCTAGTTAACACTGGCAACAGTAATTTTGGTCCCATCTTTGCTTGCGGTATCTTAAACTGTTCAGACACCTTATGCAGTACAGGATCTCATGAACACAAATTGAAGTTCACCTTTCTTTTCTTGATCACTTGTTTATTGTGAGCATTCACCAGGACTGCTTCCATTGCAGAAGCCTAGACCTGGACTGTCTGGTCCTTACTCAGAGCCTCTGCCTTTTATTTTGCTGTTCATCTGTGATGCTCTTCATACTCCTTTTCCAACTCTGAAACATGCTGTCTCAGCAATGGAATAACAAAAGCTGTTGTGACTGAGCCATTGGTCTCCCTGTCATTCTGTATCTGCTGGTACCACCAAGATTTTATAGATGGATGCTTATGCTATCCTATCAGAATGATACAGATCTACTAGATGATTTGTCTTCCCTAGCATAACGTTGTCATTCAGACTACTATTGAGTTTGAACAGTCTCTACCTGTTGATCATTCACCCTTTTATCCTGTAGCATGTTCAGTGGATGAAAGAGTGTTTTACTGCACTGACTACAGAGCTTTTCAAAAGCTCTTACAGAAGTGTCTTTCTTTCTTGTCAATATTATCCATGGTCATCTGTCTTGCCATGAATTCAGTAATCCTTAACATGTCAACTTTTATAGCAGGTCAGACCTGTAACTAGTGCACTTGACCCAACTCTGACTGTGGCCAGTAGTGGATGCCTAGGGAGAATGTAAGAATAGAGCAAACATGCAGTGCTGTTTCTCTGAAACACTCATCCAGCCCTTAGAAATTTGTCTCACAAGGACTTTTTGACTTAACCTCTGTGTTTAGTATCCCGCCGTGGATTTTTATTGCGTTAATTTGTCCACTAGCTTTTTTAAACCACATGCACTTTTACAAATTAAAATGCTTTGTGGTAAGTTTCCCTTAACTGGCATAGCACAAAGAACCTCTTTCTGTTTGTCTCTAGGTTCATTTAAAGTCCCCTGTTTTTTGTGTTGGAAGAAACTAAACAATTATTCCCCATTCCCTTCTTCAAGCCACTCGAGATTTATGCCCGTCTGTTACAATCTCTTCTAAATCTCTCTTTTCCAGAATGGTTAGTCCTACTTTAGTTATTCCTTGCATGGAAAGTGCTATACAGTATGGTCAGGTGTAGGAGCATGGTAACACTTTCTACTGTTTATTGCTTTTCCAATAACTCCTGTACTGTGGTGGTATTTTGTTCTAGCCATGAGGATCTAAGAACACAGGTAGGACAATGTTCACAAGCAGAAGTAGTTGAAATAGTAGCAAATTAGACCATATCTGAAAGAAAAGTTAGTGAGCACCATTGGAATGAAGGGATCTGAGTAGCCAAGAAAAACGAGGGAGAAAAGAGGTGATAAGGTGGCTTGGCAGAGACAGTTTATGGCCTGCAAGGGAGGGCATTATTCTGCATTCTGTAAAACCAGTAGCTTTATTGTATCCTTGGGTTTTGATATTCAGTAGAGTTGCAAATTTTAATTCCCAGGCTGGTATTTTAAAGTTGTTCTGAGGAAAAGGCATCACACATCAAAGACAGAGTACCCCCAATAGGAGGGGGTTTTTCCACCTTCTGTAGGTTATCTGAGTGTGGTTTTTTCAGTGTCCAGTTCTTGTTCAGTTTCACCTACTTAGTTACCACAAGGACATGTGCTACTACATGACTTCATTGCAGTCTGGGAACATAAACATATAAGATCAGGATGTCAGTGGTTATACTGCACAGATCTAATATAGACGTAGGAGAAAAGTGTTGACGCGTCTTTTATTTTTTTTAGGCACAATGTAGGTCCATTTGATGTATTCTGGATGACAGGAAGTCTACTTCTAACGATGAATAAAACTATAGAGATGGAGTATGGACTTCTAATTTCCTATTTGGCTTTTTGACTACTAATGAGGATTGAGCTGACGTTTTTGTAGAACTACTTATAATAATGCCAAGATTTCCTTCTAATCTGCTATTATTTTGTTTGGAGCCCAATACTGTATATGTAAAGTTAGGATTGTTTTCCTCGTGTAGCATTTTTACATTTACCTGCAGTGAACATAATTAGCCATTTTATCATGCTCGCTCAATGAAATGAAGTCTAACTGCAACCCTTTGCAGTTGTCCTTTGTCTTTACTACCCTAATTGCCCCAGTATAATCAGGAAATTTTGTCATCTGTTTATTCACTTTCTGGTGTGCCATGCTGAATAGCATAGGTTATTATTAATTAGTATTGTCAAAGAACAAATGCAAGCTTTTGGACAATTTTTCATGCTTGTTCTGCCCCTTGATTCTTGAGAAGAAATTGTGGTGGCACTCTCTGAGGTCTTAACTTCCTTTCAGATTTCTCGTCTCTGCAACGTATTTGCAACATGTAGCAAATACAGCATATTATCTTTTGGCAGTCTGCAGGTAAATAAGAGTGACTTAAGAATTTCAGCCTCTTTGAGAATAGGTAGCCCACATTAGGGAGTCTCCCATTTAACACTCCTATATGCACTAACAACAAAAAAACCCCCCTAAGAGTCTTGACTTTCTAAGGATCCATATGATCTTCTACATTTTGGGGCACGTTTTCCATTATTTGCAGGACAGCCTGGGTGGTGAGGCAAAGGGGAGATTAATATACAAAAGGCTCGATGTAAAAAAAAAAACCCCAAAACAAAAACAAAGAAACAGACAAGCCCCCCCCCCCGCCCCCCCACTTTATAAACAATGTCTGTAATGTATATATGATATACATGTTCATTGCACCTGTTGCTTTATTTCTTAGGTTCAAGAGCCAGACCCTCTCTCTGAATGTATACCCAAGGAATCAGGAATATTTACAGGAAAATGTAAGTTCTTACATTTACTTCTTGCTTAACCACCCTCCCCCCTAACATGTTATCAAGGAGGATCTGGTTTGTCAGAGCTGTACAGAAATTTGTGACAGATGTCAGGTCTAGAATGAAGAAGGGTAATAGAATATTTAAGGCAGAAGCTTTGTTTACTATGGCATTTAGAACATTATATCGTAACAGTTGGCTTTTAATCTCAGAGTAATAACACTAGCCATTTGCCTAGTCCCTGAATGGTATTTGTAATAGCTGTGTCCCTTACGCAGTAATTCTCTCCCAGTCCTATGTATTTATGTAGATTGACTGAATTTCTCATATCGGACTGACGATAGAAACCCTACAGTAAAGCTAGACCAGAATGTTATATCCATACTTAAAATACCTGATTTCTTTATCTTGTACAAAACCAACTCTCTGTGGGCCTTTAAATTATTGTCCATAGAGCTTCTGGATGGCCCAGAAGTTTCAGTATCAGCTCCTGGTCCTTTGACCAGCACAAGAGAAATTGGGTTCTTGGGCCTGGCATAAAGTCTTTAGCAACCGGTGATGTGCTCTCTGAAAATATATACAATGCTGTGGCTTAGTCAGCCACACATCTGTGAACTATACCTGTGATCTGTGATCTATGGCCTATGAACTATATCTGGATCTGTGAACTTTTATCTATGAACATGTCTATGATCAATTCATATGTGTGAACTTAGGATGCCTTTCCCTCCTCCAGTTTCTCAAAATGGGCAAAAAAGATAGTGAGGGTGTGATTCAGAGCTCAGCAGATGCAGTGTCTCACACTGACAAGATATTGTTAATCAGCTGATTGGACTAACTTGTCTCTGCCAGACAAAGAGGTCCTGATTTCCATGAGTTCTTGCAGGGAAAGAGGTGGAGAAAGCTAGCTGTATTTAAGGGAGGCTTTCCATGTCTTATGAAACACAAAAGAAACTCCAGTTTAGTCTCTTACACTGAAAAAAAATGCCATTAATTGCTACAAGGGACTATCTTTGTAAATGACCTTGCACAAAAGCAAATAAACCAACTAGAAGCTACAACCTCATTTTTGCCAATGATTTTTGCATACCCTGTCCTGCCTGTGTATATTGTTCCTTGTTCTCCTTATTCTGTGGGGTGGTCTCTTAGGCCTGGAGTGAGAGTCCTCTTGCTTCTTCTCATTCCGGGAAATTACTGAGAATTGAGCAAAACTTAGGATCAGTACTGCCTTTTTCATCTGGGACTCCTGGTAATAAATTGTGCATGGAGTCACTGAGGATTTGTATCCTTGACCTGTTGTAGGTAGTTTTCATCTCTTTCATCCTGCTACCAGTTATGATGTCAAGGAGAAATAGTGCCTCAAAGTGTGATGATCACTGGTACAAAGTCCAGCTAGTGGCTAGTTACTAGAGATGACCCTCAGGGGTCAATACTACTATAGTCTGCACTGATTAATGTCTTTTTTTTAAAGAACTTGGATGATGGGATAAAGTGCAATCTCAGCAAGGTTGTGGATGATACCAAACAGAGGGCAGTGGTTAATATGCTGGAGGGCAAGGCTGTTTTTCAGAGGGACCTCAACAGGCTGAAGACATGGTAATCTCAGCATGTTACCTAATGTAACCTCATGAAGTTCAGGGCAAATGCAAAGACCTGTGTGTGGGATGTAATAACCCATGCCACAGGAGAGGCTGGGGGCCAGCTATCTGAGAAAGCGGCTTTGCACTGAAGGGCCTGAAGTCCTTGTAAGACCACAAGTTGAACAAGGGTTGGCAGTGTGGCCTCTCAGTAAAAGCGGCCAGCTGCCTCCTGGGATGCCAAAATAAGAGTGCAGCCAGCTGGGCAAGGAAAAGGATTCTTTCCCTGTATTTGACACTTGTGAGGCTGTATTTGGAGTACTGTGTTAAGTATGGAGCTCCCTAGGACAAGAAGAAAATTGACATACTGGTGTGAGTCCAGGGGAGGAGGGTCACCAAGGTGGTCAGGAAGCTGGAGTACCTGACGTGTGAGAAAAGCATGAGAGTGCTGGGTTGGTTTGTTCATCCTGGGGAAGAGAAGGTGAAATCTTGCTGTTGATAGCTATCGGGAGGGCATAGAAAGGACACATCCAGGCCGTTCTCAGGCATGGACGTAGGATTGGTTTGAGAGGCAGCAGAAACAACAAGGTAGAAGACAAGAATTTCCAACTGGGTATTAGGAAATCTTTTTCACCCGGAGGGCAATCAAACACTGGAACAGGGGTTCAGAGAGGTTTTGAAATCTGCCAGCCCTGGAGACATTCAAACTTTCACTGGATAAACTCCTGAGGGATCTAATCTAATGGACATGCTCTGAGTTTGGAGTCAGACTAGAGACCCCCAGAAGTCCCTTCCACCCTGCATCATTCTGAGATTCTGTGAAGGCATTGGCATGCTGATGTGAATACTAAACCTTGTGTGGATAGCTGCTTCACCCTATCTTTTCCATTTTGTTTGAAAATATACTCTGGTTTTGCCTGAGAACTCTTGCATACTTGTATCCTAAGCAAGTTTAGTTTTAGCAATGGCCTTGGGAATAGCATCTAATATCAATACAGCCATAGCTCCAAACTTGTCAACTAATAGAACTATTTATTTCTTAGTGTCCTTGCAAATGCTAATGAGATCTTACACCCAAGTGAATTTATGTGTATATCAAGATTTAGTCTCGTGTAAATTGCTATGGCTATTTAGAGGTAATTGGGCTGGATAGCTTACTAGGTTTAATGCTTGTTTGTCTTACAGGGCATCATGACTACTGGTGCTTCTTTAGACATTATCCAACCTGATTATTTCTGGGCTTCTGTAATGTGTGAAATGAAAGATATTTTTAATTTACAGTGATAGATTTTTATGGAACCTGATCAGATTGGAATATTACTTGTTATATCTGCATATGCTATTTATATTTTTTCAGTAAGGCATGAAACAGGTGGATCTGAAGATACACATACAATCTTTTGTCTGCCCAATTTTTCTTTCCTATTTATTTTCTGGAGATGCAGGCTAATGAACATTGCTGCTTTTCACTAATGCTGTCCTGTTAAAACACTTCCA
Source organism: Harpia harpyja (assembly GCF_026419915.1). Taxonomy (NCBI): domain Eukaryota; kingdom Metazoa; phylum Chordata; class Aves; order Accipitriformes; family Accipitridae; genus Harpia; species Harpia harpyja. Next base: position 16,628,653 of record NC_068960.1, on the reverse strand, counting down.
TGTGTCCAGTTCTGACATGAAGATAGTAACCTAAACACATTAGTAAACCAAATTTGGTTTTTGGTTTAACTATGAGTAGGTATTCTCTAACAATTTATGGATTTATGAGAGACTGGATTTATATGAATCTATATAGTCATTTAGCTCGCAAAAGATGATAGCTAGGCTTTAGACTAATAGGTCTTCTCTGTGTCTGCATAATCACAAAATCTGTCATGTAACTGCTTAAATGTATCTTTGAATTACTGTCAGTCTACAATCTAAGTAATGAGACACTTGATAACATGCTTGATCAGGAGTTGTATAGTTACAAGTGAACAAGATGTTGGTAGCCTGCTAAAGGGGGCTAACACAGATTTACAGAAGATACTATGCTATTACATGGAGGTAGGCATGCAGACCAGGAAGTATCTAAATACAGCATATAAAGTTATTTAATCTAAACAAATTACACATCCTGCTCATTGGTGGGGCTTGCATGCATGCTGATATTGGCTCCTTACTTCAAACCAGTAAGTATGTACATGTATATATTATATGTATATTCTTTTATATAGGCCTGCAACTGAATTTTACCATGACCTGGGGAGACTCTCATTACCTTGGACTGACAGGACTTGAAGTGATAGGAAAGAATGGTCATGCATTAAAAATAAGTACAGAACAGATTTCTGCTTCACCCCAAGACTTAAATGATCTTCCAGAGTATACAGGAGATTCCAGAACATTAGAAAAGTAAGTAGTGAAAGAGTTGGATTGTCCAAGCATTTTCTGCAGGGCTCTTTTTTTCCCTTTGTGCCTGTTGTTTCCACAAACAGTTTTGGAGTTTATCAATTTTAGATGCATTTTACATCAGACTTTATAAAGTAACAGAATTATATAAACTTTTATTATGTTAACACATGTTAATGTGAACATGATTTTCATACCATCACTGCTCATTCTTGGATTTCACAAGCTACCCAGGAACAGCTTGTTGTAGAAACATGAATGAGATGTTTCCAAAGGATGGTGTTTGAGATAGGAGATGGTAACATGCCTGGTTGGTATCTCTGCTAAGGACTTTCCAGGCAGAAATGTGGATGTTCTGTAGCATCTGTCTATGCATATGCAGTGATATTTATGCAGGATTTCAGGATAATTTCAAGGACAATTTTCAAGTTAGCAAAGGGTGAGGATGTATTAGGGAATTACACAAATAGGTGCCATTCTTTTTGCAATTCTGCAGCTTTTTTTTTGTAATTCCGGTGAAGTTTTATCAATTGACAAGTATACTTCCTCAAATTAACTTGTATTTCCTAAATGGTAGCAGTATAGAAATCATAGGCTATAGGTCTGGAGAGGACTTGGCATTTGGTTGTTATTGAAGCTGTATCCTGTTGTTTCCAAGTCATATCTTCATTTTAAAGGGTATTTTCAGTTGTAATCCTGTCCTCTGGCATGTTTGTTGTCTGTGAATAGGTTTATGAATTAGGACTTTTCTTTTCAAAGTCTTTGTTGAGCCTTGCTTAGAATGTTGTATGTATCTACATCTACACTAACTCTGTTCTTTGTAATTTCTGCTAATCTGACTAATACAGATGTCAAGCTTACTTGTATATAATGCGTCGGTTCTTCTTCCTATTTGTATGAAAATCTCTTCTGTAGGCACCAAGATCTAAGAAACCTTCCCATTAGATCCCCTGTGATGAAGAGATTCTGGTGGTGGAGTCTCTCAATACTCCACCATGATGGACCCAGATGCAAAGAATTCATTTAGCTTTTCTGTTGGTGTCTTATCTTCTCTGAATGCTCCTTTTCCAGCCTCGTCATCTGTTGATCCTACAGAATTTCTGGCAGGCTTTCTGCTTCTGATGTATTTGAGGAATTTTATTTATGGTACCTTTTGCTTGCTAGCCTTCATACTCTTTTTTGGCCTGTGCGTATGCACTTAGCCTTCCAGAGTTTATGATCCTATCAATTTAGGGTTTTTTGATCATTAATTTTGTTGAAAGATGGCTTGTAATACCTTTCTTTATCCTGCCGCTGAGCCGGACTGGCTTTGATTTTTCAAGTCCTCCCTCTTTCTAACATCTTGCTTAGTAAGTGGGATACATTTGTTCTGTGCTTCTAGTATGATATCCCTTAATATTCTCTCTGCTCTGTATAATGATTTTATTTTATTTTGTTGCCTTTTTTTTTTTTTTGACATACTTTGTCATTTTTGCTTAAGAACCTTTTTGGGCACAAGAAATAGGGGCTTTTTTGGCTTTTGATATTTCTGCAAGCATGTTGAATTTGAGTACACTACAGTGCTCTTCAACTGCAGCATTTGGAGTAGGTCCTGTGTACTATTCAGGACCAAGTAAGGATTATATCTTCTTTCGTGGGATCCGTAATCAGTTCCTCTGTGATACAGTCATTATTCAAGTCTTTTTCTTTAAGGAACTGCCAAGTCTGGCACTCATTCTTCCATTAAACTTTTAAATAAATAGTAAGTACATAGGGCAGTGTACCGAAGTAATTACAGTGGATAATTAGTTCATATTCTCCTTTACCCCATCTTTGTATGCCGTAGTTTGCAGTAGAAGAATTTAAAGTCAGGATTCCAAAATGAGGAAATAATGGAAATAACTTTATCAAGTCAGCCTGAAGTCTGTGCTCTTATGAAAAGACATTGTCATGCTAATAGAAAGCTTTTTAAAAAAGTAGGAATATGCCTAACTGTGTGCATGAAGAAGGACGTGAACAAACTCTGCTTCTTCTCTGGGTTATCCAGCTGCCATCCAGCTCCTTGTTGGATTCAGTATGGTTGCATTTGCATAATAACACACTGCAAAGTGCCAGATATACTAGTTTAGGCATGGAACTATATTAATAAGTTATATTGTGTCTGGGCCTTAGAGTTTTGCCTTTGGCCATTTTGGTACAAAAGTAGATGAGCTTTCCTCTGCCTGCCCCTGTTCACACAGGGAAAACCTAAGGATTTTTCTGGTTTTCCTCAGATGGGCCCAACTAAAGGAAATACTGTTTTTTCTCCCCCCACTGCCTTTAATTCAACAATCGCATATTATTTTTTATGTTTACTTTGCTTTTTAATTGTATACACATGAGCACAATAAGCCCTGGGAGCTGGAAGTGGCATCTAGAAAAAAATTAACACCTAGTAAAGTATCTGATTTTCATGAGAAAAGCAAGCTTTTCTTTTTTTGCAGCTAATGGATTTTTCTCTTTGTAGGTTAATAGATGGGACTAATATCACAGTAGAGGATGGCCATATGTGGCTCATTCCCTTCTCTTTTGGAGAAGATCATCTGCTTACAATCCATTTTGATAAAATTGAAAGTATTGCAGGGCTTCGCTTTTGGAACTATAATAAATCTCCGGAGGATACCTATAGAGGGGTAAGTAAAAGAAAAGGAGCAGTGCCAGCAAAAATATACAGCAGTGCATTGGAAAATTGGTACTGTGATGAATGAATACAGCTGCCTTAATGGAACACCATAAATCTTTCTAGATTGTCTGAGTCTGAATTTTGTGGCAGGTATAATGCATTTCTGTCTCCACAAACAGCAAATATTGAAAAAAAGCCAGAGATAGTTTAAAGAAATCTTCACAGCTGATTTTTCTAAGAGACACATACAATAGCACATATTATTTTCAAGATACATGATTCTGAAGTGGTATCCTCTCAGTATCTAGTATTTATGCCTACCATATGATTCTTTATTTCCTGGAACACGTGGAATGATAGAACAGGGATACTTCTCCAACAGAAATTCTGTTTAGGTAAGTTACAGAAGGCCGGTCAATCAATACTACCTTTTCCAAGAAGCAGGAAGAGTCTCTAGAACTCCAGTGTTTATTAGGGAAAGTTGACATCTTCAAACAGTTTGGCTAAAGTAGTTTAGCTAAAATGGTATCACATACTTCCGTTCTTCTTTTTCCAAATTGCTTGTTTTACTTTTTTTTTTCATATTGAATTATTGGAATTGACTGGCAGTTGACACCTGTTGGAGATCATGTTACATCTTGCTGGCACTCTGAGTTTGGCTGTCCCTCATTTCCCTGGTTTTTCTCAGAAGCTATACATGCACTTGTTATGATAATGAAGAAGTAGTTGCTGTTCACTGCATAGAAAGTTTATGAATCCATTTGTTTCCAGATCTTTCCCTTCACATATAACTGTTGCATTCTTGATGTCCAAACTCAGTCAATAGACAAGAAGAAAAATGTTGGTATGTATTAAAGTAGAGAGAGACAGGACAAAAAGGATGAGCAACGTTCTGGAAAAAATTTTAGAATTTAAGTTGGAGGCATGGATCCTTCATAGGTTTGGGCAACATAGTGGCAAAAGTTGCAGAACTGCTTCTCTGTGTAAATTTACCTTCCAGGAATTGCTTTAATATGAACACCACATAAATGTGTGGAGAGGTGTTCCCTCTCCACAGCAGAGCCCTGGCATCTTTTAATATCAGCATGGGATGTTGTTGAGTGCCAAAGACTCCCAGAGGGCCAGAGCATAAGATCCTTCATTTAAGCCACAATTGATCTAGAAATTTTAACCTATGGCACCTGATTTCATAATACATTGCATTAACCCAACCTGTTTGACACATGGGAGGGTTCAGGAGCATGTTGAGTTTACCATCTCAACATACCCCCTGTATGACAACTAGGGTTTTTTAGTAAAATCTGTGTCCTGGTTTCGGCTGGGATAGAGTTAATTTTCTTCCTAGTAGCTGGTACAGCGCTGTGTTTTGGATTTAGGATGAGAATGATGTTGATAACACATTGATGTTTTAGTTGTCGCTGAGCAGTGCTTACACCAAGTCAAGGACTTTTCAGCTTCTCATACTGCCTTGCCAGCGAGCGGGGGGGGGGGGGGGGGGGGGGTGGGCAAGAAACTGGGAGCAAACACAGCCAGGACAGATGACCCAAACTGGCCAAAGGGCCATATGATGTCATGCTGAGCAATAAAACTGGGGGGAGTTAGCTGGGGGGTGGCGGCTCGCTGCTCGGGGACTGGCTGGGCATCTGTCAGCAGGTGGTGAGCAATTGCATTGTGCATCACTTGTTTTGTATATTCTTTTATCATTATTATTATTTTCCCTTCTTTTTCTGTCCTATTAAACTATCTTTATCTCAACCCATGGGTTTTACCTTTTTTCCAATTGTCTCCCCCATCCCACTGGGGAGGAGTTAGCAAACGGCTGTGTGGTGTTTAGCTGCCTGCCAGGTTAAACCACAACAATCTGTTACTTAATTGATATGATTCGGCATAAAGGAAGGACTCTTCCCTATGAGAGTGGTACAGCTCTAAGAGCTCTCAGGGAGCTCTCAACTCCCTGTATGTGTGTCTCAATTATTAAAGGAGGGAAAGAAATAGCCAGATCCCTAAAATCTAACATGGAATTTGGTCTTTGGAGGCCAAACCAAGAAAGAAAGGAAGGTATATTTTCACAGTTTACTTTGCTAGGTAGAAAAAAGAGGTGAGTCTGATAAAGTATGCATGCAGGTGGCACACCTCTAAGTCCCATAACAGTTAGTGGGTACAATTTAAATGAGGAGTTCATACCTGCAGTCCTGTAAAAGGATGAAATAAATTATTTGGAAAACTGAAGATGAAAGGTATCTGCTGGGCCACAGTGAAGAAGCTTTAGACTATAAACCTAGGGCATCATGACATCTGTCTATTGAAGTATTGCTGTTCCTTCTAAGAAACAGTCCCAGGGTATGAGATATAATGATTTGCTAGGCAGCTGTAGACTGGTGGATTCTATTCACAGCTTTAGTATGAGAGGGTAATGGCAGTGAACTGTCAAAATGAAGGCTTGTGTGCTATTTCTATGAAAAATTAGCTTGCGAAAGCTTTGTTATGCGATTTGTAAAATGCTATGTGTGACGGTTGAGTGCCTTCTCAGATGATGAAAATTACTTAGAAATGAGGGCTGTAAAGGGCACATAAATATAAGCAGCTGTGGTATAATAGGTAAGATTTCATCTCTAAGTCTCTAGACTTCCAATTCAATATGTGTTTCCTAAACTAAAGTGTGTTTCAGTGGGTTTTTCACTTCCTCTCCTTAGCCTGGCAGACTGATTCAGCTGGAAAGTAGCATGCAGAAGAGTTTCTGATATGAAAAGGGTATTTCCTTTCTTTGCTCCCAAGCGTATTAAAGATGAAACCAGAAATAGTTATTTCTCCATACTTGGTACTCATAAAAACTTGGTACTCGTAAAAACATTCCCTCCTAATTAATCTTCATGCTGTTTGGAAGTAAACTGAGCATCTCCTCTACTCTAGTACAGTACCCGAGGTTTTCAAATCAAGAAATGTTTGTGTAAAAAAAAAAAAACAACTTCCTGAAAATTATTTGCTTTTGGGATATTGCATGTGTAACTTACTGAAATTGTAATTGAATAAAAAATCATTACAAATGGAAAAAATATGAAAACTGTTATGAATATCAGGTCACTGATAATATACAGGCTTTGCAGAAAACTCTGAATGTTTTTAAGTTCTTCTCAGATAGACACCTGAAATGAGAATTTTAACTATAAATATTGCATATCTATTTTTAAGAGAAATCCTAATAATGAGAATTAAATTGTTGCATATAAAACTAAGTTAACCTCAAATTGTCATATATACATCAGTCAGTGTAAAATCCAAAGATTAGAAAACTGACTCGCATTACCTTTAGACTACATTAAGTCTTTTCTTAACTAAATGAATCTATTTTGGTTCAGTCCATTAATCAGCAAGCTTTAATCATAGTGCCAGTTATACGGCCATGTTGTTATATTTTAGAATATTATTCCTTCCTTAACCAGTAGTTAGTGAAAGACTCAGTGCGATAAATGCTGCTTGTGATTAATGTTAAGTTATATTTAACATATTTCAGGGCAAGATGCAGTGACAATTGTTGCTGCATGATTGAATGTGACTGGGATCATGCATACAACACCAGATGGTGCTAAATGGGGAGGGTGAAGGGGTCAGGACTCCTGCATCATCTGAATAAGTATACCTGAATTATTTAGTTTAATCTTCAGAGATTGTATAAGACGTGCACGCATCTATGATGTGGACAAGGCTCAATTGTTTCTGCCTGGTACGGGTACCTCTTCTTTATTCATATGCCCTTAGGTTACATGCAGCACTGCTGGGTAGACGAGTTTGCATGATCCTGGAAAAGTCCGAGTGCCACCTGCCACAAAGACAAATAGAACTTGTGAAATACAGGCTTTCTAGAAGTGCAACAGAGACACAAAAGAGTCTGCTCGAGAGAGAGTACCAGGTTATGTGATTTCTTAAAGGCTAGCTTCAGCCAATGCTGAGCAATCAGGCATGATCTAGCAGTACATTCAGGTGCATGATGACTGTTGTGGTTTAACCCCAGCCAGCAACTAAACACCACGCAGCCGCTCACTCACTCCCCCCCACCCAGTGGGATGGGGGAGAAAATCAGGAAAAGAAGCAAAACCCGTGGGTTGAGATAAGAACGGTTTAATAGAACAGAAAAGAATAAACTAATAATGATAATGATAACACTAATAAAATGACAACAGTAGTAATGAAAGGATTGGAATGTACAAATGATGCGCAGTGCAATTGCTCACCACCCGCCGACCGACACCCAGCCAGTCCCCGAGCGGCGAATCCCTGCCCCCACTTCCCCGTTCCTATACTAGATGGGACGTCACATGGTATGGAATACACCGTTGGCCAGTTTGGGTCAGGTGCCCTGGCTGTGTCCTGTGCCAACTTCTTGTGCCCCTCCAGCTTTCTCACTGGCTGGGCATGAGAAGCTGAAAAATCCTTGACATTAGTCTAAACACTACTGAGCAACAACTGAAAACATCAGTGTTATCAACATTCTTCGCATACTGAACTCAAAACATAGCACTGTACCAGCTACTAGGAAGACAGTTAACTCTATCCCAGCTGAAACCAGGACAATGACTAACTGTCTCCTCAAATCAGCTTTGTGACATATGCTGACTTGAAAGCCAAGTCTCTCCATTCTGTTGATGTGTATGTATTGCTGCAGGCTCAAGAATCATAGAATCATTTAGGTTGGAAAAGACCTTTAAGATCATTGAGTCCAACTGCAAACCTAACGCTGCCAAGTCCACCACTCAACTGTGTCCCTAAGTGCCACATCTACTCGTCTTTTAAATCCCTCCAGGGATGGTGACTCAACCACTTCCCTGGGCAGCTGGTTCCAATGCTTGATAACCCTTTCAGTGAAGAAAGGAAACTTTGGTTTGCTGAGATCTAGTAAGATGCAGTAATTGAAGGATCTCTTCAGTACATTTTTGTTTGGTTGTTTTTTTCCCCCAAATCCTCACTTCTCCCATCCCCATCAATGTCAGCTATGATGCTCTGAATTGCACACTATGGGTTGCAACTGCTATCTGCTGGTTTAGGCTTTCTTTTGCCAAAGGATGTCATACTATAGAGGAATTCAAAATTATTGAAATTATTTCAGCCTCTGAAGTGAATGCAATTGTTTTGGATCTATTTTATTTTATGTAATGTAATTTAATATCATGTCATGTAATCTTACGTTATTTTAAATCAGGCTAAGGTAGTCCATGTGTTGCTGGATGGTCACAACATCTCCCCACCAGAGGGTTTTCTTGTCCGCAAGGGACCAGGCAACTGCCATTTTGACTTTGCCCAAGAAATTCTCTTTCTTGACTATCTGCAGCCCCAGCTGATTAATAAAGTACAAAGGAGGTAAAGTAGGATGTTTTTGCTATCTGAACCACACAATTTCTCTTAACTGTTCAGTATTCTTTCATATTCTTTGTTGAAGCCAATTGTATGAGGCACCTGGATGAAAATATGAAGCACTTAGAGCAAAACGTTTCATTGGGTTTTAACTATATACAGTTAACCAGATTTTATTGAGATCAGAGGACAATCTAGTCCATAATCGCCAGCAGGGAGGTTGGGGGTGGTGTTTGTGGAGGCTTAGTTCTTTCATTTTATTCTCTTCTTTTCTGAGTGAGCCAAGGGTACATAAAGAAAATATTTTGTCTTGGTTTTTTTGGTAGGACTGGCTCAAAGAGAATGGAACAGGCTAGTATGGACTACGAAGCACCGTTAATGCCATGTGGTTGTATCCTTCTCTGTCATTTTCTTACTTGTCATATAGAATATTTTAGAGTTATATACTATGATTATGAGTCCTGAGCTTTTTGAATCCAACAATTTCTGGTGCTTTAAGAAATTAACAAGATATCAAGAATACGAGAAAGGCTTCCATTAAGTATGAATTAAGAATAAAAAAAAGGAACATAATATATGAATGCGTGACTTGTTTTCAGATACTCTGGTAGCTTTTTCTCCTGCCTTTTATAATCCATCCAGGCTAGAGCTAGAGGTCCATTAGCACAGTATCCAGCCAGCCTATCAAAGATAGAAGCAGCCTTCGTATTTTTGCGTATCTTTGAATGTTTGTCTCATTTTATATCTTTATTAAGGTTGATCAGAACTGTGTAATATTTTTGTGATTTTTCTTAATGTTTGTGGCGTTTTAAGCTTAAGTTTTCCTAGATAAGCACAGCCTTTTGTGATAATACTTACTGTCATGCCATCCATCTATTTGATGGGCCTTTTAAATCCATTAGGCTATTCTAACCAAGTTTGGAGACAATGAGGTCTCAGCAATACTTATTTCCTACTAGTTTCATGAAAATTGGTGTCGGGGTAGAGCAAAGAGATACAAATGAGTGCTCCGTTAGAGAAATGGACAGCACAGACTCCATCATTACGTTTTCTGCCATTTAGTTTAGGGACATATTTGCTGGCTGATTATCACCCATATAATTCAAAACCAGGCAAAGGCATATTCAGGAAACATAGGAAGGCAGTAAAGGCTCCAAATAGGAACTATGGTGTTAATAAGTTGCAGTGTACGAGAAGGTAAGACCCACAATAAAAAACTTCAGTAGTTCTTCATCTGATGGAAGAACATATATGAACATGTATATATGTGAACATGTATATATGTAAACATATATAGCTAGACTTATGCCTAGTTGTGCCACCTGCAGATGTACATTTGTGTGTATATTATCAGTGATAGAAAAGGCAGACTTCTTGTCTTAAAATAGTTTATTCAGAGATGTTTAAGATATAGTGAAGTCAGAAGTGAAAAACAGGGTTTTTTTCACTGTCTTAAACTGCAAATAAGAGTGTCTGACATCAAGATGTGAGCTGCACAATAATTTTTGAAACTGCAAATTAAATAGTCTGCTAGGACAAAGTATCACTATCAAAATTTTCCTTAATAGCTTTTTGCTTTTTAGTTGTTTTTCAGTTTCAGCTTCTGACAAGTTGGGGTGATCCATACTACATTGGTTTGAATGGACTTGAGTTGTTCGATGAACATGGAGACCAAATCTTACTAACTGAAAACAGTATCCTTCTACAGACCAAGCGCCTCTATCCCTTTCAGATACACAGTTTGCTCCCTGGCACATTATCATGTGGCATCACTTGCTACTTCTTCCAAATTGCCAGTTTATCCCACGTGATTACTCTGCTTGTATTTCTCTATATTCGTGTGATGATACTTGTTTCCATATGTTTTAATGTATTCTGTATACTTTCGGAACATTTGTTCTCTGAATGGGATGCACCAACAAAGCAGGACAAGGTTAGAGAAGGGAAGGCTTAAAAAGGATATGGTATTTTTTGCTGTCAACATTTATTTCTTCTATAGTATGGAAGGACCAGAAAGTTTGATGAGCTATAAATTCATAAGAAAAGGTTGAGCTCAGTTCTTTGTTATGGAATCTTTCATTGTGCTACAAGAAAGAAATTTTTCCTAACTCTTGTTCTGGAGCTTTAGGCTATTCTAAGACACCCAATCCAGTCGTGAAGATAAGGGTTGAGACTTCGAATTTGATTCAGTGTTCCCTGGGTAACCAACAGAAGGAATGAAGGACATGTTTGAAAGATTCATAGTCATCAAGGTTACACTTCAGTGCTCTGCATCAGCTAAAGTCTCTTAAGAGCTGAAAGCTTCATACCCCGACATATAATTCATGTAGCTCAGTCACATGGAAGAAACAGTTTGTTAGCCATCTAGAAAGGATAAAAAGCATGGATACTGCATGAATTGTATGTCTCTAAGGATCGTCATTGCCTAATAAATAGAGGATATGATGAAAAAGGTAATAAAGGCTTTTTCCTCAGTGCTGTTTTTATTTGTATCTTATATGATACACGATGAACTCGAAACATCTGTAATGGAGAAGAAGCATTTTGAAATTGAAAAGTGGTAACAATTTGTTTTTAAGAACAAGGGATCCTTAGCTTTTAAACAGTATGTCTTTACAGTACAATACAATGCCAGGTAAAGATACCTTAGCTCATTTTGAAGGATCGCCTGTTTCTGCCTGTACAGTAGTGTTGCTTGGATAGATTAGGATCCCCAAAAGAGCATGTTTGTCTTAGTGCAGTACTAAATGTGATAATTCAGTACTGAGTCTGGAGCAAGCTTTTCTTAAACAGTCGAGGCATTGCTGTGTTATTCCTTTAAATTCTTTATAAATACTTACAGACTCAGTCCTTTTAGAAAGCAGGACAAGTGGAAATTTATGCCCCTCAAACTGGATTGCTAGGGATTTATAATTCTGAAGACAGTGCCATCCATCCACATTTCTTTGCATGTCTTTAACATACATATGTTTTTAACATAAATGTTCTCTTACGGAGAAAATCTGGTTACCTAGAAAGCCTGTTCAATAGAAGGTTTAATCTTTCCCTCTCAAAGAACTGAAAGGCCTTATTAGACAGTTACTGATTTTTATCACAAACCTTGAGGAACTCAAGTGAAACCTAATCTGACTGATGACTACCTCCTGGAGGGATACTTTTCTTGAGATACGTTTCATATGAGGAGTTTTCACAAGTTCATGCTAAAAAAATGGGGCTTTGTCACAAAAAAGCTGGGAAGTGCCTATTCCTGATAAGGGAACTTTATTGATGAAGTCATAAATACATATTTGAAAATAAATTAAATGCAGCTAGTAAATTTATTCCTATTTGAAAAATAATTTTGAATGCCAGAATCTGTAAGGGTTGTCCTGCTTTTAAAAATGTGCCCCCAAGTTCCTCAGCCACCTATGTGAAGTAGTCAGAGTATTTTTAAGTTTTACTGCTGTAGTGGTAAATACTCGCTCATGGAATCTGAAAGAGCAATCATGAACTTTTGAATATGGTGTTTCTGAAATGTTCTTTTTGGTTATTTACGCTTAAAGTTTTTTTCAGATATTGCTGCTTTTCCAGATAGCGTCAACATTTTAGAAGATATATCTGGAGACATCCGAACTCCAGACAAACTAATTGACAGAGTAAATGACACAACTGATGGCAGACATATGTGGCTTGCACCAGTCCTTCCTGGTTTGGTACATTTTCCCTTTTCATTCCATTTTAGTGATGTGCATAGATGTAGCTAGAAGCATAAAGGAAAGGGGGAGCATACATAATTTTTAGGTAAATTTGATATTAGTAAATGATGCTAAATCACTGCCTTTTAGAAGTTCTTTTTATTCCAGTTTCTCTTCACTGCACAGATAGCAGCAGTATAGACTTCCCAAGTTTGTAATCTCCTTCCGTCTCCATGGTGCAACAGCAGAAGAATTTCCAAGGCGCGCATAGATGTTTTTTTCAGTTGCTATGATAAAGATACTGACAAAAGAGTTTAATATGCGTGTTTTGTGCAATAAACACCTTTCAAATGGGAGCAGACTGGGATCTTAAATTCATTTTTACAAAAAGCAATGAATATTGTTCCAGCAGTAAGAATTTTTTTAATCTCATTATCTGTGTTGAATTCAAATTCATAAATTAGAAATGACAGACTTAGTATTTCATGTCCTAAGGCCCCAAGTGATTCAGCCCTTTTAGAAGCCCCATGTTTAAAATATGGAGTATCAGATACCTAAACAGGAAAACGTAGATGCGTTCTGACTTTGTTTTGGGAGAGGACGTTTTTTATGGGCCTGTTATGGACATCGTTAAGATGTATTTATTTCTTACAAGAGGATGGATTTCAAAAGTAACAAAACGTAAACCTGACGTGTGGTATGTTGTAGCTTACTGTGTTGGAAAAATCCTTACTCCATATGTTACAGTTATTAGAATATTAAAAGCAAAGAATTAAGTCACTTTTGAAAATACTTCATATATCATTATATGTTGTAATGCAGTGGGTATAATTAAGATAAAGCTTTTAAGTATACTTGGGAATACGGACCACTTGCATTTCTTAGAAAAATGGAAGGTCTGTGTAATACTTGAGGCTCCTACTGTGTAGATCCCACATCTTGAGTCCTGGTAATTAATTTGATGGCATGCTCAGATATCCTTTATAGCACCATGAATGGTTGATCTGACAACCATCTGAGTTTGCTCGTGTCCTTATAAAAGACATGCTTGCAGAGACTCATTTTGGCAAAAAAGGAAAGTAACAGTACCTGGAGTTCTAGCACAGATGCATACACTGCTTTGTGTTGTTATGTCTAACACCAAAGTTCTGTAGAAGAACATAAGAACAGTATTAAAAGGGTAAATTGATGAAGTGTGATACGCAGGAGGGAAGAGTAAGCAATTTAGTGGTGCTTTCTGTCCTTAAACTGTAGCAAATGATACCTTTTCAGGATCCACATAGTACTTTTCTCTCTTCCATCTTCCATGGTATGGTTGTACAGCCAGGAAGTGCAAGTGGATTAAGCAATCAGCCTATCCGTGATCATCTTCTGTAGTTGGGATGCTGAACCAAAGCTTGTGTATACTTACATCCTCATTGCTAAGCTGTTTTGAAACATGCTGGTTGCCTAGAAAGCTGAATTAACTCTTTGCTATATTGGAAGGTTCGAAAGCTTTAAGGAAATTTTACATTATAGCCTTTCTTTTCCTTTCTAAACATCTTTTCCTTTCTAATTCTAAAAGTGTTTTTGTCTTTTGCAAATTTATTACTAAGGTAAGTACAATTTGAATTCTTTGTTCCCCTGTTACTGATTGTCATTTTATTTATTTGTTTGAGCGTATTTTCCATCAAATCTATCATTTGCTGTGAGACTAACAATTGCTATTGGAGACTATGCCCAAATTGTCTTCTGGAAAATCACAGATACAAACATTTCTATTGATCACATCTACATTTCTTTCTTCAGTAAAAAAAATGCATAATGATTTAATACAATTAACAGTATCTTTTCCAGTGCATCAAGGGATTAAAACTTCAGAGGATGCTGGAGATGAAGCTTACGATATGATGGCCCAAAGTTAATATAGTAGCTCATAAAAGGAATAGCATAGAATTAACTGTAATAGGCAAGATTGGTTTCCTACAGCCTAATCTTTGGTCTTAACATCTTGACATTAATGTCACTGAAAATAAAATGAACAATACTTCAAGAAATAATTGGTTAGCCAGCATCTGGAGAATTGTCTCTACATTCCTATTAGTGTACCTCACACAAAAATTGCAAGATTTCTGCAAGAGCTTTCAAAGTCAGAGGATATAGGAGAAATTTTAGTCTTGCAAATAGAAAGGTGGATGCCATTCATGTTTGATAGAAAGAAATGGAAGAGAATTAGGAATAGAATAGAACAGAACTGAACCGAACCTAACCGAACCGAACCCCAGCTTGTCTTATCCTGAAGCACGTGTCTGTATTTGGTTGATGAAATACTCATAAATGTGTCTCTCTACCCCTCCTCCAGTTGACTAGCAGTCCAGGATGACAAGCTCAGGTGTAAATGTCATCTTCTGATGAGTTGTAGGTACATTTGAGAGGGCAGCTCTGGGGTAGAGACAACATCCGTGAATTATCAACAGAGACGATAGCTGAACTTAAATCCTTAGCATCAGTTATCTGCTCTTTAGCTATATTACTTTAAATATGGACCTCTTTTGATGCAACATACATGAGAATTTAATTTCTTTGGGGAATTTGTGCTGTTAAATATAAATTAATTCTCTTTTACAGGTGAATAGGGTATATGTAATTTTTGATGTACCTACTACTGTGTCAATGATCAAGTTATGGAATTATGCCAAAACTCCTCAGAGAGGTGTGAAGGAATTCGGTGTAAGTAGTTTTTTTATGCATTTTGTATGTTCTGGTGAGTCAGCTTGCTTGATTTCTGTACTTATTTTCACAGTTTACTGAAGTGTGATTCCATATAATCTCAAAGGAGGGGATTCATCTCATTTAACTCTGCATTTAGTATTAAAATGACTAATCTATGCCAGTCATCTGTCCTCCCTTTCTTGTCCGGGGAAAGAACACTTTATCTGATTTTTTTCTTAAATAATTGTCTTAAGACAGGATAATGCTTTTCTTTTTCCACTGACTATAGAGCAGGCCTGGAAGACTAGTTTAAACTACAAACCCAAGTTTTAGACAGCTGAAGTGAGGTGAGATTCATTAATTGCTAGATTTAAGAGTGATTCACTCCAGTTAATAGAATGGCAATTATGTAAAACATGAAATACGTTTTTAATTACCTACTTGAAAGCTGCATTAGAAACATCAGTGAGAAGACAAAAACTTGGGGGAAAAAAAAATCAAACCCCAGGAGCGAATAGAGAGAAATGGAAGTTTTAATGAACAAAAGCTAAACTAATGACCATTTGTGAAACAAATAGGGCAAAACGATTTCTAGGTAATTGATAGAGACAGCTGATGAAAGTGATGCCTGATTTCTGGATGTTTTGTTTGTTTGTTTCTTAAATATCTTTAGCTTCTGGTGGATGACTTGCTTGTCTACAATGGGATTCTGGATATGGTGAACCATGTAATATCAGGCATCCTACCAACCTGTGATCCAGTGGTCCCATATCATACCATTCTCTTTACAGATGATGAGAAGATTTGCCATCAGGAAAAGAGAACTGTTATTAGGTATGTGAGCGGATCTTGATCGGAAGAAAGAATTTTGTTTTCATGAAATGTTTTTATGTGACTTATGTCAGTAATATGTATATTGCTATAGAAAATTCCCTTCCAAAGCATACTCAGCCTCACTTAATGAGAAATAACCAATATTTTTTTAGGTAACAGGATCAAATTACCAGCTTTATTTGTAAGCATTTTTTTAGCACTTACTGGGATTCATGATTCATATTTACATATGTTTTCATGGAAGCCTACAGTAATAAAAGAAAGAAGTTAGGCTTCCTTAGAGAAGAAATAATAAATCCCAATGATATTACACGGAGGGAAAAAAAACCCCAGAAAGTTAATGAAAAAGAACCAAACATCAAAAGTAAAGAAAAGGAAGTCCTCTGATTTGGCACAGATACTAATTAAGGAACCCGAATTCTACTATTTTATAAATGTTCTAAAATAATGAACTTCAGAAATGAGAAATGAATTGCATTCAGAGGATGACACTTTGAAACCACTAAGTTGGCAATCTCACAGAAAATGTGATGAAATGCAGTGAAAAATGCACTTATATTTAGAAGGTCAGGATTGATAGGGTCTAAAACACAGTCCCTAGCAAGGAAAATAAAGATTGAAAGAATAATTTATTTTAAATGAGACTGAAAAGTGAAGAATCGAAAGCTTATAGAAATAAACACTTTCTTATACATTGCACAGCTAACAAATAGAATGTCTTGCACATACATCAATTGGAAAAAAAAGGCGACAGTTTTGCATTCAAAAATGGCACATAGTCAATTCAGAAGAATATTCAAATATTTAGAAATAAGTGGAAGGAATGTAAGCTGTCCTGATTAAGAGCAGAAGTTCACATTTGCCCACAGGGTTTGTGTTCCTATGTTTCTCTAAACCATTGGCTCTTGGCCACTGGTACTATCAGATGTTGAAATAAATTATTATTGTTTGGATGTATTGTGTTAGACTCATGGTTTTGTACAAGTGGCTGTGTTGTCATGGTAAAATTTGAAGGTAAACAATTTTTCAAGTGAAAGGTTACTGAAAGGAAAATGTCTTGAGAAAATACGAGTTTTGAGAAATTTTTCAGTGGGATATAAAAAGGAGGTGGAGAAATGAACCTTTACGTTCTTTAGCTTAGCATCTTTCTATGAGTAAAGTTATTTTATTGGAAGCAGAGAAGCACTAGCTGTAATCCTAGATCTTTTCCACATAACCTCCTTTGCACATATTTATAAGACATATATCCTTTGATTTAGTTTTAAGAGGCAGGTCATGTAAACTGCATGATCTGTTTTCCAGTCAAGAACATGCTGAGTCTCTTCTCTTCTAGACTTCTGTGCAGGAGCTTTCCTGGTCTTTCTTCTTAGCCTGTTTTGCAATCTTCTTTTCCTTTTTTTCGCCTACTACCCTACTAAAATATAGGGTACTTAAGCAATAGAAGACAAATCCCTTACTACATGCTGGATAATATCCCTCCAATTTAAAAATACTCTTCAGCTTTTATATATTGTTACTTCTGATTTTGGCCTATTCTCTTTCACATGTCACTGTTCAGTATTTTATGAACTCCAAACTTGAGTCTGATATTGTCAATAGTGTAATTTCTGATCTACTTCAGTATTGGTTCTCCTGTTTCACTCTGACAGTTTGAGAGACATTACATTTTTCTCCAAAAATAGAAACCTATTTTGTGCAGTATTTGTAGAGAAAAGAAAAATACACTTTTTTTTCCAAAGGCATGGATGTTTTGTTTTTGTCTGTGTGAAAGGGAGATGTTATTAGTGATGTTTTCTTTAACTTTCAATTCAGCTCACATTTTTTTCTGTAATTTGTGTAATTTAACTTTGAAGTTATTACTACTTTCCCAAAAAGGAATTGTTAAAATTTTGCAGCAGCCTGCAAACAAAATTTGTCACAGTAAATTAATTTTGTTTACTTCAGAAAATTTTCAAATAATGCTATATCAACACTACAAGACACTGTTAAGTCCATATAGGGATTTTTATACCCTCTTTGTACAGCACTGATTTAAAATCTCACTTTGGTTAATGTGGTTCAAGCTGTGTAGGCAAGCAAGAAAATTGTAAGTGAGTATGATACTTATATTTGAATGTGTGCCTGAATGAATGCCACTAATTAAAACTGGCAAGAAGTCCTTCAGGTGGATGCAGACAGAATGCCTTTCCTTCCTAGATAGTCTCATATAATGTGGCTGTGTTTCATAGCTTTGTTTAGCCTCCAGGACCTAAATAACTTATTTGGTAACCTTTTCCATGACGCATAACTTTTCACAATGTTGATTATTTTGGCTATTGTACTAATTTGAATCTTTTCAGCAATCATGTGGGAGATCAGGATGTACGAATGATGAATGAAAATGAGATTGTCACAAACAGCAAGAAGAAACAGGTTGTGGCTGATCCAGGTTAGTTCCGTGTTCTACAGTTTTCTTCTGCTTACTTTCTACAGAGATGGGATGGATATACAGACCTAAACTGGGAAAAGTGGGGAGACTTACACCTCTTTTATATATCTAGCTCTACTTTTTCTAACATAGGAAGGCAAACCAGGAATGTCAATACTCTGGTGGATTTTTATTCTATATCTAAATCTGAAAGTGGATGATATAGCTTATACCAACACATACAGAAGTCCTCAGGAGAGAAACTGACCAAAGATAAACTGAAAACTGGTGTTAATTGTGCAGGTTCATAGATAGCTTTTGGAATAATAGGCTCATTGCATCCCCACTGGCCTTCTAAGCAGCTTCTGAGATGATGCATATGTGTCTCACGATTAGCTCCTTGTTACTCCTCAAGCAAATCCAAAATCATGGTAAGTGTAACAAGGGGGAAAACATGTTGACTTTATTCCTCCCACTGTCTTTCTGGTTGGCCTTTTCTCTTACAAAGTGATAATTAAAAAGGCAACCTCTTTTTTTCCCAAGGAGAAAGAGTAGATTGTATTTATAGTCTGAAAATTCCCAGTCATTCATTGTAAATTACTCAGAATAGCTCCCTAAATACATTACAAATTCTCAGCCAAGCTGGTATATTCATGATTGGTTTTCTCTCCTGAGCATGACACTTTCTCCAATTAGTTCCTCTAGAAAGTGTTAACAGAAATTATTTGATGGCTTTTAATAACAGTTGTGTTGGAGAAGGATTTGAAATGCCATTGCCTGTACAAGTACAGCTTCAAAGTTATTACTATATTAGCGCTAGCTGCGTCAAAAGTGTTTTGAACATCTCTGTGCCTGTTGTAATGGCATCCTGGGTTCCAGTGCAGACATACCCTATGTCCACTAAAGAATAGGTGTCATTGTCACGGCCATCACATCTATTGTCCAAGCATTAAGGACGCACAACGCCTCTGGAGTCATCAGTTGAGGATTGCCTATCACCATCTGCCCCATGTCTCCTCTGGAGTACTTACTGATATCAGCTGCAGTGGTTGGTAGCAGATTCGTAGAATGATTTGGGTTGGAGGAGACCTCACGGTTCCCCTCCTGAGGGAGGGTCCAACCTCCTACTCAGAACAGTGTCAACATTGAATTCAGACCAGATTCCACAAGAATGTGATTCCATAAGACTGTGAAAAAATTGGCAGCACTCACTGTCAATGTAAGAAACATTACTCAGAAGAGTAGCTTAGTTTTCATTCTGGGATGGAAAGAGAGATGGGCATGTTCCTTCCGCGTTTTAGTCTGTGGCTTCACTGTAAATACAGGTACAGTCTTAAAACAGCACTCAATTTTCCTTAACAGCTTTGCGTCCCAAAACCTGCATATGTGAAAAAGGACTGCAGAGGAGGAAAAGATAACATTGGAAAGTCCTGAATACATCCAGCCCTAAATAACTGCAATCTAGATCTCCAAGATATGTATCATCCAAATGGAAGATTTTCCGTGTCTGCTGCTGCTGAACCACCTCCTGTCTTATGAGAGGAAGTTTTATTTGCTACAGGAAATTTTCTTCAGTAATGAAATTTAAAGCATGAATTCAGTTTTCTGGGTTTTTTAATTGTCATTATCTGTCTGACTGTTTTTTCCTCCTCTCTTAATTGAAAATCCAGGGAGAAAGGAACATAAAGGAGTGAGTGAGAACCTTATTGCTAGCTGACAACTGTTCCTGCCATGTACCAAGAACTTGGGTGAAGCAGGATGGTTATAACAAGAGCTCTTTCAGAGTATTTCTCAAACTTTAATTCCTAAATCCTAGCTGGATGGTCACGAAGCTCCTCACTAGAAGGAAGTGTCTGCTTTGTTTCTGATGCCTGTAAATAGTTCTTTGGGAAATGCACTTAGAGGAAATATTCTTTACCTCTCGATTTCTGGGCTGCCACTGTGTTGATGCCATGGCTGTCTCTAGGGGCTGACACTGTTTCTGACATCTGGAGCATGCAGAAGTGTGTTGAATGCTTTTAGAAAATGGAGATCAGGAAGTGGGTTTATCAAGGTTTAATAAGTAGGTGTCAGCTGTCACTTCTTTCATCTTTTGCAGTGAAATAATTATTTCTTTCATTATTTCACTACCATGAAAAAAGAAAAATAGGTGTTTTGCCTGAAATGCCACTAACAGGCGCTCTACACATTCTTCAGAGTCCTCCTGCTACAGAGCAATGCTATTTTCTCCTATTTTGCCTGAATTGATTATATGAATGAGGAGGCCATACCTTTGTGCTGCACCAACCAGATCTGTGGCCAGCAACATATCATCACTTTTGACAAATGGTAAATGCATTTTAACTAGCAGAAGGTAAGGAGTAAACCGCATTTTTAAACACAAAGTACCCTGTATATGTAGTCATTTAAACAAAACCTCTGACCAAATAATTATGCTGCAGGATTTGTAGCTATGCAAAAGTACTTGTCACTGAAAATTTCTTGGTTGTGACAACCTGTAAATCTCTTCCATAGAAGATTCTTCCTTTCTCGTTTAGAACTCGCTCATTGTTTCCAGAGAGAACTGAACACTCTGAAGTCAGTATATACTTTTAGACATGAAACAGAGATATACTATTGCACCTCCTGATACAGAATTAAAATGTTCTGTTTCCCGTTCTGTACTAAGTCAGGAGTGCAATGTCTTGTATATTGCCTATGAAAAGCATACTTCTTAACTGGTGTTGGCTAAACTGAAAAGACACAAGATAGCAATGCATTTCCCAGATTTCTGTGTATTGATGGAGCAACAAAATGTATTTTGTACTAAATACAAACCACTTTACTTCTAAATGTAAAATAGTGTGAGTATATTGTACTTTGTTGAAAGGCTCTTCCCAAACTGCACTGACAGAAGAACCCTCTGTCGTTCTGAGAACTGTCTCCCCTTGTGTTCTCAGATAACCATCATGTGCAACTCCAGAATGAAAAAGAGAAGCTGCAAGGGGGGTTACTGGTACAGCTAAGAATAGATATAAATGTATGCATTTGGAAGAGGAGAGGCTATAACAGCAAGGTTTTTAAGACTTAAGGCACAATCACAGATTTGTCATGTAGGCAATCTCTAGATGAGATGAGACCTGTCGCATTGTTTGTTCTTCTGAGAAAATTGCATTGAATGTGAAGATAAATGAAATCCGTCATGTTTCCTGGCACAGAATAGCATCCTTCTTATTGATCAGAAAAGGTATGAGGGGGAGAGTACTTTCTATGCTCATCTATCTTCTCTGTATCTGTCTGGAGCATTTCAAGTCCTATGTGATGGACTAACGATTTTTCAACCCTAAGCCTTTGAGGTAAGTCCAGGTTTTGTAAATTATTGCAAAATACCCGGTCAAGCTCAGATGGGTCACAGTTCTCTCTATTGTCTGTTTCTCTGCCACCAACTCTTCCTCACCGGTCAGTTGGTAACTGCAGCCAGTTTTCACACCTTTTGCCTCTGGAAATCTGTAATGTATCCAGTGCAGCTGGTCTGGCACAGAGAGTATTGGCTTGTACCTTCCGTCAGACTCTGCTACTCCTTTTACTCATTCAAGAGATTCCCCACAATTGCCACGCTGTGGAAAGACCATGAAAGTTTTTAAAATACTTCCAGAAAATTGTTAAGTTGTGGAACATCCTCCCCTGCAGTGTCTCTGTCTGAAAGAAGGGTTTGCCAGCCTGCGCTCTGCTCTGGGATGACACACGCCACCAAGGCAAGGCCTAATGAAGTCCTTGAGTCTAGTCAGTCATATATAGAAAGTAGCATAATGTTTAGAAAATACTTCATTAATCTCTGGGGGAGATGTCAGCATTTGCCCTCCTAATTGGAGCCGAGATGTAATGACCCTTTATATAACCAAAGATAATTAAGTGTCCTTGTCAGCCCTATATACACAAACATAGATACTTGACTCATTTCCACAGTGAATCAGGGTTAAAAAAAAAAAGTTTCATTCCATTTTTCACCTTTTTTTTAACTAGTCACAAGTACATTCATGTCAGACTAGTATTTACAGGAGGGAAAAGAGGAAGAGTAAACATGCAATCAAGAAAATCCCCACAGAGCACTTCAGTCAATGTCAGGCACAGTTTCAGCAAGAGTAATTCAGCAAGAATGTGCACGGTAACATCATTCGACATTGTCAAAAGCATGGCAAAGGAAAAGGAAGGATTAATATGAATTCTTGCTGAAGCCTTTGATGTAAATTATTAAACTTTCACCCAGTTCCAATTTCTGCACCACTCAAAAACCTTTATGTCATAGTTGCTCACCTTTACCTGTAGTGACTTGCATTAAAGGGGTTGGATCAAGATAACAGAAATGAGTTTGTTTGTCCCACAGTGACACTGAGAAGGGCAGAGGATAAAGAAATAATCTGTGAGGAAGTACGTGTCATGCTGCCTAGTTTTTGGTATTTAAAAAGACGTTTTTATCAGTCTTCACTGTGTAATCTGAAAACCGGAATGCCTGGGAAGTCCTGCAACTTCTGTTATCAATTTCTGCCTTTTGTGGTTTAATCCAGTAGAATTTAAACAGCAGTGAGAAGTACCTGTCTGTGGACAAGGGAGCAAGCAGTGATGCAGACAGTGTAAAAGGCAGCATAGAAGACACAGAAGTTTGTGTATTACTGAGTCAGGACACTAATCCTCATTTTGGAGGATGAACCCATAAGAGCTATGTGAGGAGCTATATACGGCAGCTAAATTAAACTGAGCTCTTCTCATGGCTTAGGCTGAGCCTGGACATAAAATTGCACCACAGCATTCTGCGTAGGTGATGCTGCTTTTTCTGTAAGATTTCCTGGTCCTGCTGGGCTTTTACTGTGTTCCTGGTGTGTTGGTCATTCCCCGTAGTGATGTTCAGTCCTGTCATTTCAGGGATGTATGCTAGACTGGTAACATCTGCAAGAGCCTGACAGTGCCAATGAGTGACTGGGTGTTGTGAGATTGGACTGAGATCTTGTACACCAGGTAACACACTGAAATGACCAGACATAGGACTCGCTGCCAGTGATGATGTGAGTATGAGATCAGTGGTTGAGGGAGGTTGAATGTTGAGTCTTTAAACCCTCTTGCGTTACCAGGAAAAGCTCGCTTCTCAGCCTAAGTCAGGTAAGAGCAAATGTGAAGTGCTGTATTGACATCTGAATTCTGGCTCATGCAGGGGATGAAGTCTGCTTTCCCTTTGATTGAGTCAATGGCTATTACTGTGTAAGACAGAAACATCTCCATTCCCTCCTGCTATCTGCTTCAGCAGTCCTCACTGTTGGAGGCACCTCTCTACAGGCCTGGGGAATATAGCAAGTGATTAGAGTTCAAACCAGCAGTGGTGTGAGCAGACACGTCATGTAGGGATGCCTTAGGCTGGCCTCCGTTTTCTGGGGCTGCTGATCCAGGAGGCAGAGCTCTAACAGGAGCCGCTCTTCTGGTAAGAGTCACTGAAGTAGCCAAATCTCTTCCAATATTCTTCAAAAAATGTGAACTCCAGAACACACTGCCTAGTAATGGCTTCCCCAGTACTAGAGATACTGTAACTATGCAGACTAGAGCATTTGACGCACCTTCCTGTATTCCCTTTTAGCTTTTTTTGTCATGTCTATCTTTTAGCTGCATCATTATGCTTAAAAGGTCACTCCTTTTGTCTTCCAAAACAGTCCCAAAGGTCCTGTTCAGAATCATTGTTCGTTGTCTTGCAGGCGTGACCAACCTGGTTTGCTCTTCAGATGTATGTGCTCAGATGTATTACAACATAGGTTTCATTTCATCTAGTTTCCCATATGTAGGCCACTTGCTATCTGTGATCTGTGGTGTCACCAACCCCTCCGATCACAGCACAGTGGCTCCCGTTTGCATGGGGCCCTCCTTTCTAGGGGTGCTGGTGCTCCATGTCTGCCTGCTTGGTTATTGTCCATTCAAAAATGCTGCAGAGATAAATGTTCATTTTGGAGATGTGCACTGACTAGTCTCCTCTAAAGAGCAGAGAGGGAAGCAGAGAGGAATATAACATACTGGAAGAATGTTTGCTTCCATTTGAGTGCTGAGGTCCTGGTATTCAGAGCACAAGAAGGAGGGTTCCTGGCTCAGTGTCTCTTTGCCCATTTCTGTGACTATTTGCTTGTTTGCTGAGAAATGACTTACAGCCCATGTGAGACACAAACATCCCTTTATCACGCAGCTTGTATCACCCTAATGGAATTCTGTCAGCTGAGGATAAAATGTGGACTAAGAAAGCAATTATAGAGTGAATCTCCTAGCTGCAGGAAGAGCTGAGAGATGGGGACAGAGTGCCCAGCTGGAGTAATTTCCTGTCCGACTGGCCTCTAAATCTTGCTGGGAAAAGATCAATTTTCCACCCTTGTCTAATAGCATCAGCTCCAGTCACCCTGGCTCGGGACCCTGTGAAGTGCTGCAGTGTTGAGATCTAGGCATAAAAGGAAACATTCACAATTTGTGACTTCTTTCTTACTGACCTAGAAATTACTGGAAAAAAGGGAAAACAAGGCTTACAGACCTTCTGGCCGATGGCTCCCTTTCTTAGCACCTGGTTGAAGGAGAGGACTGACCATCCCAGTGATCAGCAGGGTAGGAGTTTCCCAGCCTGGACTATTTCTTCCAACACTACACGGTCCTCCACCCATAGCTCACTGCTTTGGCTCTAATTAGGAGAGGAAAACCACCACCTCATGATCTGCTAGCAGCCTTCCCCAGGTATGATATTTATTTGTGGAAGGTCCCAATTATACAGTGAGACCACAGTGAAATCCCGCCTTTAGCTTTCAATTCGCTCAAGGTCTCTTTGGTGTGACTAAAATCAACTCGACTCACAAATTCTTAGTGTGCGTCTCTGCTCTATTGCTCATGGGACTTCCAAAAATGGCAGCATGCATAGATTTTGTGCAGTTTTCCCAAGAGGTTGGGCATTCTGGGGAACCATAAACCTAAGGAGATATATCAGACAGATAGACTTAACTTGTGCTCTACTCTTCCCTCTTACTCATATGTGATCTGTTGTTTCAGAGCTCGGTTGCTTGTGTTCCTTAGCTTATCTGGATCTAACCGGAAAAGGGGCTTCACAGCGGTTTTTGAAAGTTCATCATGCTGGGCTAAGCATGTGGAGGAGAATGTCAGAGGACGCTAAAGGAACTTAGAAATAGCCAAATCTCCATCTTCTCAGCAAGGAAGGCAGTTGCTACCTGAAAGTCTGGCCCTGGGGGAGGCAGGGGGTGGGTGCAGTGCTAAAGAGAAGGTTTAGATCTGGACGCTACATCTCGGAGCCATTGTAAGGACCAGGAAGAGCCTGGTACTCAGCTGCTGCCTCCTGAGCGTGTGAGCCCAGCTGAGTGTTACGGACTGAACTGATCTCCAAACTGTATGCCAGTCAGTACAGCTGGACCTGAAACAAATGTTGGTCAAAGGTTCAGATGGAAAGCAAGCGTGGTAGGCATAAGGGTAGGGGAACACAGAAGAAGCTGCTATGGCTGTGAAGGTTTCTCAGGGAAATGATTCTTCACCCAAGGGGAGCATTGTACTTGGGAGAAGAGATGGTCCCTGTGGTAAAGATAATGAACTTGGAGCAGTTGAGCCCTTTTGCACTAAGATTTCTCTTCTGCCTGATGGCAGCATAAGGTGGCTGCCAGAATAGACGTTTCTGCCTGTAACAAGCTGGGGAAAGAACTTTCATCTTGAGCAAGAGAGAGCTTTCGTCTTTCATCAAAAAGGGCTCGGACTGAGGCAGCACTGGCACAGCAGCTTTACGGAGTGTACAGAATGGTTGGCAGGAAAATGAGTCAGCCAGCACAGCGAACTGAGCTGAGACACTGACGGCTGTCAGCCCCGCTTGCTTACAAGTGTGGCTTAGCAAGTGTAAAACACTGATGGTGCTGTTCCTGCCTGTTATTATTCATGGCTCTGTGCTCCCATTCATCAAAGATTTCCCTGGCTGCTTTCTGCAATTACACACCTTCTTTTTTACCTTACAAAAGTCAGACCAGGTTACACCGGGCTTCATCCAGTTCGGTCTGGAAAACCTCTAGGGATGGAGGCTGCACAACAATGTGTTTTAATACTTGACTGTCCTAATAGGGAAAAAGTTTTTCCTTTGACACAAAATAATCTATAGTTGCCCCCACTGATTAAAGGCCTAGATCAGCGTGGATAAGACTTCTGGCATTGTGGAAAGGTCATCTCTGCTGTCGTCATCTAGCCATATAATAATAAATTCCGTGTCCCAACTATAATATCAGATTTACAGATTAGCAGAAGTCTTATGATCTGCCTCTTTCCTGGTCTGCTGGAAGCACTGCTAAAAATAGAGTAAGTAGCAAAGCTACCTGAAATGGTATAAGCCTAAACAGTAGTAAAAACTAATCTACAATGAATGTCAGTTCTGGCTTGTTTCCAAAGGAATGCTTTTGGGTGGCTTGCTGTATACTGGAAATTGTTTGGTAAGGATTAGTTGGTGAACTGATGAATCAAACTGACATTTCCATTACCAACAGGAGATCTGTCTGTGGCCAGAATTCATGGAGAAGGATGTGGGACGATAGTAAAACTTTTCATTATGTTTAATATTGTCAGAGAAATGAAATAGCTCCTGTTATTCATCTGTCTGGGATGGTAACATACCTGAATATTAACACGAAATGGGAAATCTGATCAAAACCCACTGACCCAGCAAGACATTGATATGTATTTTTATCACTGTCTTTGGGACATTGAGAAAATGTACTCTTCACAATAAATCTGCAAGAAGCTAAGATCTGTTCAGTACTGTACTTGGGTAGATCAATGCATGTTCTGTCCTTGTGTATTCTGTCTGAAGTCCTTTGGGATCCCCCAGTGTCACTATTTTTCCTCGGGGAGTAGCATTAAGGCCTTAGGGAGATCCGCACCTTGGTCATCTGCTTGTGGTTTGAGAATACGGGTCGGGGGACGACTTGTTGGACACTTGTTTGCCTGTCAGAGTCTGAGGGGAGGAGAGGTTCGTAGGGGAGGGCTCCAGCTCATAGTGAAAAAGTAACCATCTATAGAAGCATATGAATATAAGAAATGGAAAAGGGTCTCTGGAGGCAGTTTCACCTTGGGAAACAAAGACTGTAGATTTAATGTGAAAATTACTGAAGTAAAGTTGAATTGGAGTGTGCAAGAGGAACTAGGTATATAAATGTATAGAGAAAGAGAACACATCATGAGAAGCAGGCATTCACGTAGGAAGAATGGAGAAGGGATTAATGGTACTGCCCAAGCCCTTGTGACTCAGATTTCAGTTCAGATTTTGCTGATAATTAATATAAAGATGTTGACAGTTGCCTAAACTGGTTCTGCTATATTTTAAGTCATAAACCAGAAGGGCTGGTGGACTTGTTTTGCAGAAAGCGTTCATCTTATGCAGGGGTATTATTATTATTAACAGTATGAAGGGGTAAGCATGAGGTCATAAAATGTATGATTCAGTGACTGATTTTGACTGCAGTTACGCATTAGAGGTATTAATGAGAAATCTGAAAAATGAGTTGGCAATGCATGTAGATCTAACCATAGTAACGGGTCCTCCAAAACAGGGCCACAGAAACTTTGCCATTTATTCTTCTTTATCCACTGATGCAGATATAAATTAAGTTTCTACAGGCTGATTAGCCTGTGGAGAGCTCCTGTCTAGATGATCTCCTAGCACAGTGCTTCTGGGAGAAGAAAAAGCCTCAGATTTTTCTATGCTGGATCTGATCCGCAAGTGATTCCAATGCAGGTTGTTTGTATGGCTTCTCTCTTTTTTTTTTCCCTTTTTTTTTTCCTTTTTAATTTTTGTCAGATGTTTGTTGTATTGCAATGGTTTGGTTTTTGCTGCACAGATTTTATTATTCGGTTTCTTTTACTAGAACACTGTCTGATCAGAGGGGTTGGACCAGTTGACCTCCAGAGGCTCTTTGCAGCCTAAATTATTCTGTGATTCTGTGACCGGTATGGATCAGGACCCTCTGTTTAACATAACTTATCCGCTGTAG
The DNA here is from genome assembly GCF_026419915.1 of Harpia harpyja. Taxonomy (NCBI): domain Eukaryota; kingdom Metazoa; phylum Chordata; class Aves; order Accipitriformes; family Accipitridae; genus Harpia; species Harpia harpyja. The sequence goes on along the minus strand of NC_068960.1, from coordinate 16,600,306 downwards.
AATCTGCCTGCCAGCTGAAGCCTACTGAGCCACAGCATGGTGAATATTAATAGGTTGCTTATTTAATGCAATCAATCAGTATAAACTGCAAATCGCCTGAGGCTGGAAGAAGTATTCATGTCCTCGCACTTCTGACTAGACATCTGCTCCTAGAGATGACGCAGGGGAAGACAACCTGTGCCGTGGCTCTTAGCTCCTCAGGTTACATGCAGGGATGAATACATAAGAGAGAGTGCATGTTACTTGAGTAAGTGTGATACTAATGAATCTCTGGATTTGGGTGTGACTGGAGAATAGCAAATGTAATGCCTATAGTTAAGAAAGGAAAGAAAAAAATAATTTGGTCTGGTATTGGGTCTTCAGACCTGAAAGTACATGTTCAAGGAAAAAAATAGAGTTATATAGTTTAATGGAGAATAGATGGAATGCAACATGGATTTATAGACTAATTTTTCACTATGTGTCTGATTGCCTTCTCTGTCTGTCTCTATACAAGTGAAGGTGATAACATTTTGGAGACAAGGCTTATTTAGGCTAAGGAACAATGCAGGCACGGTGCAAATCAGTATGAATTGTCCAAGAAGAACAATGGCTGAATCTTTTTAACTGTCAGAATAATGGGACTGTGTAATTGCCTTTCTGTCTGAATACCAGGCAGCAAGACCTAAAGTCTTGAGGCAAAGCATGCTTGTAACAGGACACATTTCTGGCAAGCGCAGGATGCTGAAAGTGAAAGCAAAAAAACCCGCTTTCATGCCCGTTTATTTAAGATACTGCTGTCTTACTTCTGTTATGCTGACTCAGTTTTGTTGCCCTCCAAGGAGAAGGGCTCTTTCTGCAGGTGTAGGCGATCAGCCCTCACCCTCCTGTTGTGTTAGGAGTGGGTGACTATAGAAAAAATAGGCTGGATGCAGCAAAGCTCTTCAGAATTGTGGGAAGACAGCTGTGTTTCTCTCCCCCAGCAAACCTAGGTAAGCAAAGCTAGCAAGGAAAGCTAAGGCTTGTAAAAGGATGAAAGGACTTGGTAATGCACAGGAATACAAACAGCAGGAAGGGCTCAGGAAAATGAGTAGAAAATTAGTAGGTTTTTCTCCCTGTAGAAAAATCAGGGAAGGTGGCTCAAGTACTGGAGATGGTCACAAAAGTGCAGATAATGTAGTAACCTAGGAACAAACCATCTTCGCAGAGGCAGAACTGCCTTCAAGGTACAAATGCAGCAGAGGAAAAGAAGGAAGCAAGGAGGCTGTAAAGGACAAATGTAGTGGGTATGCCCTATTGCTTTTTTCACAGGTTCCCTGCAGCTGATCACTTGGACTGCTGCGGCAGGTAAGGCACTGGGGACAGACTCTAGGGCTCAGAAGTTGCAGATACCTAATAATGATGTATGGAAGATCTGGCAAGTCTGGCCAACTCTAGTTGGATGCAAATAACCTGGAAGCTCCACTGTAATAGCTAAAAGCCATGACTATCAGGGTAAAAGATCTAATGCACATCTCTCAAATGGGCAGAAGCGATTCATACCACAACTGAACGAGAAGGAAGACACTGAAACCTGAAAGGGACCCAGAACTGACAATATCGAACAGAACCAGCCTTGATGATGCAAGGCTAATAAAAATAATTCATAGACCTGTGCTGGACCTTGTTACTAGTAAGGATGAGGACAACGTGGCTAAAAGAGATAATCGGAGCGTATTGCCTGGCCTCATGAACATGAGATGCCACAAAGCCTGTTCTTATGGGAACAACTGAATTAAGATTTTACGGGCAGAGAGGACAGGCAATACAACATATGAAGATTGATATTGCTAATACCTACATTGCATTTTCCTAAATTCTGTGTCCACTGGAGATTATGGAAAGCTCTGAAGAGAGACATCTGAGGGAGTTGAGGGTCTGGTCTGTCATAGAAAAGCCAGCCTGGAGCAGTGCCTACGTGAGTTCTGTGAGAGGAGGGCCAGCCTATTCCCACCAGTCTGAACCAAAGCGACACATTGTCCTCCAAAAAAGAGCCGTGAAAGCAGAACATAAATGCTTGCAGGAGGGGCATGGTTGTGTGAGACACAAAATTCCCCTCCATGGTGCACGGAGCCTTCCAGACGATTTGTCATAATCCGCCGCAGTGCTCACTGGGGTGTGTGATTTGCTTGGAGGGGATGCTGCCTCTCCAGCAGCTCCATCCATCCTACACTCACCTCCGTGCCCACTTGCGAAGGGAGCTGTCTGTGTGTGGGGACGCATCCTTTTCCCAGGCCCTTGCTTCAGTGCTGTGACCGCCCCGAGGGCATGTGCTGTGCACAACCCTGTGTATTGCTGTAGCTACCTGGTAATTTGCCAGATGTGGCTGTAGATCTTGGCTGTAGTGTGGTACAGAGAGGCTTCATGGGCAAAGTGCTGTGCCTGTGTCTGCACATCGGCTTGTAAGTAAAATCAGTTGCTAATAACAAGGAGCTTAAAGAAATGTATTTGTAAGCCCAGCAGAGAACAGTATAGATAGATCATGCTGAAAGGCAGGTAGGATCTCTCACACAAATGTCAGAATATCCTTGTGCAGAAGAGCCCAGAAGGTACACAGCGTGTCCTTGGAGCATACTTCCCCCTCCCATCTCCGAAGATGTCTGGAGCTGCGGAGGAATGATCTGCTTTTATTTTTTTTTTAATTGTTTTTATTCTTCTCCTCCCTGTTGATTTTGGAATAAGCTTAAGAAGTGGATTATATCGCAGCAGAGGGAAAGGTAGACTGAACTCACAGGTTACCCTTTGCTCATCTTGCCATCCTCAGTGGCCTGGCAGGGAGCAGCAGCAGTGTGCGGGACAGACATGTTCTGGGTTTTGATGTATTTGTCACCTTGAGACCAGGGAAATGACTGTTTCCAAGAAGCGTCAATGACTTTCTGAAAGGGGGTGCGTGGACCAGGAGGGTAGGGAAGCAGGATATTCCAGTGGTACTGAGCAAAACGGCACAAGGACATCCCTCCACCCCTCCACCTTCACCAGATCATTACAAAGTGGGCTGCAAGGCCAGCCCCGTGAGCAGAACCTGATGGACAAACTGTTGTTCATCCGCTGCACTTTGCTGGGTCCCAGACGGGGAGGAAGGGGCCCCAGGGCCATTTTCCTGTGTGTCCTCCATGACCAGCAGCCCCCTTCCCTTGGGGCAGGCCCCATAGCAGCGGTCGCCTCGTGAGGCCTTTGCAAGGGGCCAGCCTTTCAGCAGCATTGCCGTGGGAAGGCAGAGCACAGCTGATAACACGTGTGAGCTGGTCTGTCAGCTCAGTCATCAGAGGCTGGGAGAGGTGGAGGTCACAGACCTCTATCTGCTTCACTGGTGCCTTGGTGATTTAAGGGCATATTGCACACCCTTATGCCCTGGCCCCCAGTTACCCAGAATGGAGACCTGCTTGGGTGCACTGCAGCTGCTGACCTCCGTGCCCTGGTTTTCTGCCCGTGCAACCCAGGGTACAGATGGGCAGAGGAGGGTGGTTTGCTGCCTGGGTCTCATCCCAGCGTGTGTTCAAGTTATGATTGTTGATTGATATGCAAAGCATTTTTAGACAAAAAAAGAAAAGAACAGGCACAATTTTCTAACAAGTAATGTCATTTAATGAATGATATACTCTAGAAAATAGAAACTACCCAGATGCTGGTTGGTTGGTCTGTTTGGGGCTGGGAAAAGGCCCTTGCTTGGACATACAATGCCTTCTCTGGATTCTTTTGTCAGCATTTGTAGTTGCTGGAAACAAAGAAATGTCCATATATTGAAAGAGACATTAAAGGGGCAATTTTTTTCTAAAATGTGGGAAGTATGCAGAATGCCTTCCCACCCTGTCTCACTGGGCAAGTGGCATGAAGGGCTCAGAGCTCACCAATATCTTTACAGATGATTCACACCTAAAAGGGATAGACTCAAGCAACGGTACGTACCACAGTTCAGCCCTCTAAAATCATCGGAGACTTCTCACTTTGCAGAACATCTTGTGGGCTCTGGTGTTATTGCACTTCTTTCTGGTTGCTTTTCTGCACGTGTTGTGTCTCTTCCCTCAAGGTCTGGCTGCTAATTCCAGGGAATATGCTTTTCAGAATGTCACAGTACACTGTGTACAGCTCTGGGTCTATTTTGGGCTTGGGCAGAGATCGGGAGTTGCAGGCCTGTTCAGTGACTGAGTGCTGTAGCAAGTAGACATCGCTGAAGAGCGCGGTTAGGATCTTGTGTGCAGCCTTGTAAGGGTCGTCTTCAAACTGCACCATTGCCTTGAGCTCCGTCAGGGTATAGCCGTTGTAACGCTTGCTGTCTTCGGCCAAGGGCTGCACAGTCTCACCAATGTGTCTCACTTTCCACTTCAGGCATTTCAGTTCTTCTTTTACATCCTCTAGTTCTTTCTCCATGGCTTGGAATGCCTTCGCAGTTACAAATATCCTGCCAAGGAAAGAAGTGGCAGATACAGTGTGGAGTTCAGAGGCTCAGAGGAGTGAAATCAACCCAGCTTGCCTGGGATCGGACCACAGAGCCTGAGGTTTGAGAAGGGAGATACCAGCCACGTCACTGAATACCATCCCCAGCTCTTAGCTGTCAGGCTTCATCCTAACAGCAGAGTTTCCCTCTGCTAGTATAGGGAGAGATGTGCTTTCTCATGTGGAAGGAAATGCGGCACCTTAAAACTGTGCTCTGTTGGAGGAGCTGAGGTTGACAACCTGGCCCAGGGATGGTCTGTAATCAGGTCTGGAGAGCTAAATGAATGTATGGAAAATATGGTATTTTGCTTCTTGGATAATAGGTTTAGTGGGAGCACAGGGTAGTTACTGGAAAACAAACACTGGGAATACCTAAATCACAAAAGATATTTAGATTTTTTTTATCAGGGGCTCTTAATGACCCTATACCAAGTTGAGTCATTTGAGGACTTAAACATGTGTGTGGTCTGGATACGTACCTTTCATGATCAGGATCTTCCAGATCTGATTCAAAACCCTTTCCTGTATTCTTTAATCCAGTTTTAGAATAGCCAGGAGACTGGGAACTATCTTCAGGAGTCATTGTTGCTGGAGGCCTTGTGCTTTTCCTGGTTGGGGTCAGTGTGTGATCTGATGCTGAAGCTTGTATGTTTTGTGCTGTGTGAGGACAAAAGGTGTAGAAGGAAGTTGCATTGATCCCTGGACTGACCGGAGAGGAGTCAGAGTATTGCTGTGGCTTGGCTGAGCTGGGTGTTAGACTGAGCCTGGGGCTGGCTGGGCAAGATGCTGGAATAGTCCTTGCTCCGAGTGGGCTGGAACACGATATTGCTAAATTTTTATCTCTTTGCTCAAATGGTTGAGGGTTTGGTGATTGTCCCGGGGCCAATCTAGTGATGGAGGCGATGTCCAGCAGGGTTTGATCCTGAACCATGGAGATCTGGCTGGTTGGTTCTGATGAAAGTGAAGAGCTGCTTGATGTGTCACTGGAAGAGCTTGACGTAGCGAATGGGGGTATTTTCTGAGCATTATGGTCACTCCTGTTCCTCTGCGTGCTAGTGACATTTAGAGCTGGGTGTTGTGAAGCCCTAAAGAAAGACAAACACACTTTTTCCTCTGGACTGGGCTAAAGGCTTATAAGACAATTTTAGGCCTTATTTTGGGACCATTTTAAGCCTGTTTCCCATAACCGTATTTCCCCATAGGCTGATTTGCTTCTCATGTCTGTATAAAACCCTCTGCTTCTCATGACCAAGAACAAGTGTTTGAGAATAAGGCACATAAATTCAGCACCAGTTCCTCCCTGGTGCCAACTAAGCATTCATCAGCTATCATCAGTGTGATAACCACTGGCGTGTCAGTGTTCTCCTTCCCCAAAGTCATACACCTCTGCGAGAACCAAGGATTTGCTGCTGGGGAAGGACAGGAAGGGAAGAAAGCTACTGACATACTGACTGTGACAAATTCCAGTCAGAACACAAAAGGATAAAGCCTGGCTTGCAGGTTGCCACAGGACCTGCCCTTGATCATCCCTGCAAAGTGTGAAGACCTGCCTTCACCCTGGAGCCCCACACATTAGTCTCCTGGTAGCTCTGCACGGTTACCCAGTGAATTAGGAGATAAATAAACAGGCAAGATAAAACCAGAAGGGCAGCACAGAATGACATCATTGTTCCCGTGGTGATATTATAGGACATTTCTTTTATACAGCATGGTGTGTTAAGGACTTTTCTTTCCCTCCCCTAAGCTATAGACTGTGTACAGGGCTGACCAGCTGTTTTAGGTGGCTGGAAATGCCAGCTGCAGGGGATACCAGACTACCCCTCCCGAATATTGTTTCCTGTACTTTTCTGCTGGCTGCTGCCAGGCAGGAGAGATCCCAGTGCTTTTTATGGCTAAATTTTGCTTAGTTTGGCAAGACTGATGGCAAGAGAGGAAGATGTACCCCTGTAGACTGGAATTGTCCTGATGGGTAGCGGATGCAGTTAGAAACGCCTTGACCTTGAAGGGGAACAGAAACATACGCACTGTGCAGATCATGATTCAGGATTTCTAACAGCCAAAGGACATGACAAACTTTTGTAGCAATACCAGTGACCAACTGAGTATTCTTGTGCATCTGGTATATTCATATTCCTCTTGTGGTAGAAGACAGCAGAAAATCCTGGTCTGGATGGGTTATATGAGTTCTAGTGCATGAAATCCTGGCCTGTTAGTACCGGTGGCTTGAATTAGCTACATATTCACTTTTCCACCTCCCTACACCTTTCTCAGTGCTGGATGCAATTAAATGCCAAATTTTTAAGGTCCTAATGAGCATGCCTCACACCTATTGGCTTCAATAGGTTTAATTAAGGCCTTTGCTAGATCACAGAATAATTATCAGGTTTAAATCAAATTTAGAGTTTTTATAATTGGAAGAGCAGACAGTAACAGAGCTACTGCATAAAAACAGAGCCAAAAAAGAAGCATAAAATGAGTTACATAAAAGGCAGGAGAGAAAACAAGAACACACACTTCAGAGGGAGCACCCTTCCCCAGAAGTGCCTTGCTTTCATAAACTGGCTGAACAGGGGTGGAAGACAAGAATTGCCAACTAGATATAAGGAAAAGCTTTTTCACCCTGAGGGTGTTCAAAGACTGGGACAAAGGCCAAGAGAGGTATTGGGATCTCCATCCTTGCAGGTATTCAGAACTCAACTGGACAAGGACCTAAGCAGCCTCATCCAGCCTGGTCTAATGGACATGTTGTGAGCAAGGGACTGGACTAGAGACCTCCAGAGGCCCTGTCCACTCTGTGTTATTCTGTGATTTAGTGATTCTGCCTAACTATGAAAAGAACTTATTTTACCCCCCCTTTTCCCTTTGTCCTTTCACTTTTCTCCCCTCTGAGTCCCATCTTGCTTCCATTGGAGCCTCTGGGCTGTCCCCTTCCGTACTAACTTTATAGTGCCTGTTGCAGGAGAGTCCCTCATAAATAAAAAGGTATTTAAAGGAAAAACAGTGTCCTTGCAGCCCTCTGGCTCAGATGGATTGCTACCCCTTCTTGGCATAAGTCAGAGTCGGTAGCTCAGGCCATTGGCAGAGTGGGCTGTGGGAGCAGGGGAAGCCTGGGGCTGGGCATCTTTTTTGTGTTGCCTTTGTAAATTGAGTTGCTGTTTCTTGGTCTCTCCTGAAAGCAAGGAATGATGGCTTGTAGCGTGTTTGGTCATGCTGTGGAGGTGTTCAGAAAGTTGGAATTTGGCACAGGTGAAGCTGATTGATTGTTCATTTCTCGTCAGAGAGACTCCAAGAGCTGGTAAACTTGTGAGGCTCTAGAGCCAGAGGTTCTGGCTGAAGGAGAGCATCCCTGCGCCGCGGGGAGCAGGCAGATGGGGCGAGAGCTGTCTGTTGGTTTGTGGGTTGCTCTGGGACTGAGAGGAGGAGTGGAAAAGGGTGATCTTCTGGCCCAAAGAACACAAAATTACTTGTTATTTAAATCAGAGCCAAATCTCAGGCATTCCTTAATCTTCACTACAAAACCCCACATTCAGGAAATCCTTTTTGCTCTAGCAAAGTGTAGGAAACTTGTTCTGATGAGCAAATCCCATTTTACGGCAAGTAAAATCAAAACGCATGTTGTAACTTTTTTGTTAAAAATATATGTACTTGTTCTCAAATATCTACTGTGTAAAACTATCTGAACATTAAGAGAGCAACAATCCTACCTACTTTCTGGGGGGAAAATATAATACGCACAGTAACCTAAAGGCTATTTGGGTGCATATACAATCTGAAACACTTCATTTTACATCTTTAGCAGTGTTGGACAGGGTTGGCTTTTTTGTGGTGTTTTGTAGTTTGGGTGGTTTGGTTTTTTGTTTTTTTTTTTGCATAAATCCAGGATTAGCTGTAGGAGATGGAACGTTTATTGAAAGATGCAATTTAAGAGAGTGGCAGAAAACACGTTTCATAACTAATCTCACTGAGATTTATATAAAAACCATTTCCAATTCACCTGTGCACTGGAGGAAACAAAAAAGTATTATGAACTATCACTTTATTTTGCTTTTCTTTTCCACCCTTTAATTTTCACTGGCTGCAGTGCTAAACATGGGACTGAATTTACTTTTATCACCATGCTTATCTCAGAAGCAGAGGAGCTGGTTGCTTAAGAAGCAATCTCAAGCTTGTTAAAGCAAAATGTCAGTCTGGATTTTAGCAGAAGTAAGTGAGGAAAGAACTGAGACCTATAACTTTGGAGTTTCCTAGTGGGCAAGGGTTTGCCTGAAGACAGGAATGAAATTCCCATCGCTTTCAATATAGCAAGGCTGGATCTTAGATCTGTAACCATGGTGCTTTATCAGAGGGGATTTTTTTCCACCTGTTTTTATGTAGTGAATCACTATGAACTGAATAAATTACAGGAAGAATTGCAAGACCTGGAGTTGAAATCAATGCTGACATGAAATAGGAAGGTGATTGCAGCTGTCAGGTACCTCCACAAGGAGAAACCGTGACTCAACTTTGAGCGACACTTCAAATGCGTCAAGCCCTTGTTGTCTGCCTCCTTCCAGCCCCGTGCTGCTCAGCATATAAAGCACGTTCCCCGTTGTCAGAGTGACCTTGTCTGCCGTCTGTGCCTTGCCCTCTCCAGCTGAGCTTGTGCAATAGACTTTTTGTAGCACTGAATATAGAGACATTTGAAAGTTGCCTGCAAATCCAGCACCACTTCCCTTCTGTGGCACTTGAGACCAATTAAAAACAGTGGATATTCTTTTTTTATGAATAATTTCCAGCATGTTTTAAATCTAGAGTTTTTCTGATGATCTTATTTGAATAGAAAAAAAATGACAACGTGCTCTACAGTGAAGCACTGAGGGGCTGGTTGCATACATCTTACTGTAGACAGCCAGGGGTGGGAGGATGGTAGAAGAGGTGTGGGATGGACCCAGGGGAAATGCCTGCAGGGTGATGATATGAGAATAAATTTTTTTTTTTTGAAGGCCTCCTCTTTGTCAGGTGGACCTCCTAAAATGCCCCCACTGCCAAAACAGTGACTATATTATTTTTTTCATGCTGAATTCATTTTGAATAGACTTTCAGTTTTCTATGAGAAAAGCTGGTATCCTGGACCCTGCTTTTATCTGCCTCAAACAACAACCAAGGCTTTTAGCCACAGACAGTAAGTATATGCTGTTTCCTGCTCAGCTCTTGGCTCTTCTGAGCTACCTGTCTCCTCTTTAGCTTTGCCACCATACCTGTCCCTCCTTGTCATTTGTGACATTTCTCCCACCTCTCTCTTACCCCTTGTTCTACATCTATAATCCATACCTCTCCCATCTGCCCTGGGGGTCCCAGGCACATTGATCGAAGCAGCAGGCTCATCATAATAATGCCTAGTGGTGGGAGAAGACTGGAGGAGAAGGTGGAAGTGGCATGGACATATAGATGTCTGAAATCAGGTACAACTGCTCTGGAGCCTAATAACAGTGAGCATTTCTTGGTAATAAATAACTGCAATAACAAAAGAAATCCTGATGTGAAACTTCTTCTATTGTCTTTGTGTAGTGACTGTGCACAACTGGTGCATTGAGATCTCCCAGCCCTGCACTTCTGAAAGAAAAAGTTGAGACCTCCAAAGTAAAAAATGAGAGCAAATAGACTATTAAGAGTGTTTAGAACTTTGCAATGGAAATGCCAAGTTTGGTATGAACAAAACATGACTGGGGATATTAGATGTATAGGGGCCAGCGCCATATGTTTGCACAGGAAGGTAGCTTGGTGAGAGCAGAGGATGCCAATTTATAGCTACAGCTCCCTGATGCTGTTCTTAGCCCAGCTCAGGCAAGTTTAAACCCTGTTAAAGGAAAATTGTAGTTTAGTGATGAACATTAAATGGTTTAATACAGAATTATCAAGACTGAATATTGTATAGCCCCTATCAAGACTCGTCTGGAATCAACCTTCTGATGAAATTTATAATTTCAGGCCACTTGTCAAAATGGATAGCTTAGTCTCGCCAACAGAGGAACCTCCCCTGGTCCCGGCCTGGCATAAGGCCCTTTGTGCTACCTGTGCTCTCACAGTGACCTGGGCTGCTCGCAAACCTTTAATATTCTCTTTTCCAAAATCACCTGGTCAGTTGGTTTGTCTTCTACAACTGCTCAGTCTTGTTCTTTTATTTAAAGTTTTTAGTGTTTCACTTTACAGTGGCATTCCCCCAAAATCTTTGCCTCTCAACAAGGACCAGATGACCTGTTTTGTCTTTGTGGAAAGACAGAAAAAAGCATGATGTCTGAGGAAGAGTGAGTATTCCTTATATGCTGTTTGGTTCAAATTAGAACAGCCCCAGAGCATTTCTAAGTGAGGGCAGCTGACAAGTCCTCCAAGGAATGAAATGCTGGTTGAAGCGAGCAGCTGGAATAACTTCTGGTGATATGTCCTTGTGTCCTACTGGTACAGGACCATCTCTGCATGAAGAGTTCAAAAAGTGCTCAAAATGATCTGCCGGCATTTACTCTGCTAGTGGAATGCAGGGGGTGAGTTGACCAAGCAATGGTGAGGATTTGGTCTGTTCTGGGTGATGTGCCCTCTTCATTCAGGCAGGCAGGCCCCCGGATAACCAAAGGGCCAGCCAAACCTTTGTGGCTGCTCTGACTTTAGCAAAGCGCTTCCCATGTCCTTCTCTTGCCATTAACAATTCTCTGCTGGCCATGAGCCTGTTGCATGGGTAATGCAACAAAGAAGAGTGGGAGTATATGAAGCTAGAAACAGCATTAAGGAGAATCCTCTGATCAGGTACAGGCCAGTCATGGCATAATGGGCCTTGTTCCAGGAAGGAGACTTTTATCGGAAGGTTGTGAGGCTTTGTGCCATTCTGAGCAGCAGTAACTACTGTTTTTCCTCCCTAATAAGCATGAATAACAAAGATTCTGAAGCTTAAGTTGGATTCATAAGTAAACTGTGAACTGAGAGCAGAACTTCACTCATGTCACTTTATTAATATTGATCTGATTTCATTACAGTAGGTAACTGATGTGAAGCTGAAACTGATGCAATATCAAAGAATGGACACTGTACTTTAACCTGATACCGGACTTCTTGTTTGCAGTTTGCTTTTACAGCACTGTCAGCACACCTATGGAGGTAAGCTATGTGTCCTTTAAATTGAAGTACTGGGGCAGGGCTGGCTGTAGGACCAATAGAGCCTTGTTTCTATTCCTTAGAACACCTAATGTCAAGAATTGTTATTTGTTCTTTGAAACAAAGACATTTGGACAGTCTTCATAATGAAATAAGCACATTTGAGCACTAGCCAGTAGCTTGGCAGGTAGGGAAATTTCTTGGGAAATATGACCCAGATCAATTTTGTACTAATAGACATTTTCAGGCCTGTGAAAATGAAGGATGTGGATCTGCCTGTGGAAAGGTCCATAACTGACATGACATTTTCAAGGAGCAGGAGTTACCAAGTGAGCTGATGACAAACCGAGCTGGAAAGCAGTGCTAGCACTATCATGCCTGTGAGGAGACCGCCTGCAGTGACATGGGACTGGAGAGCTGTTCCAGCAGGTCTGATGGGGGATCAGGACCCTCAATTATTAGGTTTATGGACATCAAGCTTCAATAAGCATGTGGCTGAGACGTGCATCTCAGCAAGACAGAGGCAGCAAAATGCTATGAGGTTTCCAAAATTTAATAGCGCAGAGTCAGCAAGTCGCTTTCCCAAGTCTCCCTCCTGCTGACTGAAGAATCATTTGCTTTCTTTGCAAGGAAATAGATGCATGAAACGGCACACATCTTTCCTGGAGAGTAAAGGAAAAGTATAGTATTCAGAGCAGGGCAGGACCCATGCTCCAATATTGCTCCGTACATTGAACCACTGATTCCCATAGCTTAAAGTAAGAATTTTTGCAAGCACTGAATAAAAGCATAGCAATTTTCTGAGTAAGTAAGTGCAAGAAATGGCATTAATTATGCTAACATTATTGTCTACCAAACCTGCTTTCAATCATTTTTATATTCAATAGCATGCATCATCATGAATTGCTGATAAATATAGATGAAAAAAAGTAGTGATAATGAAAGTTATACAGGTGTAAATTAGAGCATATTTTTAAACTACTATGAAGTCACAGCTTCTTGGGATAACATAAAATTATAGGATATGTGCACATCCTAAATTGAATCCTGGAGAATTTTTTACTGTTCGTATGCGAGTTGATTATCATTTGGGCAACACTGTCTGGAAAAGCTACAAACCTCTATTTCCACAGCTTCCTACTCCAAACCTTATTCTTAACCCCAAGGAGCCAGCGTGGGGACAGTACAAGCCATTGTGTATTGGATATATTCGAGCTATGGTCACTTACTATTTGGGGAGCAGCTATGGAGGCACTGTAACCTCAGGTCCCCAGCCTCAGCCCTCTCCTCCTCAGTCCTGGAAAAGAGAATATAGAAGTAGCACCTTAAACAGAAACAAAGGCTGCTCCCAAATGTACAGAAATGGAAGGGTCAAAATCGATAGGAGTACAACATACCTGGGCTCCTCCCTCTATAGCCAGCCAGGCCCATTATGGAGATCGTAATGGTCTCAGGAAGGACTCGGTTCCATTGGCTTTGCCCCTCTCAGGGGAAAGCTCATGTAAAGAGGCCATGGGGAATAGAAATGAGGGGCTCAGGGCTGCGTCTCTCCCACTCTTTCACTCTTCAGGATGAATCTAAGCGTCGGGGACTAACAGCATTGTACAGTACGTGTGTGTTGGAAGTGGGTATGTTGCTAGTGCTACACCATTTAACTGCCAGTCCGTGTAATTTCCCAGAAGGAACAGCTCTGCGGATAAACCTTCCTGTGTTGCAGAATAAAGTACAGAATAAATTCAAGGCAGAACGTTACACTCATCCCTGTGTGCTAATGAAAGGTGAATAGTCAGATTGGAAATTCTTATTGATGTCCATGTGAAAAGATACTGGCTCTGTAAATGGGAAGTATGGTAGGTCAGTAGCTTAAAACCTGTTCAGATATTTAGGTGACCAAGGAGGAAATCAGAGCAAAAGGTTGGCATGTCTTTGGAAAGCATTGTTATGATCTGCACAACATCTTATATGAGTACAATGGAGTTAGAGAAAGAAAGCTGTGAGTAAGATGCATTAGAGAAATGTACAAAAAAGGAACAAATAGCGTATGCGAATGATTATTTGAAAAGTTCTGATTCTCATAAGGTTGGGAATGGTCCTGATTTATTATCTCTGCAATAGCTTTGGTCCCGCTGTCTGTTTCAGACTGCTCCTGGCACTTCAAACCTGCATTTTCTATCCCTGCAGAGACATTTTGTCTGAACTGGTATCAATGGCAGTTTGAACTCAGTTCACTCTAGAATTTCACCAGTAGCATCTGCCTGATGTTAGGCTGGTTTTGCAGATCAGAGTAAGGGCTCAGTCAGCAAGAAAAATGTTGTGAAATCAGCTGCAATGCCACAATGGGTATTGATGGACAGCTGCAAGTTGGCAAATGCTGTGCTATGGATGAGTGAACTGTGGAAGGCTGAATCTTCCAGATTTACTTGCTGAATTTGTTTGTTGGTTTAACAGCATCTAATAAGTGAGATTTGTTTCACAGCAAGCAAAAGGCTGGATATCAGACTGGAGACAAGGCTATGCTGATCTCTAGGGTCCCCTCTCCCACTGGTGCCGGGGTGGGCTAACCTCCTTACCCCAGTCTGCAGTGGCTTCAGTTCCAATGGGACTCAACACCCCTGCCCTCACACAGCCTGACCAGGCGTGGATGCATTTCCAAAAGCTGCTACTCTTTCTCCTCTTGTCAACAGTAAAAGAGGGCAGTGGGGAATTCAAGTTTTCTTGGATCACTTCACTAACTTTTTATTCCTTGCTCAAGGCAGTGACTAGCTGTCCACAAGGATCTGACCTGGCATTTGATTTCCACCCTTTCAGACCCCTTATTCCTGACCCCAGGCTCCAATCCTCACATACTCTCACCCCAAGCCTCTATGTTCCCTTGCCCCAGATCTTCCTCCCCATAGCTACAACCGTCCTTGTTCTGGCAGTGGTGACTCCATCTGCCCCACTAACACTTTCTGCCTTTCCTCCAGCATACCAAAGAAGCAGAGAGGAATGTTTTCGTTCTTTACCTGAAAGCAAAGTCCACCAGAGTTCTGGGAGCAAGGAAAGGTGATGGGCAGTGGCTGAAAGGGGATTTTTTAATACGTGAAAAAAGGAAGGCAAGAAACCGGGGACAAACTTGGGAAAGACATTCAATGTGAATAACCTAGCTGCACTGCCCCTTGCCTGAATGGATGTGACTATAGTATCAGTGTAGCCAGTTGGTCTAAATGAGCGCAATTCTTGTGAGCGCGTCCTAATTATTACACAGTCAAATGGGCAAAGCTGCTAAAACTGCTACGTCTGCTACCGATTTCCATCTTGCCTTCCTTTCACTGCCTTTTTAGAACCCCCAAACTAGATGGTTGCGCATTTATTAGATGTTACTGTAAGAAAGCTGAAGATTTGATAGTCTGGGTGCACTGAAGTTAGCGCTGCACTGGAAGGGTTACCCCAGGCCCCTGCTTGTGGGTCTCATTTTCTTATGGCCTTACAGGTACACTTGTGCAGGGTAGGGAGGAAAGTGTGGGATGTCATGGCATGACCCCACTGTGGAGCAGCTACATCTCTGTGGCAGCAGGCAGTAGCAAAGGGACAGCAGTCCTGGAGCTGCTATCTGTGTGCTGCAGGGCATTACAGAAGCCAAATAGCTGAGCAGTGGAAGAGGAGAAGGTCCTGGCACGTTGACATTCTTTCAGCTGACTGTCACATATAGCGTATCAGACTATATAGGAGATAACAAAGAATCCCTGTCCCTTCAACTTATCTGGAAGAATCCTCAGAGCAAAGGAAGCAGAAAGGTACGTAGAGGGTTCCTCCTCTGCTAGCTGGTGTGAACTGTAGACAATTGACCATGCTCAAGATCAAAGGGGCAAGAGTATTCATATGAAACAGAGAAGAAAGGGAAATTGAGAGGGAAGGAAGGGAGATACTTACTAGTAATTGACACCTAAAAACCTAAAATATTTAAAAAGATAAGCAAAAGATGTAGACAAATATTCAGTTCAAAGGAAAACCAGAGAAAAAGGGAGGACAACCAATAATAGGGCAAAGACTGAAAGCTGACACGTTGCAGATAATTCTACTGATAATTTTTTAGAACACTTAATATATGAATAATACCTCCAAGCCTGTATCATTTACCTGTTCTGCTTAGAGTTACTCTGAGAGCTATCATATCTTTTATATCTGAAGAGCTATAATATCTTTTGATTTTATGGTGTGAACTACAGAGTCTATTTTGTCTGGACTTTTCAAAGTATCCCGGGCCTGGGAAGGAAATAGCTGTTGAATGTAACACCATGAATCTTTGATTTTTCAGCAGCTGTTTAAATGTTTCCCCAGTGATAGAAACAGTAAGATGCTTAGCTGTTGAGAGGCAAAGTCTGTGTCTCTGCAGTTGCAGGTAGTCAGAGAATGTGGCTGCCTCTGTGTAAGCTGTCTGTTTGCAACTTGGTTGTGCTTATGTGTGGACTTAGGCTGGATAACTATATGCGCCATTTAAGGTGGAGTCAAACCAGGCTGTGGAGCAGCATTTGGGGAGTACACATATATTCGTGTCATTTTAAAGGTCTTTCCTATGTTCTTCACAGCTGAGGCAGTTCTTAGGATGCAGAGACAGGAGTTAACAAGCAGCAGTTAGGCATACCGTGCAAGGCTGACATGCTAGGGGAGGGGATGGGGTGAGCCGATGGAGAAGGAGGGGGTCAGGATAGCAAGCCGTGTGTTGATGTGGCTTGTCCCCTGCATCTCCTGCACTGGGTGGTGAATGTGGTGCACACTTCTTGAACTGGGAGCTCTCAAGAGAGCATTTCAGCTCTTTCATCTAATACATCTCTAGTAAATCTTCTGTTGTTACATACAGTTACATGCAATTAAAATTAAGTGAAATACAATGATATTGTGTTCGACCAAGTACTTGCAAGATTAGCAGTATTTTACTGTCAGTATTTTTCATAAAGCAAGTTTCTTCTCTGGGAGCAGGGGGCTGTAGAAGAATATTCCAACAAAAAACTTTTATCAGGCAAAATGGGGCTGACGCTTTTCTTCCCTGTCTCCCAGAAGATAAAGTGCAGCTGTTGGGAATAATGATTAAGCTTTAACTTTCACTAGAAATTTATTGCTCTTAGAAAACTGCCTATTGCACAAAGTCTAGTCAACACAGAGGCTAGATGTGTGCGTACAGTGGGTGCTGGATGTGTACTGAGGCAAAGGAACATGAAAAGAGGGTAGTGATACGTACAAAAGAACTGGAAGGAAGAAAGGCTGGAGGGTTTTATTTATGAGGTATGAAAAGGAACATGGAGGTGTAGGAGTAGGAGGGAATGTGAAGTATCCCTGGGTATATGCACAGGAAGGAAAGAGAATTTAAGTCATTTTCTATTTGTGCAAAGGAAGATTGGAGCCAGGGGAAGTTGTGTGCTTGCTGGGACTGCTGGCACCCACAGCATGTAGCAACATCGTGTTGCTAATTGATGACCCTTGGACCCCTGGCAGTGTCAGAGTATTCCCAAGTCACAGTAGTGATGCTGATCATGAATATGCTAACTTAAAAAAAAAATGGATGTAATGCTGCAAAGCTTTAAATCTCTGGAATGATCCCATGGTAACACTGTCTCTGGGCTTCTTATTAGGTATTCAGATACAACAATTAAAATAATGTGATATAAAAAAAGAAAGTCATAATCATGAAGTTTGGGAACACCACATGCTTGAGCTGTGTTTGCCAAGTGTGTGTGGAGGGGCTTGGAGGATGTGACCGACAAGTGAATTGTTCACACAAATTCAAAATGAGCAAGGAAACTGGAAGGACAGAACAAAATATACGGTCCAGTCATAAAGCAAGCGGTAGAGATGAAGCATTGTCTCTGTATGCTGGTCAGGGTGGCTCTGACCAGTATACAGAGCAGTCACAGGGAACAGGCTGTTCTATATGCATGTTGCCTAGTATGGAGCTTGTTTTGAACAATACATATAAAATAAGAGTTAAAACCCACATTGGTTTGTACTGGCCAAGGTGGGACTTGTCACTTGCCTTAGGCATATGTGTGTTAAATACCCTGCTAGTTGGGTAGGTAAGTTCTGACTTTCCTTCCAAGAGACCTGAAAAAGCCTTGATGCTGCATTCGGCTTTTTGTCATTCCTTGGGGCCCTTCACCTGTTTATCTAGCATGTTGGGGTGAAGGTCTCTCAGATTACAACTAGTCCAACATGGATTTGATTGTAAAGTGTTATGTGGTATTGATTTACATGTATATAAAAATGGGGGGGGGGAAGATGTTGTGTAATATGGTGAGTGCAAAATCAAACTGCACAATACCTGTGTGAGATAAAGAGGATAACTGTCCTCTATGCCATTAACGTTTTTTGCTATTTACTGTTCCAGAAAGGGATGCAGTGGTACGTAGTTTCCTTAGCATTTCCCAATGTAACATAACATAGTCAGTTGCTTACAATTCTGCCGGTCTCTCATCTGCAATTCTCACTTCATTAATTCGGCTGACTGCTTTCCCTCAGCTGACTGTTTTCCCTCACTGAGTGTTGATTTCTCCTGAGACACATGCTGACCATTTCCTCTTCACTGTGTTTGGGTTTTTTTTCTCACACACAGTATATTTTAAAATTCACTGTCATGTCTAAATGCAAAATTAGGAAAGTCATGGTTGTTTGAATCATTTCTCTCATCCTTCCAGACTGTCTGAAAGGTGGAGTGATCACTTGGAAGTCGGCTGAGGAATAACTGTAAAACAGAGACTGTTAGTTAAGGTTGGGTAACCGAAGCAAAGTAATAAGCATGGAAGTTCTCTAGTTCCTCCTGCTCAGTAGAGCTCCTCACTTTGATACTGAAGTGTCTGATCATTTCCAGAGCTTTCCAACAACTCTCTCCTATCACTGAGAAACTGCCACATTGGTCAGAAGAACAAGAATGAATCCTCCTTATGTTTTCTGCCCCCAAAATATCTTTACATTATTTCCAACAATAGGCTTTCGGTGAGGATTCTCTGTACTTATCAGCTCCTCATTCTGCAAAGGTACCCCTATGGAGTCCATCACACCTTCCCTGCTGTGCGAGGTCAGTACTTGTGTGTTCTTCACATACTGCAATTTTAAGCAAAGCCTTAACCTTCTCACGAAAGAATGTGGGTGGCAAGTATCCCAGTGCAGCCTCATGGGCCAACTAAGAGTGCATGGGGTCAGCAGTGTGGCAGGTAGGCAGTGTGCGCTGAGGGGCAGGGTGAAGGAGCCTCTCTGGGCCTTCAGGGCTCACACAGGACTTCTTAGAGTCCATCTAAGACCCTGGTAGCAGTGTGGGTGGCACTGTGTGGATGTTCCTGCAGTGCACATAATGTATGCGCTGTATTTGTGTGGAGGAGCTCAGGAGGATGGGTTGTGTGGAGGAGCCTAGGATGGGTTGGAGGCGTGTGACTATGGAAGATGGCAACTCCAAAGTGGCCTATGGTGGCTGGAAAATGTCTCAGCAGCCATTAGGATTATTGGGAGGTGCCTATTACATGTGCTGATAAAGGATGGCTGTAACATTTGTTATATTGCCACAACTTTACCATTCCAGAGAGGGAATATTGGCTTGCATTGGCAGCATAGCTTTTATGAATTCCTATGAATCACATGCATACTGTAAGGACTTGTGAGTTTTGTATTTAATGAGTATATGAGAAAAGGCAGGCACTGGGACATCACAAAATTTAAGAAAAAAACAGATCAAGGAGGATCTTTTGTGTTTGTTTTTAACACACATCTTCTCCAAGTGATCTCAGAAACGTCACCCACATGCGCTGAAAAGGGTGAGAGCCTGGATTTTCTGAGACTAGCAGAGTCCATGAAATCCTCCACTGATCGAGCGACTGACTGCACTGACCTTTCTCTGAAGTACTTGATGGCTTCCTGGTCTAGGAAGTTCTGCTCTTCTCGAAAGCCCTGCTCAAAGATTTTGCGCTTGTGTCTGAACTCAATGACAGTCTTAGTGTAAGAGTTCAAGGTAGTAACGGAGGCCGCCATGCAGCAGGTGAAAGAGCCCCATGCCAGACTGTGGAGAGAGAAACCAGCAGACAGAGCTGGGTTAAGACAGCAGCTCATGTTATATTTCTGACGCCAAGAGACACACATACACAGGATGCGACTAGACAGGTAAGTCAGTGGTGACAAACCCATTCTCCTCATCTTACCTCAAATGACCTGTTGGTACATGCTCAGGCAGTCAGGCAGGACGCTGGGCTAGGGGCTGGGCATGACTTTCATCCCATGGAGAACCATGTGGCAGAGTGCTAATGTGAACACACGGTGCACTCCGACAGAAGAGTTGAACACCTCTTGATTTCCCTTTGAAATGTTTCAGAGCCTTACAGACAAGTGCTAAAATCTATAAAGCAATAAGGAACTCCTGGAAGGAGTAGTGCCCCAGAGAACACGTCTTTTGGACCAGTGGAAGTTCTCCAGCATCCATGGGAAACTGACTGCACAATGCAACTGCAGGGGTGGTTTCTATTCTGTTTTTTATGCCTTCATGAGAATACTGTATTTCCTTCTTTCCTGGTTCATGGACATTTCTAGCATTCCTGGCTTATATCTGGTCTCTGAAAGCCTGACCAGAATAGAAAACAGCACTTCCATTTTGTGGAGAGATCGCATCTGAGGGCAGTGCCCCAAGTGTGCAGGCAGTGCTAGCCAATCTTGGTCAGCCAGTGGCAGGACACCTGCAAGTACCAACCAGGAGCATGGAGAGACAGAAGGAGAAGGAAAGTGGAAGAAAAAAAGTGACTGCCCGAATGCCAGGCTGGAAAAGCAGCAAGTGTTGTCTGGGTCTCCTGGTAAGGAGAGTTCAGCTGGGAGCTGCTCTGCTCCCTGTTCGTGGACTGGGTTTCTCCCCTGGTGCCTTCTGCCCTCCCTCCACATCTCTCCTCCAGCCTTTACCTCACTGATCTCAGGTTCAGATGTGGCTGGGGGGAACTCATGGCCCCAAGGAGTTTAGATGCTTTTTGAGCATGAAATGGGGCTACAAAAAAAGCACTGAATTCCTCCTTTTGTCTGCAGATCTTATCTGCGTTCAGGCTCCCTTTGACTTCACATTCAGCCCATCAGCTCCAGCTACATATAGTTCACAGTGGCTTCCTAACTAACTTGGATTAACTTAATCATCTGTGTCAGCTACACACTTTACCTGCTTCTTGCTTTCACCTTTTCTATAACCAAATTGAACATTGATATAAATTATGCAGAACAGAAAGAATACAGCCACAGTAGCATTATCTTATAAATACGCATTATCAACAGAGCCCTCAGCATAAGCTGTTTTTCCCATTCTGCAAAGGATCTGCAGAAAAGGAAACAGTTTCTAATTTCAAATTAGACAAAACTTGAAAAAGAACACATATTCATGAACTGAGAAACCTGGGAAAAAAAATGGTTCAAGTAAATGGAAATGGCTTATTTCAATGATTTCAAAATTCAGTGCATAGCAAGTCCTTTAGGGACTCCCATGGCAATGAAGTGTGTGGAGGCAGCCCTTTCCTAGTCATTTTTGAACTTATTTGCCTGATGCAATCAAATGAGAAGGAAGTGTAGTGAATCCTGTAGTGATGAAGTTGCCTTAGGTTTCCCACAGAAGTGGAAAGGAAACTCGTGCTATGTGTGAGTGTCCAGGCACAGGGAAGCCTGGCAAGTGTCTTCCTCTCACACAGAGTGTGTGGAAAAGCTCCAACAGCTCCAAACATTTCCAGCTGGGCTCCTAAAAAATATCAAGGAAGAAGCCAGCTGAAACCACATGCTTCACTGTGCCTGGCTGGTGCCTGGGGAATGACATACAGATAAAAATTTCTCTTGAAAGTTTCTGATAATTTCTAATCATTAACTCAGAAATGCTGAAAGGTTCAGAGAAGGAAATACAGAATGAAGACTCTCAGTGTGACCTTTGGTCTGGCATTTGGTAAAACATAATAATGAGACAATTACGACTGGTATGTTTTAGCTTTTATGGACCTTGGTTAAATGTTATTTAAGTGTGAAGAGTGGTTCTCCTCCTACCTGTAAGAGTTACATCCTACCTCAGGTGAAGACCTCTTTAACAGCAATGTCCCTCCATGCCAGCTGTCCCCCAGATGTGGTGGGACTGTACCTATAGTGCCTCGGGTAGCTGAGCTTAGAGCTGTGCTCTCAAGTTCCTCTGTCACTCAAACAGCTCAGGTTTTTGTATTTGTTTTCTTTCTAGAGGGGCTGAGCTTCAACATCCACTGATCCTCAGAGCCACTGAAAGCCTGTGCCTGGAGAATCCCCTGGCCCACTCCTGGCTTGTGCCAGGGCACAGACCAACCTCGAGGCTTTGCTAATGGCTTGGGAATGGGGTAAAGTAACAGGGACCAAGTGGTGCATTTTCAACCCTGGGACATCTGAGTAGATCACAAGCAGCCCTTCCTCATTTTGAACAGAAAAAATAGTTTTCCTATTGGCACTTGGGAAATGAATGGCAGTCTAGATCTCCACTCATGCCCTTTGGCTCATGGCCATGGGGAAGGTGTTCCCTGGCCCCCCTTTTCAGTGGTGGTACAATTCTCTGTGCTCTGACAGGTTGTCTTGTAGGATGCTGCAGTTGTACTTTTTACAGAAGGCTGTAAATAACGCTGATGTTTGCACTGCTGGTTCAGGGGCATTTAAAGCTCACGCTTCAGGCCATCACCTGAACCAAGATGGAGCAGAAGGAAATTCCTACATGTGCAGAGTTTCCAAACTCCACCAGGCTGGTGGGCATTTGTTTTTAACCCTTCTAAAAGCAGGTGTTCAATTCTGGGCGATGGCAGGGGAGGTTGTAGCTCTCTAGTCTGTACAGCAGTGGTAGTTCAGTGTTAGCTGGAAGGCAGAAGCCTTGTTTTTGCTGCGTTTGACTTTCAGACCTTCCTTTGCCAGGTCTGCTGCCAGTCACTGGCATGGCATGAGGAACCCCATGGCCTTCCTCAGGCTGCTGAGCACCACTGCAGGCTGAAAATGCTGCTGCTGTTCACGTGTGTCCCAGGGGAGCTGTGCCTGAGCTGATGTTTGCACCTTGCCCAGCGTCCTGCATAGGCAAGTATGTTGCCCTGGAAGGCAGATTACCAAATCTGAGAAGCTGCTGGTCTTTAAAGCACAGCCTGCTGTGCTGGGGCTGTGACTGCCTGGGGAGAGCTGCAGGCAGGGGATACACTGTTTGCTCTGGGACAAAGCTGCGGTTAGGCGAGCAGACAGCGCGGTGAGCTGCCATTGCACGATGGGATGCTGGGCTCAGAACAGCTCGCTCGGAGCGTGGGAGGGATGAGTGGGCACAGAGAGGGCTCATAATGCCTTACTGGACCCATGAGCCTCTGATGCCCATTCTGAGACATGGGGTTTCTTGTCTTTCACAAGATGAAGGAGAATAATCTAATGAGCGCTTTATCATGCTAGACATTTAACAACATTCTGAATTTTGAGTATTGCAGTAAATTATAAAATAGATTACTGAAGGCAAATTAATAGACAATATGCCTTATTATTTAAATATATTAATAATTATGCAATTATGACAGAATTGTTATAAATATTTATATAAATATTATAAATATATGAATGCAGTATATTTATAAGTTCATCAACATATGCAATAAATATTCATTATTGATACACAAAATAAGCTGTATTTTAAATATAATGTGATTTATATTTTGTAATATGTTACTAAAATGTTAGTAACTCCTCCCATGAAACACAGTATGGTGACGGGAGAAGGAAAGACTAGTAATTCCCTGCAGTGCTGTGCATAAGAAGTATTTGTATTTATTTATTGGTGTTAGCAAAGGTTGTTGTCTCTGCTTTGAGGTGGAATGAAAATAATATGCTATATTTAGAAATTAAAAAAAGAAAGTATTTTCCCTAGCTATCCAAAGAGGCTGATGCCTCTAGAGGGATGTGAATGTTGTTTGCAGGTATTTCTATTCTCCACAGTCTCCTATTCTTGTTAAGCTTCTTACAAACTTGCAAGCATTATAACACAGTTGATGTATCTTGGCCAAATTATTTTTATGTGACTTTTAGAAGCTAAATGGGAAAGGAAAAAAAAAAAAAATCAGTCTCCAAAATGTTGTGTCAGTTTTCCCAAGTCTTTTCCCCATGATCCACAAGGAAGTATCATGGTGCCAGGAGCACTTCGCCTTCCTCTCTGGTTTTGTTAAAAGTTGCACTGTAAGGTTCAGCTGAGACATTAATTAAAAACCAACCCCCTCCCCCAAAAGCTAAAAGTCTCTGAAATGCCATGGCAATTATGTACCTAAATTGAACTTTAATGAGAGTGCTCAATCTGTGTTGGTAATTGTGGCTGCTGTTTACTTACAAGTGCTATGTACCTGCTGATATGCACAGCTGCTGCTGCACAGTCACCGATAACTGTCCTCTACACCTCAACAATTGTATGGCCATGGTGGTTTTTTTGCTCCCAGCATTTTGGCAGCTGGAAATTCACATGCATGTTCCTGGAAATTTGAGATGATATGTACAATCTCCCAACAGACTGACAGAACAACTCAAAAATGAAGATATTAACTGGTGGTGACACTTACCAGAAGGACCATCCATAGTCCCATGAATGTGGTCGCCAGTCCTCTGGCCCAAGGCTGACTGTCACTTGGAAAACTTGAGTATACATCATGTGTGCCACCATCCCCAAGAGACCTGAGAAGCAGGGATTATAACAGGAATTTTTGTGCTAATGTTTTTTATAATTCTTGAGATAGCTACTGCTGGAAGTGCCTTGAAAGCTCCAGAAAAGTCTTTGTTGTACTTTTATGCCTCCTATTCTACTGTGGAGGAGGGAGCTGCATGGGCAGAGGAAAGGTGTGACTGAGAGCTCATTATTTTACATCATACTGAATTCTCAATTAAGAGAAGAGTTAAAGAAAGAAAATCGTTGAAGAAAATGTTGCACAATTAGCATCACCACCAACCTTGCTGCTGCAAAACAGGGGTATGCCACCCACAAGTTACCTCACTTAGCCTATAGCAGACAGGCCTCAGGTAAGAGAATAAGGAGAGAGGCTTCTGTAGGCAATGCAAGATTGAATGTGTTAATGACAAACAACGATATTTTATCTGAACAGTTGCTAAGATTTATAAATTTGAACACTTATAGAACACTTGGAAGTTACACAAGGAAGTTAAGTGAACTCAGTATCCCTCATGATGTGTGGTGAGAGGACACCATAGGAATACTTTTGAGGGTACGGTGTTGCTTTTGTGACACTATTATATTTTGCTGAGACAACTACAACTGGGTGAAGATTAGACAATGTATTAGACACTCTACTCACAGTGATGTTAAAGAACAGGGTTGCAGTTAAATCACAGGGTAGCCTGAGTTTGCTCTGCCACTTAGCTGGCCAGCGTGGATCTTCAGCTTAAGCAGAAAAAAACTGCCTGAACTTCACATTTAGACATCCCTCTGAGGAAAATCAAACCCCACTTTTCAGGAAGTGGTGGCCAGGAGCAGTTCTGATGCTTGGAGAATTTTCTAGCTACAATAATGTGGGATGTGTCTGCTTTAGTACCTAGGCAGTGCAGAATGAAGCTCCCAGCTGAGCTCACGAAAAGCATGGGTTCAGGCAGTTAGCTAAAGAGTGGCGCAGGATCATCATATCCCAAATAGACCTTGGACCTACAAATATCAAAAAGCCCCTTGTGCTGCAATGACAGTTCAAGGACAGTTCAAGTTGGAAATACTGGTGTTCTGCCACGGTGGGGTACAATGCGGTCCCATACGTTACACTTTGCACCTTAACCAAAGTCGCCATTTACTGTTCTCTCTGACCACCTACTTTTTTCCACAGTTGCCCTTCCTCCATGTGGAAGATCCTGATTTTCCCTCCCCAGACAGAAATTGTGACTCTTCTTTCCTGCTTACTTTCAGATTCTAAAGCACTTCACTAGTCTCACCAGACATGTGGATGATTCAGGGCAATTCTGGAGGAGGGAAGTTGGGGAATGTCATGTTTGTGTTGTGGGTATGTTAAGCAGGACCTTCAGCGAGAGAAATGTCATATTTGATACAAACAACTGCAGAGGCTGAAAGAAGACATTTTAATACAAGAAGCTGTGGTGATTTGCTCAGCTGCTTCATGTCGGTGTGACACACTGCAAAGTTAGGAGGTGGAAAGAGCAACTCACATCGGAAGAAGTAATATTTCGGCAATGTGGGCGGCCTAATGGGAGCACAGCAAACTGGTACACACCTTGCTTGTTTCTGGCTATATTTAATTTCCAGAATTCACTGGGAGCTTGCTGTACTTTTTAAATCAGTGGATTTTTCTCCAGCTGACAGTTATGGCATTGATCTTAAAGTTTGGGGGTTGCTGTTCCTATACCTACTGTCAGTAATTTTTCAACCTTAGGAAAATATTACAGACTGCCCTGAGACATGTCATAGTCACTCAAAGCCATCAGAACGTTTGACACGGCCGGGACCAGCTTCAGCAAGGCTGGTCTGCTCTGTTCTGTCGTGCAAAACCCGAATGGGGTTTCAGCAACGTTCAGACCTTTCGCTATGTGGGAGGCCAGGATGACAGTCCACTGATACAGGTGAGTAGGAGGTCATCAGCAAGTCCTGCTGCAACACAGGGACCGCAGTGAAAACGTGGCATTTATTGCTTTATCTGCCTAATGGTGTGGAGGGTCAGGGGTGGACATATACCTGGCTGTGCTGTCAGTGGCATTATGCCATGTATAGCAAAACAATACGAGTCTTTCTCGCATGTGCAGCTTCATGCGCTTTTGGTTTGTTCCTGACTCCACCCATCGGTTTGGTCTGTTTTAGATATGCCTTGTGAAGTTTTCCATGGGGATATCCTATGGTACTTTTGGTTGTACATTTAATGGTCACATTTTGGATGAAATGAACTGCCTGTAAAATAAATCAACAAATGCTGTGTTTACAAGATCATCTTTTCCTCCAACTGGCTGCTTAAGGCTGGACAGAGGACAAAATGCCTGTATGCCCACCCACCTGGAGTCCAGGGCAGCAGATGCTTGAAGATGGAAAATCCTGGTAAAATGGTGGATGGGTGTGCAGAAACACTGACCATTTATAGTTGGCTTGAGATCATTAGCTTTGCAGGACTAGAGCTGTTTCTAGGTGTCAGTAATGGGAGAGCTTAAGGAACTAAATTTGGAAAAGACAATATATTTTAAAGCATTTTCAGACATCTTTCCTAAAAATATTATTTATGAGATATCACATTAATTAAAATGCTTTATTATAAATATTACATGAGAAATGTATGTAAGTTTTTAAATTTGTATAAGGTTAAGAGGGGTACAAAAATCACGATGATGTGAGGTTTTTTTAATGACTCGTAAGAGGTTAAGAAACAGCAATAAGTGGCCACACTGTTAGGATAATATTTTGTAACCTTTAGATGTTGAGCTATGAGAATATGAAGATCCCATTGCACTTTTAGGAGGGAACTCTAGCATGAATTTAATGAGAGGTGTGTTGCTCCAAGGCAAAGTCCTCTTCATTACCTAATTTCTATTAAGCTGTGTCATTATAAATATGCTAAGCTTAAATAAATAAAATAAATATGCTTTTCTTCTTTCCTCTGATATCTCTGTCACTGAAAATAACAGCTAGCAGTGACTTGGGTTCTGGGTTTTTTTTTCCTTCTTCCTATTTTGCTATCCTTTTTCCCTGTAAAATTTTAAAGTTTATATTTGGAACATCATGGCAATGTACTTATAAAGAGGGAAGGACAAAATAAAAATAGAAAGATGTGTAGGAAAGAAAACTTCATAATTCTTACAAAACTTTAAAACTGCAGTTAATGGTGAAGAGAAAGAGTAACAGCATAGAAATAATTGTTTGAATGCTGAAGAATTACGCATAGTATGATTTTGGAAATTGAACTGACTTTTTTTTTTAAAAAATCTAAATTACATCCAAAGCTGAAAAATATCCTTTGACAGGTTTTACCAGATTTTTTTTCTCCTCTCAGCTCTACTTCTGATCTAAGTTTTATACCACTAACAGTATTTCACAGTTTGAAGCTATCCCTGAAGATACAAACTCCTTCACAGAATGTACACTGCCTGTTATAATCTCTTTCATCTTGAAATACAGCCAAATAAAATGCACTTTCATTGCGGAAGTTCTTTCTGCCAGAGAGATCCATGCAGGAGTGCTCACAAAAGCCAGATGTGGCTGGCTGCTTGTATAAATCCTGGGAAGTGGAGTTTTTAGCCAGCACAGAAGTGAAGGGGCACTTAATTACGTGGTTAGATTTCGTAACTTTAGAGAAGTGAATTCCTCAACTTCATATGCTGAAGGGCTCCAAGTACAGACTGAGCATGAAAATAGCCTGAAACAGTTGTTTTGAGAGATGTATATGTCCCCAAGTTACTCTTGGGGTTGCTCCTAAGTGCGATTACTAGAACCCTTTCAATTCTCAATTTTGCTAATGAACAAGATGGGCTTCTTTCTTTGGTTTGAAGCATCAAGCCTTCACCTACTTTTAGGATTAACATGGAAAAAATAATTTTCAACACTATGTTTTTCATCTTCCATTGGATAATCAGTGTGATGATGCTGAAAATGGACGGTCAGGCTATGGCTATGGTAATGGCTGTGCGGGCTGGGGGAAGGCTAATTACTGCATTGCCATTGTGAAATTAGGAATATGTATTTTCACTTCTCCCTGGCAAGAGGCAAATTTATCATGTGGTCCTTGCTCCTAAGGAACAAAAAATTGTAGCAGAAAATGCGATAGCTAAATGGGGATAAAAGAGCCTTGTAGCCCCTGGTTTTTATTCTTTCAAAGTTTTAGAACTTGATTTTGTTGTGCCTCCTCGGGCAAAGGGGAAAGGGAAGGTTCATACCTGAAAGCACAGTGAAGACAGCAGCAAAGGCATTTAGCTTGAGCCCATCTATCACGCTGCTTGAATGAAAGAGCTCGAGGCACATAAGGCTGAATCCGACGACTAACAGCATGATGTATAACACCTCGGATACTACTGATAACCACAGGACACCTGCAATGCACAAGAGCAGCAACCAGTCACTTATTCTGTAAATAATTTGAAGAGGTTAAAGTTTGTTAATTAGGAAATCAGGAATAGCTTGGAGTAATTCTGTATTCAGAAAGTTTAAATTTAGCAAACCACCCAAGCCCTGAAAAATAGAAAAAGTAGTGAATGAAGATGTGAACAGCGGCAGAGTGGTAAAGATACTGCAGAAAGAAGCAGCTGTTGCCTAAGATCCCAGCTTGGCTAAAGAACCTCTCTGGGTAGATCTAGAACATCTTGGCTCCTCTGACCCAAAGCATAGGACACAGAATCTATTTTCCCTCCATGTGTCACGGTTTAGATGAGCAGAATCTCACATACATGGTGGTGATAGCACATAATACCTTACAGTATATGGGCTGGTGGGAGATAAACAGGCTTGGATACCTCTTTTTCACAAGACTGTTCAGAGAAAATGTTTTCAGTCCTGGTTTTAAAATGCTTATCACAGCATAGTGTTAGGGCCTGTTATTAGTAACTCTTTCACAGAAACTAGTGTCCTACAGAATGACTGTTCTGACTTTTGGGGTGTTTGGATCCACTGCACAGGTCTCTGCTGTTGGGACAAATACAAAATCTGCCACAATACCGGTGGGGTGGAGCCAGTTGTTTGTAACATACTCAGTTGAAGAGCTGCAGATATGAAATTTAGACTGCCTTCTGATTTCTCAACCCCTAAGTACAATCCCTCAGAGGCAGGGCAGAGTTGATGTGCCCTGTTTGAACCCCACATTCTGCAGGACTTTGGGGTTGTGCACAGCTAAGTGGGTCTGGCGGTGTTTGGTAGTAGCCGGCTGAGACTGATTTGTCCACTGTAGATGTCACATTCGGAAATTTCAACACAAAACCCCTAGCAGGATCTGCTGAGTCTTTTAAAATCACCAAGCCATGGGGTAAATTTCAGAGGATGGTAACAGATGATAATATTGAGTCCCTGCCAAATTTCCAATCGCTGTTTCAGCATGAGAATCTGCTAGAATTCTTCAGTACATTTGCTAACCTCATTGCTAGAGAATTCACCTGGAAACAATGAGCAGTGATGGAAAATTTCAGCCTAAGCAGTTGAAACATGGAAATTTAAGCATCTGAAGACAATGGCTTATATTAGAAAATGTTAGCTGTAACCATAGAGACTGCTACAGGCTTCACTTATATTAATACATTCTCTCCTCACTGTAAGAACATATGTGTGATAATGCCTGTAGTTGAGCTTATCAAACCAGATATGCGGTCTCACTTTTATCAAATATTTGACTGTCCTGTTAATGACCAGGTTGATCCCAGCTCACATGTTGTCTGGGAACTTATCTTTACAATTGCATCTAATTAATACGTGCTATTTGTTGTTGCCACCATATCTGACCTTTTGACTTTTTAAACAATACTACAGAAATAGTAATAAATAAACATTTTAATTTCTCACAGTGACTGTATGTGTAATATTGCATCTATCAGCAGCATATAGCTGTTTCTCTCACTCCTGTTAGTCAATTTGGTCTCAGGGCAACCGGCACACTCTTCCAAAAAGAAATACAAGTGAGAGAAAGCAAGGGTGTTGTTCTGCGATACAGCAGGATTAAGAAGAGGGTTTGCCTCATTTTCATAGAAGTTTCTATGACAAGAGAATGATTAAATGGTTTGAGTTGGGAAGAAGTAGGTTATGTAAACCTGACCTATAAACTGAGGCAACAGAGACCCCTAACTAACAAGGTCTAATGCATAAGTGTTTCAGCTCAAACTTGAAAGAGTAATATACAACATATCTGCCCAGATTTTTATTGCTCTGTTTCAACTCTTGAGGATACTCACTGCTGATATCTACACACAACGGCAGGGCTGTAGTAGTGACTGCAGCTCAAGACTGTGGTGTGGCTCTGTCCTCTACCTCCTTGGGTGAACAACTGGCTGAAGGGTTGGGCTCAAAGAGTTGTAGTCAATGGAGTAGTGGAGTAACATCAGGCTGGTGGCCAGTCACCAGTGGTGTTCCTCAGGACTCAATTTTAGGGCCAGTTTTCTTGAATGTTTTTATCAATGACCTGGACACAGGAGTTGAGCACATGCTAAGAAAGTTTGCTGATGGTACTAAATTAGGAGGAGACGTTGAGTCCCTCAAGAGTAGAGAGGCCTTAGAGAGATCTTTGTAGATTTGAGTGCTGGGAAATCACCAGCCGTGTGAAATTTAACAAGGACAAATGTTGGATTCTGCTCCTGGGACAGCGTAATCCTGGGTGTATGTAGATAGACTGGCAGACAAGAGGCTGGAGTGCAACCCTGCAGAAAGGGGTCTGCGGGTTTGGTTGATGGCTTGGGGGTTCAGCTGATGTACATCAGCTGTATACAAGTGTTATCTATTGCCCACCAAAGAAACAGTGCTTGAAGCTGGAGGCTGTGGGCACAAGTGTAGTGTGCTTGAGAAATAACAGGAAGCTGAAGAGATGCCTGTATGTCTCTATGGGAGGCTCCAGGTTAACATGTCCAGAAAGCAAGTGAGGGGCTACTGCTAGCGGCAACCTTGTGCACATTCAGAGTGACAGGAGGGCTCTGGGAGGTGAGGGTGAGAGCATGGGGGCCCAGCTGGTGTTCTTTCTCCTGCTGGTGAAGGAGAAGGGAACACCCGACTGTGTGGCTGGTGTCACACAAAGTGCTTTGGCATCTCTGACCACAGGGCTGCCTTTGAGGAACAAGGACTGCTGAGAGGACTGGGACCCACCTGGGCAAACAGGACAAGAGTGGTTTTGCTAAGAGGATAACCTTGCAAGGAGATCTTCAAACCTGATATGCTGGAGAAGGCTTGTCATAATTTGAAGAGCTGTAAGGGCATGGGGGACAGTGAGGAAGTGTCAGGGGGCTGGAGCACATGAGGTACAAGGTAAGCGTTTTGGGTTTGTGTGGCGGGGTTTTGGTAGCGGGGAGAGGCTGCAGGGGCGGCTCCTGTGAGAAGCTGCTGGAAGCTTCCCTGGCTCCGAGTCGGACCCGCCTCTGGCCCAGGCTGAGCCCATTGCTACGTCTAATGTGCTGCGGGAGCAGCTGGAAGGAGGAAGTTAACTGGGGCAGGGATAACTGGAGTAGAAACAGAGTTGAACTACAGCTCTGATGAACAGCTCAATGAGACATGAGTTTTGCTGTCCTTTGAAAACTTTTTCCAATGAGACACAAAGATTGGGTGAGTGAATTTCCCATGGAAGGCATAGGCAATTCTTTCTTCTTTTTTGGGCCCTGTTCCTATCTGGAAAGGAACTCTATGTCTAACTCTCATGTCTTATTTCATGGTGTACTCTGAATACCTGCTCTATGCCTTTTCTAAATGCATTTAATGTGGGGGAAGGTCACACGTGGAGTGTTTATACAGTTCTGAGTATGTCCTGTCCTGCCTGCTTTGATTTTGAATTTTATCTGAAATAATAACATCCAGAAAATGCAAGCTGTATCTAGATTTTGCATCTTCCTGTGGCTGCCAGAAGCAGAACAGTTGATTCAGGTAATTAATTCAGGAGACAGTGTCTTTCTGTTCTGTGCTGATGGTGAAGTGATCTCCTACTGCTCTTCTCTCAACATGAGATTCATGAGGCAGTCACTTGGCATCACTTACTTCCACTTACAATCTCTTACAGCTTTCTTCCCGCAAAGTAGAGAGCTCCTTCTCTTGAGGAGACCTCAGTCATTCCAGGTGACAGGGAAGAAGCTCTCCAGAGGATTTTTCTCTTTCCCTATCTTGTCTGCTGTCACCTTTTCTGTCTGTCTTGTTTTCCACCAGCCTGTGTCCTCTGCTTCAGGGATTTGTCTGGCCTAACTCAGCTTTCGTGAAAAATCTTTCCTTCAGAAGAGTCAGCGCTTGATTCATTTGGAGACTACTATGTGGATGGCCTATATATGAAGGTCTGTATTCTTATAAATCACCAGCTTTCTCTCATTTTTTGGTCCTCACCCTGTTTATGCTTTTTCCTTGCCTGTTCATCAGACTGTTACATGTGCAGAGAAGGTGCTGTGGGTTTGTGTACAGAGCTCAGCTGGGATGCGCCTGTTATGCCAAAGACATGCCATGTTAATGCAGAAAGATTTCAGGTTCTGACCTGCCTCCTCCTCACTGTGTGCAGAATTTGTCAGATGGTGTGTCATCCCTCCTCACCTTGTAGGAAATAATGCTGTGACATTGTGGCAGCAATTTGAGACCTCCTAGGAAAGGAGAGTCTTTTACTTTAAACCAAAACTGATTTCACTTACACTTCCATACACACATTCTCACAAGCATGAGTTTGTGCAAGAAGTCTATCCAGCATGCAAGCACCAAGATACATGTAATCAGTCAATCTTTCCAGGATTCCCTGAAATAATACAGAGGATGCCAGCTGTCGAGTCCTCCTCATGTCTTCTGGGCTTTTTGTAAGTTAGCAAAAATGTGCTAGGCTTGCATGTTCCTTTTTGTCCGGGCTAGGAGCTGACAGTCATCTGTCTTGCTGTTCTGTCATTTCTCTGTTACACGTCATGATTTAATTCTTGTCCTGTGTCTCCCAACCTAGTGTCTGAGAAGCTGCAAGTAGATGGGCACTAGGATCTTGATGATGCACTAATCTCATTTCCATCAACACCTGGTATTCTAATATACCTTATCCTGCCATTTTTCACTCTGGTGGTTCTACACCAACCAGTCTATCATGTCCTCAACGGTGTTGCTGACAATGATAGAGTTACTTTTGTGTACTGTGGGCCAGATCTTTGCTCCTGCCCCACAGATATTATGCTGTATGTCACAGGTGGGATTGTTCTGAAGCTGAACACCACAGACTGTTCCTGGAGGTAAAGGGGTCACCATCTTCAGGACAACGTCCTTGTGAAGCAAAAGCACTGGAGATACAGGACCTGGACTGAGATGCTCATCTGGAACTTGAGATGGCAAAGCTGGGACTCACTGAAAAATTTCATATAAGTCAACTTACATCATAGGACTCCTACCTCAGAAGAAATCATATCACCTTCATATCATCTGAGGTCAAGACAGATTGCACTCTATAGATCACCAGCTTTGCCTAAAATGAAAACATAGTCCTGCTGAAAGCACATTTTTCAACTGTGCTTCTGTCATTGTCCAGAGATTCTGATTTCGCAAGAAGATCAGTAAACTAGCCAGGACATTACTGAACTTCTTTGTCTCTCTAAGCTATTGTTACTTCCTCAACAGTGTGGTAAGGGATTGTCTTCACTGTGGAGTTTATGGTGAAAAGCATCAGTGCCACCTCCTCATGGACTTCACAACTGCATCAGCATTGTTACATGCCAAGGAAATTCATTTTCCAGCAACCCCAAGTGAAGTGAACATACTCTTTGTCGTGACTGAAAAGATAACTGTTACCCACATGATTGCTGAAATTTTAGGAACTCAAGCACATCATGAACCATCTGACGAGATCAGTCCCTTGCATTTCTGTCAGACAGTGGAGGGCAGCATCAACATTTTGAAAGAAGATTCATAGATACTGAGTGCATTTCTGCAAAGCTGGTCATCATGTTAAGTGCATCTGCCAGAGACAACGTGTTAACAAAAGGATGTTGCAGACAGTTCTGAATGAATGAAACAAACTGAACATTTTTCTGACTGAGGTAAAGAAGCTTTACCTCAGCCTGCAGTGAGTCTCAGGGCTCAAAACCTCTTCACAAAACCTGAATGTCTTTCAAGTCAGCCCTGATTACCAGGGAAGGCACTGTAAATGAACACACTATTACCTCTCACCAAGGAGCGCTCTGAGTCAGGAATCTCCAATGCTAAGTTTCCTTTGAAATAGGTATTCTGAAAAAAGTCATAGAAATTCTGCTTAGAAGAACTGGAGGCATCATACCACATTTCAGTGAATTCCTGATTAAGGAATCCAAAGAACAGTGTGGTTAATGACTTCCAGGAGTTTTGAGCTGATTTTGACTGTTTGGTATCTAAGTTAAGAAGGGGTAACTGCTGTTGTTGTCATAGGTTATTCTGTTGGTATGCATCTGGCCTTTTTCCTTTGGAGTAAGAAACACTAAGGACCATTCACAGTACTCTGAGCGAAAATAAATATCAAAACATCAAGTATTCTTTGTTCAAATCCACTGCAATTTCCTGTCACAAAAAAAGCAACAGTTGCTGACTCCAACTTCTCTGTGAGAGCGCTCTGGTTAAACTGACCTCAAGAATGTCAAGAAATTACTGACACGCTCTTCTGTGCTCCTTCCCCACAACATGTAAAGATGATTCTTAGCCATCTTGTGTTGCATTATTAAAGCCATTCCCAGACTCAATAGAAATTTGGATGGAAATACCAAGAACTTGGATACCATCTGAATGGGATTACATGCAGGCTGATAAAGAAGCATTTGCTGCTGTTTCTGGAAACATAAAGTTCCATAATTTCAATTACTGTTGAGCTTTTGAGATTAATTCAGCTGACAAACTAGTTCTAGAGAGGCTAAATACACATCTATACCTTCTACCACCTACATTCACATGCAGCCATGGAGTTTTATGCAAACTTGTTGGCAAATTGGAAAAGTTGATTTTTGGTGCCAGCTCACTATGCCAACAATTTCTGGAGCCGGATTGTGAGGTCCTATTCCCAGATGAAATAAAGGTATTGAAATCCCCTCCTGGCTGCTTCTCCAGGCTGGTCAGGTCATGAAAGTGACTGTCAAAGATCCAATATCAGTGCATGTTCTCAAGGCAACACTGAAAAGGTGGCCAGCAGAGAAATTGCTGTTAGAGTTCAAAGCATTTTTAATCCATAAACATGAGCTGTTTGCTCATAAAAGACCTCTTCTGGGAAAATCATATTGCTATTCCTGAAGGGGATTGCTGGGTCATGTTAACTATGTTGTATGCAGCATAGGCAGGAGTTGTGTGCATGAAAATGTTAGTCATGCATTTTGGCTAGTGCCTTCAAAATTATGCCAGCATTAAAAAAAAAACCAAACATAAATGAATGTATTACCTGCCAAGCTATGTGACACTGCCTGCTGAAAGCCCCAGCATTCCTGAGCAACGCCCAAGAAGCAATAGTCCAGAGTCTGTATTGATTTCTGAGGGCCCTTTCAGACAGCAAATTAGCTTCCTAATTGGCGTAAACTCATATTCAGAATGCCTCAGTGGGATTTCATCCTCCTTAGAAACACCTACTGCCTCAGCCTCTGCTCCCTGCTGAAGATGATCTGTGGTCACTGCTTACCAGCCCTTCTAACAGCAGAACTGCCCTCCTGGCTGATGAGTTCAAGGATCTGACCAAAGCAGCCTCATTTGAACTGTCACACTGTGCCATGCTGTCCCTGAGCAAGTAATCAGACTGGACAATGGTGCAGGCAGCCAAAGACATCTTGAAAAGGTTTATACTTGCCACATTCCTCATAACTCAGTGTTACCCATCTGCTCTGATAGTTGGAGTCTGTCTGAGCTACAATGAGACAACATCTCAAGTCACTCCTCTGTCAGTTCAACCTTGAGCTGTCTGAGAAATTCTGATACAAGCAATTAGAGGTTTTGGGATTTTTTCTACATCACAGTTCATCACATGACAAAAAAAAAAAAATCTATATC
The DNA here is from genome assembly GCF_026419915.1 of Harpia harpyja. Lineage (NCBI taxonomy): Eukaryota > Metazoa > Chordata > Aves > Accipitriformes > Accipitridae > Harpia > Harpia harpyja. The sequence goes on along the minus strand of NC_068960.1, from coordinate 16,564,140 downwards.
CTAGAAACAGTGCAGCTGAGCAATGTGTGTTCCTAAATAACAATTGAGATTACTGCACTTGACCGAGATGAAATCCAGAGCAGAGCACTGCACTCAAAGGACAAGCTGCTGACCAGCTGAAGAGACATCAGTGTCCAAGCAACACTGTCCTGGAGAGTGTGCATCCTTCTTACCTCCTCATTGGCATTGCTGCTAGCCCCAGACACTGATGCTGTTACTTGAGGAAGAAAGTGCTTCTGTTAGCCCATGGTTCACAGTCATTGTCCCCAAGATCCCTGAACTGCTGAACGACGTAGGGAAACCACAAGAGGCTGTGACAAGTCAACTAGATAGATGTCATCCATCGTGGGAGGAAAAGAACCATGTATGAGGGCAAAGCTTGGGTTTGGGTGGTGTGAATTTGCATGGATGAAGCCATGGTGCAGGTGTTTTTCCTTCTTTGTGCAAAAATATTTCGCTATTCTTCTTGGTCTCCATGCATGCTGCAGCAGCCACAGAGGTGGGGGATTTATTACCCGTGTTCATGTTACCAGCAACAAAACATTATGCTTGCTTGCCTTTGACAGCCTCAGGTCCATATGTCTTGCTTTATGAACATAGCACTTGCACTGGAGATGGGGAGAGAGCACCTATGTGCTAGATGGGAATGGGTCCTTCTGCTTGGTTTGTTTTTTGATGATGAAACTCTAAAGATAAAGTCCTGTCTTTAAAGTACTGTGTTAGACCTAAACAGTGTGTGAGGGACCCAGAACTTCTTAAAGTAACTGAAAAATTGGGGCAGGCCCTTGTTGTGACCCTTCCTGGGAAATGAAGTGAAAGGGAGCAGAGATTGCTGTGGAAAGAGTGACCCCAACAGTCCTCTTGCACTGTCTTATTCCTTATTGAGGTCTAATTCTCAGAAAGGTGCTGACCATCCATAGCCAGTGGCACCCAACACGATGGTCTGCCACATCATGGAAAATCTAGGTATTTCTTTAATACTCAATTCCAGAGTTAGTAGTGTGATGCTGCGAGAACACTGGCTGGTTTTTATGGTGAGTGCTTCGTAGACCTGATGGGTGTTTGGTTTTCTTGCACTACTGATTTTTAAGATGTTCTGTTTACCTATATAGAAAGGAATTTCTCTGCATTTTTGGTCCTGCCTGCTTTGTTCCTCCTGGTCTATATTTGCTGTCCCTATGTTTCTTGACACTGACTGTCATTGCTCTGCTTTTCCAGACTTACCCACTATGTTGGAACTGACACATGGATCATATTTTAATCTCTCCTCTTCACATTCAGTGCAAGAGAGAAGAGAGGAATGGATACACATTGAGAAATGTTGTGCATCTTGTTTGGGAAAAGCATTAAAGTAAGCTTGAAAGGGCCATGTAAATCTCATGTTTACTCTTCAGTCCCGTTCTGATGGTTTTAGTCATTTGCTCATCTCTGCTGCTCCAATACTGGGAATTACAAGCCAGAAATATTGGAGTGATCAATAAAAAATGGTGAAAGGAATAAACATTGAACATGCTGTTGTGGCTGGCGTAAGCACTCAGCTCTGAGCAGTCAGCCCGTCTGTTGGTTAATGCAGTCTCATAATGGCAGACCATCTGCCTGCTCCTCTTATGCTGCAATGTAAAAAAATTGGGAGAAGTAGACCACGGAGCTATGAGAGATGTTCCTCCAAAACAAAGTAATGGTCTTAAAAGCCATCAGAGATACCTACAACTACCTGTTATTGTAAAACAAATAAGACAGTCAAGATAGATAAAGGGCCAGCATCCAGACAAGAGAGTGCAGTTTACAGAATGTGAGAGACCATACGACAAGTACCTGAAACTACTTAGGTGAGAGAAGAAATGCCAGCTGTTTTGATTTTGTTTAGCTTTAGTTCTTCATTAGTTTCTTTATTTTGAAAGGTGAGGTGGAGCTGTGAATCATAAAATTATTCTCTTCTACATGATGATGTGTTTTCTATGACTTTTTATGGTTCTGACATTGAGCTTGATTCTGAATTTAATCCTGTGTATGATACTGAGCAGACTGTGGAATATCTTTGTGCCTATATTCTCTTTTTCCTGGTGTAGTACTGATATAGTGAGTAGAGTAATATAGTGGAAAAGACTATGAAAAAGACTCTAAATCAGGACTATCCCACATGCCTTAATAAATATATTTGGGTTAAAAGTTTCCCTTTGAACACCTACAGTTCAGTGTTTGTCCATCCTCAGCACTGGGCTGAGAAATTAATTATGTTCAGACCTTGTGGATAGCAGTGCCCACAGCAGAGAACCAGTGTTCTCTATGTCTTTGGCATCACCAGCATGAAAAGCAAGACTGTTTCTTCCTTTTAGGAATTAGGAATTTAGCTTGAATTTTGCTATTAAGCATGGTTTCATCTTTGTATATCTAATTAACTTTTTAAAATAACTTCAATGATTCACAATAGATGTGTGAGAAAACACAGATAAAATGTTAGTAACACATTTTTTTCCTGCATACTTAATCATAACTCTCCTAATACAAATGCACAGGTACTTGTCTGTGTGGGTATGTATATACCCTATTGCAGATATATTAAGAATAAAGCAAGCAGAATACAAAATATGCAAAAAGACAGTAGAGACTGTTTTGGAAAGTGTACAGTTCTTCTGGGAGACCCAGTTACATTTCTTTTCACTGGAGGCAGGTCTCTAAGTGGTCCCTCTAGAAAATCAACCTCTTTTTTTCTTCTCAGGAATGGCTACCCAGTACACAAAAAAGGAGGTTTGCTTTTTGACTTGGCTGTTACGAGTTTTATTTGTCTCTTTTCCAGCCTGAAATCTGTTTGTGTTGTCCTTCTCATATAAAAAATTATTCCCTATCTTTGGCTGTAACTGTCAAACTCTTCTCTCTATCTCTTTAAATTTTATCATAACTTTTTTGAGCTGTGCCTGGCAGGGGAGGGATGAGAGGTGCACACAGAGTGCTGCGGGTGGGTACATCATGAATACATGTGGTGGCATGGTGACTTTTTTGTTTTGTTCTTTATTTCCTACAAGGATTCTAATATTTCTTTTTATCTTTTCTTAATCTCTGCAGAGCAGTGAATTAGTGTTTTCATAGAAGTGTCTGTCATCACTCCAAGAACTCTATCCTGAGGGGTAAAAGCTAATTCAGAACCCATCACTATATATGTAAAGGTAGGAATACTCTCATGTTCACCACTTTGTGTTTATCAACACTGAGTATTACCTGCCATTTTTTCTCAGTCAGTCAGTGACTGAGAAAGATTTGTGAATAGTTTAGATGCCTGTAGTATATCTAGTGTCTTTAAAGTTTTCAAGCTCCATTTGTCCTTTTAGCTGAACCTTTTTCATCTCTTTTAATCAGCTCTTGTTTTTCTTGCATTTCCTTCTTCATAACTTCTTTTTTAAACTTTTATTGCTTCTGCAAGGATGCTGAATCTTTCTCTGTTAATCACGGATACAAGGTATCTTTTACTAACGTTTTGAACCAAGATCCCCACACCACTCGGGAATAAGTCAAGACTTACAAGTTTCCCAACTAATTTCTCCATGCTCACAAAGTTTGTCCAAATTTTAGTTTCTGCATTGTACTGAGCATGACGTTTTCTCAGTCTATGCATGGGGTTTTGAGGTCTGCTCCTACTGTTTTGTTTTCTGCCCTTATACCTTCTCTGATATCAAGTTTAACCCTGCTACTGTAAGTCATCCCAATGGGTGATCACTAATATAATTCTGTATTTTTTATCTGAGCATGGAATCCATCCATAGAGATTGTGTTGCTCATTAATGACATTACCTTACTACTCTGATTCAGCTTTAGTACGTGACATCTGCTTTGTCTTTCAGTGTAATCAGTACCAAGACGTTATGGTCTCACTAATTATCTTTCTCCCATCAAATTTCTGGTACACCTATTATGTCAGTATCCATTAAAATCTAGTTTCTCTTCTCATTAATTGCTGTTGTAGTGCTAGCTTAGAAGCATGTATAGATTTGGCTCAGCTTTCTCTTTTTCTGTGCTGCATTTAGGTGAGACTTTATTTGTTTATTTGCTGTTTGCTATGTGCTATCTTAGTTTTGCCAGCTACTTTTTAGACAATACAGAATTTTTATTGCTTCATCTCTACAGGATGCATCATCATGAGCTGTGTAGAGGACATGCAGAAGGCATCTCCTACCTCTGCCAGTACAGTCTCTAATTTAAAAAGTCCCCTGTAACATTTTGGACTGTTAAATGCTCACTAGCAGTAAGCATTTTCCTTCTGCAAGGTTTTGCCTTGCCTCAACCTCCATGGTCTCTAAAACGTCTTGTTCATTTTATGCATGTGAATGTCCCTATAAATAAGTAGAAAGCACTGCAATATAGGCAGTTCCTGATGACCTGCTGCTTTGCCATTCATTGTGGGTATTATTCCATGGGTATCACAGCTGAAGCAAGTGAGGTCCTACAGAACATTAGAGTAACTTAGATCAAATTGTACCATACCTGTAAGGAATTTGTCCTGTGAATCCTGTCCTATGTTGGTGTGGCCATCTCTAAATTTTGAGCCAACTGTGACCTTTGAGCCTGTTCCTGAAGCAAATTCCCAACAGGATTCCTCAGGCCAGAGCACCTCATTTCATTACATGCTGCAGGCACTCCAGGTGCTTGGAAAGTGCCTGAATCACAGCCCCAGTGAACACCATCCTGAAAACTCTTGGGGGCACCACATTTCTTGCAAACCTTCGCTCTTCCCCAGCAAAGTTCTTCCAGAAAAAATGCTGCTTCCAACTGATTTCCACTGATATATCCCAGCCTTCACTTACACCAAGAGTTCAGCTGGTCATGACTCCTCATCCTCAGGCTCTCACTGTATCACTGTGGTTGACAGATGACATTTATGCATTTATAGAAGGATGCGGGAGTTCAAATCCCCACACAGTTCTAGGCAGGGGGAGGAACAGACCTGTATATGTATGTAGCTCTGGTGTTGTGCTAGTCAATGAAGTCATTTATCAGATCAGTTGATGGGACATATTGCTACCTTTTGCTTTCCATTGTGGTGCAACCGTTCCCAGACATAATATTTGGCTTTGGTTTCTTCCTTTTGAATGTATCCTCCATGGCCTCTTGGAAGTCCTCTTGGGTACAGATTTGAAGCAATGGCAAAGCAGAGCTAGATGGTGCACCCAAAAGGTGTGATAAGAGGAGGAGAGTGGTGGAGTGTGTCCCAGCCTGAGTGTTCTGTTTGGGTACTGCAACAGGGAGCTTGACAGAAAATTGTTTTAGCAAGGTTTACAACAGCCCAAAGGGAGAGGAAAGGCTGCAAGCTGCATTCAAAAAGGGGCCAAGTAGCTGAAAACTGAGCATACTTTTCAGTGTAACACGTAAGTGTCCCTCACTAAATAGGTTATCCTTTTCTTCTTTGGACATCAAAATACTCAGCAGGAACAAAACTTTGATTAAGTTTTGTGGAGAAGATCCCAGGAACAATTCAGAACTGAAAGATCAGGTCTAGCCTACTGTGGCAGTTTCCTTCCAACTCCTTTTGGAAATATTTGCTATCTTACTACTCACATCTGTAATGAAAATTAGAAAGTAGAACACTTCGTGGGAGCCAACAACATCTGTGCTGTGAGAGCCCATTAAAAGTCCTGGCCAATGTAACTAGCTATTGCCCTATTATCCTTCACTGATAGCGAATGGAAACTGTCATAAGAAATATTTGTGGACACAGAAAATGTTTTTTTTCTAGTTATTATCTACCATCACCAAGCTGATTTTGATAAGCAGATTTGGCACTAACAACCAGCAATAGCTAATAAATTCAATGTTAGGCTTGGAAGGTTCTGACAGATTGTTGGCAGCTGCCTTAAATGCAGGGAAGAGCTCTCCTAGTGTGGGTTGGAAATGCTTATTTATACCATACTGTGGGTCTGTTTGCCCCAAATTTTGCTACCTCCTTTTAGTAGATGTCATTGGTGCGATATATGCAAAGGGTATAATAACTGATCAGAGATATAGTATCCAGCTACACTAGAGATCAGCACAAATGGATTAAAGATTGGAAGCTCAAGCATAAGCTATTACATTTTTACAGTAAGAATAAGAAACATTTTCATTCATGAATGCAAGATTTGTGGTAAGGATGTAGCTAGGGCTCACCATAGATGGTTTTATTTTACTGTGAGTTTCGGTGACTAGCTTTTCTATGCTAAGAAGGTTTTAAATATTATGAAGGAGTTTTATACTGGTGATGGACTCTAGAAGAGACTGGCTGTACTACTAGACCAAGTTTGTTCTTAGGCTTGCTTTTAGCATGCCTTAAAAGTGGAAGATGATGTGCTCAGAACTAGGCACAGGCTTCAACAGCCTGTATTTAGCTTAGAAGTTGTTTAGACAGAGGTCTTCTTTGGATCAGGGAAAACAAATTGAAAAGAAAACTTTGGAAAGCCTGAGTGCTTAATTGCGGTAGTGGCGCATGTACTCACGGAGACATTTTAGATAATTGAAACCCTGAACAACCACTTCTTAGGGGTAAGTGATGCTAAGAATATGTACAGAAACTGAATAAGCTGAAGTCTCGTTGTGAAGATATGTTTAGTCCAAAAATTCCCAGTTACACAATGGACTGTGAAAACCACAATATGTTTGTATAACTGAACTAAAATTTTGTTATTCACTGCATCTTATCATATCTCATTTACTTGGAAGAAGAATCAAGAATCTGTCCCAGCACTGGGTGTAACTGAGTAGTTGACAAACCTCTGTCCAGTAAGTCAATGTTGAGTGAGGGGATGAAGAAATTAAAGGAGTAGGAAGTTCTTTCTAACTGGAAAAAAGCAGATTAATTCAAGAAATTAAAGAATTTGGCAGTGAAAGTAAGTCGGGCATCATTGACACACAATTTTCTCTTCACATGTGGTGAAAGTATCACTGGACAGTACAAGACTGATGGTGAAAAATTCAGATTAACTATGCTGCAGTGTCCAACTTGATCTACAGTTGTGGAATTTATCCTGGTTTTGTTTATGAGTCAGATGGTCAGCACTTTCCATCTCTGACAGAGCATTCCCCTCTCTTTCTGTCAATATACCTTACAACTCCATGGAAAGACTTCAGAAATAGATATAATTTTCTTTATACCACTGCACCAAAAGAGCCTTCCTTCCTCAAAAAAGAAAAATAGAATAGTCTAGAAATATGCACTGACATGGTGCAGCAACTCTAAAATTTTACTGAAAAAAAAATCGCTGACAGCGTTTCACACAACCAAAAGAAATACTTAAAGTACTCAATGCTGTTTTGGAAAGTGTGTGGGTGATGCAACCAAGTATTACGCACCGTAATGAACTTTCACAGAAAATGGATAAAGCATAAAAACATCCCATTGCCTTTGTGACAGGCACATCATGCTTATTTTGAGTCTGTCTCCTGCAGGTGTCATGCAATGCTCACTAGTCCTTGTACTGGGAAAGGCAGTGAACTACTGTTCCCCAGGTTGCCTTTTCAGTTCCTCTTACATCTTTGTCAATGTCCAGCATATCGCCTCTCATATTTCTCTCCTTCAGGCTGAAGAGTCTTAGTCTTGTCCTTGTACAGAACCTTCCAGAACTCTGATTATCGTTCCTGCCATTCTGTGAGCTAGACTAAAAAGGACAAAATACCACACTATATTTTACATAAAGGCAAAGCTTTCAGATGTATACAGTCCTCAGGCAACAGGATACTCTCTGCTCTGTTCTCAAGTCCTTTGCTAATGTTCTTTAACAGATAGTTTGTTTTTTGACCGCTGCTGACTATTGAGCTAGTGGTTTCATAAGAACGGTTATGCCCCAAGGTCCCATTTGTGTGTGTAAGATTTAACTCAGAGCCCATTAGTGGCAGTAATCCCAGGATTGTTCTTCCCTTATGTGCATAATTTATTTAGGTTTACCTACAATGAATTGCACAGAGACCGTCTCTGTTACTAGTTCTCTCACTGAAATACCCCACTGCTTTATTAATGGTAATTGCCCTTTTCTTTCAATTTGTCCAGCTGATCAGCAATTCAGACAAACTAAGAACAATTGTTCCTTACACCACTTACTGCCTCTCTGTCAGACCTGATGAAGGTACTGTATGCCCAAAAGGTTTTGTGATTTTCTCAAGTGATCTATCAAAATATATCGCTGCTTTGTACAAACATGAATTTTCACCTGTCCTTTGGATTCTCCAGAAGCCCGTTGTTAGTGTGAAGGACACTGCAAGGCTTGTGCACCTCTTCAGCTGTGGGCAGAGCGCTCTGTCTTGAGCAGGGAGCAGGATGGGCTCAGCTGCCCAGTTAATTGAACTCTACCCCTTTTTTTCCCAATAAATACTATTTTGAAATATGAGTTAAACTCCTATTGAGAATTTACACTCCAATACCAGGGTAAAGAAAACCTTTGCAGCCTGCCTCTGTGCACTTGCATATACTTTTTTTTTTGGAAGTGAATCAAACAAACAAGCATCTAGGTGATGCCCTCTCACAAAGAGACATTTGGTACTGTGACTACAGTTTTCTGACCGTAAATGTCTTCATGGCCTGAGGGAACCACGTAGCGTGTCCTTCCTCAATGGAGGAAGAAGGGAAATGTCTGTATTACAATATAAATCTTTATTTTGTTGAAAAAAATTCAGTTGAATGAAGAGAAAATGCATCCGAGAAATGACAGATCTGCATGAACTGAGTAAACAGCTGTCTTAAACCCTTGGCATTAGTTTCACCTGCCTGTGTGTAATCTGGACGACATGTAGGTCCTTGTGTTTCCCCTGGCACTCAAGTACAACAAGAAACAATGCTGATGCAACTCGTAAAATTGGAAGAAGCCTTGACTGTATCATCTTACCTTTTTCAGAAGCCGGGGCAAGGTCAATAAAACTTCGACATTTTTCACCTTTAAAAGAAAAGGATTATTTTAGGAGACAGAAGTTGATTGGGTTTGCTCTGCCTCCTCTTTCTGACTGGTGTTTCTGCCATCGCTCCCACTTGAGTCTCTACAGGACCACTAGGTTGTCTCACGCAGAGAGCAGACATTTACCTGTGTCTCTGTCCTGGACCAAAACCACTATGCTTACACAGCTGGACTCTCCCTTAGGATTACAGTCCCTTCATCAGGTGTATGAAATACAGTTAATGAAGAAAAATGTTGTCTCTGATGGTTGGGTCCCGGCTGGGTCAGTGACGCTCTGGCCAGGAACTGTGTTGCACTCCAGGTGGAGTAACACAGTGCAAAACGCTGCAGAGGGGTAGCGATGGGAGGGCACAGGCCTCTTTCACCAACACTTTTGCCCTCCTCCTCATCAGGACAGTGCCTGTGCTCCACCGGTGCATGACCGAGCCTCCCAGTGCCAGGAAGCATTGCCATGGGAACAGATGTCTCAATAGATAGATATGACACATGTGACTAGGACAGACAAAACCTGAAACGCAAAGCAAGCTAAGCAATTGCATAGCATTTAAAAAAAATTGTTAAAAAAAAGAGACAAATGCCTTGCTACGACCATCACAGCCCTGTGCCACTCCCTCTGCTTTGTGGCTGCTGCATCCACTTATCATTGTAAATTAAATTTTCTTTCTTTAGGACGCCACCTCCATTTTTGTAGGCATTCTTGAGAACCCTATATTTTCTGAGCAGGAAATGTATCTTAAGGGTGGATGTTTTGACCTTTCTTTTTACTTCTTCAGGCAATCAGAGATAGTAAAATAATTCCTCTGCTCTAGGTGCATCCATCCACCAAGTGTGTTTCCATCAATATGATATGTTCCAAGGTGAACCAATAGCCTGCCTGCCTCGAGGAATCAGAGCCCAGCACGCCTGCCAGAGGTAATGGAGGAGAATCCATTTTGCCCTCTAAGACTTTAATTGATGCAAAGATAGCTATAGGAGTAGGTTTTTTTTATTAGTTTTGCTCAATTTTAATTGCACAGTCAAAAGACTGATTTAGGAAATGTGAGCCATTAAAAAAGAATAAACAGTGAAATGCTGTAGAGATGTTGAAGTCAGTGTGTAAATTTTTCTTAGTTGTAATTAATTATATGTACAAACCAATATAAAATGTTAATCTTTCTGGTGCCTTTGTTGGCAGGATTGAGATAAACATTAACCATTCAAATGATAGCTGTGTTGAAATAACAATCTATTATTATAATGCTATTATTAGCACTTTTTATTTACTTTTTGCAGTTTCAAACCTATGCTAAATATGCTAAAAAGTGTTGTATACAGTATAGTCTGTAGTCTGTTTGTCTATGTATAAGTTGCTATAAAAGAAAAGGTTCACTTGACATTGAAATGGATGTTTCAGTATCTCCATGGCAGGGGGAAGGATTTCTGCTCTCTGAATCCAGGCACTATCAAGAAAAGGAAGTGACACTTGACTTATCAAAGCACCATCTCTCTTTCCAAAGAGGTAGGTAGGGCAGTCTGTATCTGAGCAGAAGGAATGTCAGATGAGTAAGTTATTAAGTTTTAGGGCAGACAGACTGAAAGATAACTGATGGATCACAGAAATCACAGCTACCCAGAAGTGTTGTGTTGACAGGGCCCTGCAGGTCTCTTGTCCAGCTTCCTGTTCAGAGCAGGACTATCACTAACACTTGATCAGATCAGCTGTGACTTTTCCCAGCCAAATCTTGAAATACTTCAGGGATGGTGATACCCATTATTTAGTGACTCCAAGGATGGAGTTTCTCCTCTCCTCTGGTCCCAGGGCTGTACCACCCTTTTGGAGAAGTGTTTACTTACACCCAACCTGAACTTCTCCAGCTGCTCTGTCACCTTTGTAGTCATCGTTTCTCTATTTGTAGGGACATGGACAAGCCCGGCTCCCTCAAATTCTTTTCACATGTGGTGTACTTTAGGCCCCTGACCAAGAAATCCGGAGAAATAGGTGGATTATAAAAGATACTGTGCTATAAGTAGGAATCATTCTTATCCAGAGACTGAGTTTTAAGGCATGAGGTGTGTCAGGAATGCATTGACATAAAATCAAGGGAGAGTGACCTTTAGATTTGGACTTGATATAAGCAGATTAAGCAGGATTTTTCATTATAGCCATATGGATCTGTGGTTTGGGATTGGTTTTGTGTTTTGTTTTGTTTTTTTCAGATGTAAGCTATTACTTTTATCACAGTTTTATTTTAACCTGACTTCAAGCTAACGGGCTAGCACTGAGTCATCTCTCACCTGTGGTTGCAGTGAATCTGAAGCCAATCTGGAAACCTTCAACAAATACCTGACTCTCTAGTATGTTATCCCAAGACAGCCAAAGGGGAATGGCATTTGCTACTACAGAAACTGCCCAGGCTGTTCTGAGAGCTGGAGATACATGGTGCCTTTCAGATACATGGCAAGGTACAAAGCCTTTCTGACATGTGTAGGTACTGAGGAAACTGATGGTACCATAGTGTTTGGCTGCAGGTGCCTTTTCTGCAGGACAGATGTAGTGTGATCACAGGCTATTTGGAGGAATGCGCATCCTCTTCCTCCCTCAAATTAGCTTGTCCAGAACACCAACTCTCCCAGGAGACCTGGCTGTGGTTGAGGCCTCCAGTTTAAATAATATGGACAGAAAATACTGGAGTGTCTAGCAAAAGTCCTTTTTGGACTCATAGCACAAAGAATGACTGTAGATTGGAGACAGAGAAAAGCCTGGAAGGAGGTCACCTCACTTTCAACGGCTGATACCTGGATTGTGCCTGGCTTACTGCTAAAGGTTGTGGTAGGAACTGCACAAGCAGTTCCTGATGAAGAATACTTCCCTTCGTTGTTCCTGTTGCTGGAGCACTGGAAACCCCTCCTCCATTTTCAATGGTAACCACTGGTGGTATTTATAGACCACATTCATACTTCAACATGCAGACATGCATCTCACTGAGAACTGAAGATGTCAGCAGTGCTTTCACTGTTCCTCTTAGGATTTATTCTAAGTTATTTTTGGGTATCTTGTATAACTGATCTCTTAAGCCCTCTTAAGTTTAATTTTAGACTTGGCAGAGTTTATCCTGCTGTGCTGCCCTTTTCCAGATGCATCTTCTCCTCATAACCAGGCTCCTGGAGAGTCTTCAGAGAATACAGAAAAGGCTGTTTAGAGATGCAACAAGAACAGTGTCTAGGATTCATCCCCCTGACAGTCCTGCCTTCACCCAGTTCTGGCAGTGATTCTGACAGAAGAGAAAGCCAAGGAGTGATCTCTCCTGCACATAACTCACATAAAAAGAAGAGGTGTGACCTGGCTGGAACGCTCTCCACTTCCATGCAGCAGCAATAGCCATGTACAATGCATGTGAAGCTCTCTGGAGCTCAGCAGTGTCAAGCTGTTGGAGGCTGAGGAGAGAGGACTGACCGACCACCTAAACGTCAATAAGAGCAAAGCACTTGGTACCAGCTTCTTCTATGGCTTCCCAAGGGTGAGGTAGAAACATCACCTATGCAAGCCCTTGCAAATGCATTCCCTCATAACCAGACTGGCTCTGCATGGGCTCAGTTGTGGCTCTGCTGGGCTTCCCAAGAAGGGGGCATGGGTCATAGGGGCCTGTAGGACTGGGTACCAGCAACAGCCCAAAATCTGTGTGTGTTTTCCTCCAATTAATCCTAATTAATTAATCTAATCCTGCATATGTTCATGTCTATGTGTATTTGTAATTTGCTAGGGAACTTCAAACTGAACCAGCCAGAGAGTGGGAGGAGACATATCTGGAAAGACCCAAGGTCTGAACTGGTGGCTGGGTAAGAGTCTTGAGGTCTTGGTATGGATAATAGACTTGGAGCCCATGATAATATCTGAGGGACTACTAGTGTGATGTGCTTGTGCATCTACAGAGGGAGGGGGCGTGAACGTTTCAGTAGTGATCCACAAACCTGCTCAGCCAGAGAGGAGGAAGAGGAGGAGCGAGCTTGCTGATGGTAGTGATCTTGTTTCTGTGGGTGCTGGTAAAGGCACAGCTCTCTCTGGGTTGGTCTGTGTGGCCAGCCACATTAGTGTCATGCATGCTTGCATGTGTGTGTGTGCGCGCGTGCGCGTGCATGTGGGTCCACCTGCATCTTGAATATGGGCCTAGCCTGAACTGGGAAGGACACCAGCGGCAAACAGGCAAGGGAGGAGAAATTCCCTGCGCCCTAAAGTCCCCTGGGCTGAGCTTCCCAGGAGCACGCACAGCGTTTCCTCAGACAGGCTCATTGAGACTTTTCCCATTTCATGGCTCTGCAGCTGTGGAAGCTCCCGCAGCACTGCACGTCAAATGTTTTCCAGCTCCTCAGTAGTTTCTACTGAAGAAAGCTCAGCTTTGGGCTTCTGCCTGTTCTTAGGAAACAGTGTACAGGAAGATGTGGATTTTATCACTGTGTCAGTGCCAGGGACACAGAAAGAATGTTGTGGCAGCATAAGGAGATGATCTCTCTGTCTTGCTTCCAGCATGAGGCCCATACTCTTACTTCTCCTTCTGCTGCTCACAACGTGGTGGGAAGGCCTGAGCTTCAGCCCTTCCAAGTCTGTGGCACACACTTGTCATGCAAATCATCTCATGTCTGCAAAATCAAATCATTTCAGGAAAAAGTAGAAGGCTGCGTGAAAAGCAGGCACTATTCTGGCAGAGCTGCATTCTGTAGAAAGTAAATGAGCTGGTAAGAGTAAGACTGCTGCAAGGATGGGAAGGAGGCACTGCAGGACACTGCTGGCAAGGTGGAGGGGTCACCCACGTGTCCTGTCACCTCAGATAGGCAGACCAGTCCCCCAGACACCTCCCTTTCCCTAGCACATGGAGGTAGCGGGGCTGCTCTCTTACCTTCTCCACTTAAGAGTCCTACTTCAGTGTCACACACTTTGGACAGCTGGGACTCTGTGCTGGAGGCAAATGCTTGTTCCTCTTACCTTCCTCAGGCAGAGTTCAGAGACATCTGTACCTCCCTAGCCTGAACAATAATTTGAAAGCAAAAGCTAAGAAAGAGAAATGGCTTCTCCAAATCCCCCAAACTCAATCCTGCCAGAAAATTAAGACAAACAGGTCCCATAGAACCGTCAGGTCTGCACAGTATACTGGCTCCAGGGCTCTGGGCTACTTTCCCCATTATGCTCTGCACACCTTGCCATGGGCACAGTGAAACTGCACTGCAACAAATCAGATGTGCCTAGCTGCAGCTTCCAAAGTGGATGCAGGCTGACGTTCTTCTATGGGTCTATGGAAGATACTAGAGAGCAGTTAGAGAGCTATATAGGCCAGCTGGAAAGCCAGGTCTAGGTGCACAGAGATTGGGTCTAAACTACAGCACACAGATGTACTTCCAAGCTCAATGTGCACACTGGAATCACTCTGACTTTAAGCCTCTGTGAAACCCACATGTATTCTACTGTTTCTTCCACCAGTTGTCTAAAATGTATGGTTTGTTTGCTCCTGCCTTCAGGATCCCCCACTGCACAGCAGTGGTTGGATTTGTCCAGAGTATACCTCAGTAAACTGGTGGTTTAGACTAGAAATTGGAAAGAGGGCAGAAAACAGACCAAAACCAGCATAGGCTTTAAGACAATATTCTAAGTTTATAACATGGCTGTTGCAATAGCAAGGACCAGAAGCTGATGTCCTGGATCATACTCATTGGTCCTACATTCCTGAGTTCTTTCCTCTCTAAGCCAGTGATAAATGCCTCATTAATAACCAGGGCAGCAAAATAAAAACAACTCTGAAAAAATCCTAGTTTGTATGTCTTCCAACTACATGGTTTCAAAATATTCTAGTTAAATAATTTGACTTAAAAGAAATCCGGTAGTTCTGACTGAAAGAAGGATCTCTGTTGTAACTCTGCTTTTCATCTTGCAAAAAAAAGAAAAAGCTGTCTGTATTCACTTACTCTGCATAAAATTTTATGAGTTCAAAAGTACAGGTCTGATGGAAATTTAAATGATTAAATTTCATTTAAACAGCATTCCCTTTTAGTAACACTCTGGCTCCCAGCCTATGAAAGACAAGGTCCGCTTTTTTCCCAATAGGCCCTAACAAATCTTTATCTCTCCAATTATATCTGGAGTCATGTGATTCTGATGAGATCCCACATCATCTACTGAGAGTAAAGTCATTGTATTTGTCTAAAAAAAGATATAACCCTCAAGGGATCCCAGCCTAGATGAGGCTGAGGACTCCAACACAACTTCAGTGAAATAAAGTACTACATTAGGGAAAATACAGGTTAATAAGCTCACTCAAACTGAGTTGTATCAGGTTAATTAATGAGTGAAATATTCCACTTTTGATTAAACTGATCCTAGACAGAGCATTTAATTGAATTTTTTCTAGTTAAAAATAGAGTATTAATCTGCAAAATCAACATTTTCCAGTTGACCATGTTGATTTTGCTGGAGCGATATTTTCTTCTGGAAAATAAATAAGTTCATACAGAATTACACTAAAATATATCTTGAACTATGAAAACAATTGTTTTTTCTTACTCTGACAGCTGTCATTCATAGCTGCTGCCCATCAACATTTCTCTTACTTCCAAGTAACAAGAATTTGTTCAATTTCTCAGCCTCTGCTGAGCTAACTCCCAATCTTTTCCATTTTTGGGGTTGTTTTTAAATCTGAATGATATACTACTGTTCTCCTTCAGCAAGCTCAAACTCTTAAAACTTTCCACCTTTTAAAGTGGACAAGCTTAAAGCTTTCCACTTTTTCATGTCAGGCATGTGTTTTTCCTCAATTCACATATGCCCAAAGAAATAGTCATAATTTGATCAGAGAGGTATCATCCACACTGTGGAGTTTCCTCTTCGGTTCATTGGAGCAGGACGTAGCTGTGCAGGTGGCAGAGGGTGCGGGCAGAGCAGGGAATGCCCAACGCGTTTGTGCTAACAGGGACGATGTGCCATGGCAACTGCGTTTTCTGCACTGAAACTCTCCCTGATGTGAAAAATCTTGCACAGTATCTGAAAGTAAACATCTCCACAGGCTGCTCTCAAATCACGTCTAATTCAAACACATCCAAGTCACAAGACTCATCTGATTATCTTGGTAAGACCTGATGGATGTGTACACACATCTATCATTTGGAGAGCTGGAAAATAGTTCAGATTTCTAAATGATTGGGAGAATCAAGCAAACAATGGTGCTGAGAGAGGCTTTCAATGATTCTGGTGTCAAATTAGACCTGACTTTATAATCTGGAAAACATTAAATCAGACAAAGTGTTCTGTGTTGCTTTAAGCATTTCAAGCTACATTATGGGAAGAGGAGGGTTTTCACCTGTTCACCCCACAGGTGGCCATCTGCCACGCTGTGCTTACTCTGTGCTGATGTAAATATGCCAAAATAAACTAGTTATCGGCGGTCCAGTATCTGTGAGACTAAAAGGTCTCCCCACAAAACTGTGAAAGACTAGAAACGATGCTCTTCACAGAAGATGTAGCTGACATATATACTTCATTGTACGAAGTATGGCATGCCTTCTATGATCTCCCGTGTGGCTGCATTAGCGGTTCCATTCAGGCTGGTGATTAACAAAGATCAAAGGAGTAAGTGACCAATAAGACCCTAAAGCCCTGGTTGTAGAAGAAATGTGGTTCAATAGCTCCCACTCCTTCCAATTATTAGCTGTGGATCATGTGGATTCTCTTTTAACCATGCCAGTGCTTCTCTCCAGATAATGCCCAACCAGAGTATTTGCATTGGATCTGTGCCCTCGCTCCAAAGGTACATGAGCCGGGCAGGCAGAGATGAAAGTCACTGACAGCAAAGAAGGAAACTCCTTTTCACGGATGGGATTACTCCAGAAAATGAAAACATCAAAAGCTGACGTGTGCCAAAATGGAGGGAAAGACAGATTCAGGACAACGCATTACTCTGATGGCATGGTACATCGCTGTGAACATGAGTTCTGAGGTTGCAGCTTGAAACATGTGCAAGTGACTGTAGGTAAGAGGCAAAGGGATTGCTGGAGGGGAGGGGACCTTGAATGTCAGAGCCTGTACTACATCAACCTGTATTTCTTCTCCACAGTTAACACCATAACAATATTTCTCCCCTGGTTTGCACATCCATCCACTCTCTGTTCCTCTTAGCCATTGCAATTTAGGCTGCCTGTTTCACAGTGAACTCCAGAATCTTCTCCCACCTTCCCTACCCAAAGATGCTCAGCTGCTTTTTGGGTTGAGGCGTCCTGTTTTTCCAGGCAGGCATACCTGACTTGGAGCATGGAAACTGAGACAACCTTAGCCTTTCAGCCACAGACTTTTAAAGGAAGTATGCTGCAGTACACTGCAAATGAGTAACCAGTTTTTGAAGTCAAGTCAAAAACGTTGTGCTAGCATTTCTTCTTGTGAACCTTATTTCCAAGATTGTACCTAATAACTTTGCAACAAATTCTCATTTAGTGGTTTTTGTCTGGCCAGGTGATGCACAGTGAAATCAGGCTGAATGACAGTATGATGTGTTTTTTGGTCTCTCCAGATCTACTGAGTCTAGACATGATGGAATGGCTCTGCTTCTCAATCAGTTTCCCACATTGTAAGCATGGTTTGTGTCCTTTTCCCCACCAAATGCAACCAAATGCAAGGTGGAACACCTTGAAGTGAATTTTGTTTGCCTGTGACTATTCTACAAGTCATGTCATTCCATATTAATAACATCTGCTGCTTATTATTTGCAGTATTCTGTAGCCATTTGTAAGCTAGATCAGCAAAGATTTATATTACCATTTTGTTTAGCAACAAGAATACTGAATAACATTACACCAATTCATGATTAACAGAGGATCCTGCTAGAAGCAGCCCTATTCCCTGGTAAGTCCCCATTCTGAGATCTGTCAGTAAGTCAGTTCTGTTAATTCCATATAAGGAAAGTTTTAAATTCAGGATTGAGTCTGGTGTAATTTAAAAACCATGGGGATACCATGATGATTGATATTCCATCCCATATTTATTTCTGTAGCCCTGAATGCATCTGTTCATACCGTGTACTAACTGACACTGGGGTAAGCATCCCAGTTCTCTTTGAAATATGGGACCTATATGTTAGTCTTCCAGCACTTTGAAGTTTATTCCATTTACAAGGAACTACCAGAACTCCTCAAATGCCTCCTTTAAGGCTACTGGGTTAAATGGTTGAGGACAGATGCCTCCGAAGAGAAAGCAAAGTTTTGCTCATGAGGTAGAGAATAACTTATCAAATAAGGAGTGGTTCAGTGCCTAGTCCTTTATTTTACTCTGTTATGAGTCTCAGCCTGCAGGGACTTTATATCCACATTTTATGTATGATAGATATTGATACAGCTAGTCTGTCTAGCAGGATGAGAAGGACCTAAAATCCAAAATTCCCAGTGCACTGCAGACACAAAATATTCCCAGCATCCTATAAAAAACCTGAATGTCTATAATAAAGCAATCACCACCACAGAAATCACAGCTATCATACCCCAGGAAGAGAGCAAGAGTCACCGTGAGGAACATGAACGTATCTGAAGACTCTTATGATACAGCTTAAATTCCTATGACCAGGCCTATCTTATCCTGTAAGCAAAAAACCAGGGATTTGTTAGGAGGAATTTACAAGTGCTTTTCTGAAATGGTCCCTTCCCCATGTTGTAAAGGAAGGCAAAAATTTGTTACTATCCCTGTTATCTAGCCTTAGGGAGACTTCCCTTCTGATCCCAAATTAGATCATCAGTTTAATGTTCAGTGCATGAGCAGACATACCAATTAGATACTGAGAAGCTGTAATAATGTCAACGGCAGCAAAGCAACCTCCTCACATACTGTCTCCACCTGTAGCCAATTTCTGATGCTTTAGAGAAGGCATAAAACCCTCCAGAAAACGTGATATGCATCAAGTCAGCAACTGTTTTTTTCTTGGCTCCCACTGGTGACCAGCAGCAACCCTGAAGCATGGATGTCGTGTCATAGAACATAGAAATAGTGTGAGCAAGGCAGTCAAACCAAGATGGCTCCTTTCAGACCTCCTTAAGATATCAACAAATCAGCTATGCAGGACTCACTCCAAGCTTCCTCGTGCCAGAAACATTCTTCTTCCGTCCTGCAGTTCTTTCTGCGACTTTTAAGAAGTCTCCATTTCAGCCCATGGATTCCTTTGCTCACACTGCCCTCTGTGGAGGTGAAGTCCAGAGATGCACTTTCTGGGAACCCCTCCTTGGATTTTCACTTTTTTTCTCAAAGACAAGTTACTTAAATCATATTATTTTCTTGATATTTATCCATATATATAAGGTACCATCACATCCACTCTAGATCTTCAATTTGTTATACTAAAGAGGACCAGTTTTTTTTTTCTTTTCTTGAAGGAGATTCTCTTTTCCTTACCTACCCGGGAAATCCCACTCTGCATCTAGTTCACCTCCCCTTTTTCTTACCATAACTACGCACAATGGCATTAGCAAAATGCACTGGTGTTACCTGTGCCTTGCACAGTGGTGCTGATTCTTCCCTAGAATAACACCTTTCCTTTATATCTCAACACTTTGCAGCTCACAGTCACCCCACAGTCAAACACTGGCCCACAGCCTGTTTCTTATCTTTTGCCTGCAATTGATAACTATCTGTGACCTCACAGAATTTTATGCCTTAGCACTTGGGGCTTTTAACCTTTTTCAAATTTTAATACTATTCTTACAACTCTATCAGACCAGCTCACATTTTTAGGTATGCGGAAAAATCTCTGTAATGCCAATATTCCCAGACTTTGTGTCACAGCATATGTAAAGAGTGCATTTAAAGTAGGATTATTCTCTTCAAATTAAGACTTCTGTGTTAGAAATGGCAACTTCTTAGACAGATTCCTTTTTGGCCAATGAGCAAAACGTAATCCCAGGGCTCAGTTCCTCCCATATGAGGAGGAATTTAATCTCCCCAAGAAGTAATCACTACTCTCTGCTGGCTGTAATGATGATGTTGATCAGTTTAGGCACAGACATCTACATTTGCTAATGGTTTGCTGTAGGATTCATATTGCCTTTTTTTCTTTTCTTTTTTTTTTTTTTTACAGATCAGGTGACATGAATTGTATCCCTAGTTCTTTTTCCTACATCGCTAATCTCAGCAATAACAGAATCAGTCCCAAAATCAAATTTGAGGACAACCAGAAATATCTGATCTCCATTGTGATAATTTCCCTTTTTATATTACTTGCCACAGCCTCCTTGTAAGACTGTTCTTTAGTCAGTTTACAATTTCTCTATTTATCCCCATCATAATAAATAAAGTAAAATCTGCACCACAGGTTCAAGCAAAAGATCTACCTACTTCACGATCTTTGTACCTTCATCCTATGATAGATAGTTAGGGAAGAACAAAGGGTTGGGTATAGGGTGATTCTGCTCATATACTCCCCTTGTGATATCAGTACTGCATCAGTAGTTTGGGGGCTTCCTGGTCCAAGGTTGCTCTCAAATTGTCATATTAGTAACATGAGTGGATGTTTCCTCCCTGGATCTGTGCAATCCCCAGTTTTGGCCTTCACAACATTCCCTGGCAGGGAGCTCTGTAGGAAGGAGTATTTCATTTTGTCTGTTATGCCTTATTGTTCTTAAATCATGGAAGCAGTCAATGATATTTCTTGTCTGATCTCTGTCATTCCCAGTTGATCCCCACCAGTATCATAGTTCTCTGTACCTTGTGCCTTCATTCCAGTCTGAAGAGGCTCAGGCTGTTTAGCATTCCCCAGGGTGGAAGCATGCCTACATCTATCACCACGTTGCTACCATTCTTTCCGGTCTCTGTAGTTCTTCTGTAAAGAATTTTCAGTGGGACATTCCATCAAGAGCTTTTTTGTAAATCCACAGAGATGGGGTCTAATGCATTACCCTTGTCTAAGTGATTCATCTTGTTAAAAGATTTACCTTTAATAAAACTCTACCTTTGATAAAACCCATTTGCTACCATGTACTGAGTGCTTTCCCGGAGAACTGTCCTAAGGTTGCTGGGTCAAGTGGCCTGTATAATTTTTTTCCAGTCTTCTTTGAATACAGCAATGTGCAGATTCTTGCTACTAAACCTGCATTTTCATGTGCCAATTATTTCAACATCCCCCAGTGGAGATTATCCAGGCCCTCTAGGTTCAGTTACTCTATCGCTGGAAATTTTATCTTTAATATAGAGCTCTACCTCCTCAATTCCTTTTACCACTTCTTCCTTCCTAAACAATTTATAACTACCAATTTTTACATTCCATTCATGCAAATAAACCCGCCAGGTTTCAGTCATGCCAATTATATTGTATTTCTCATAATCCAGCAAGAATTCCCAATTCCTCTTGCTTTTAATTATATACTCACAAGGTGCTTCTCCCCGGTCCCTCTCTCTGGACAGCCACCTACGGTGAATCACTTATGCTTATTATCACGTGGTGGTGATGGAGAAGGGTGATGCAGTACCGCTCTGCATCTGTGAAAGTGTATGGCAAATTCTTGTCTTTATATGTTACAGATTTATTAATTTCTGCAGGATATACCTCTCTCGTTCCCTGGCTCCTTCTCAAATGTGCATTTAATGTCCATATTTATGGCCCATTTTGATGCATCCTTACATACCATGTAAGTTCCACTCTGCCATTTACTCCTTAAAGAGTGCTAAGGAATATGTGGTACAGAGCATACAAACAGCTACAGACACCTTGCCCTCAAAATATCATTCCAAGAATACAAAACAAGCCTATGCATACCCATTCCTGATCTCCCTGACTTCTATGGAGCGCGGTGAGCAACATGGAAAGACTCGTCGTTTGTTTAATGGGACAGCACTCTCTTAAAAGGCGCCTAGGCAGCTGCTTTTC